>NC_057842.1:12890238-13196428 GCF_910594005.1 Cervus elaphus | reverse complement strand
ATTCATGAAACCAAGAGAGAGGGGGAAAGACACACAGGGGTCAACAGAGCTGCCATGTTCGAGCATAAGACCTGGAGCTTCTTTCTAGCCATTACTGAACAGGGAAATTTATAAATCACAAAATAGTCACTAACTATTACCCTCTGAAATAATTGCCTTCAGGTATTTGGGGGATAAGATGACAAATGGTTGGAGACATAACTCCAGTGTGACAATAGAGAAAATAAAATGTCATTAATAATAACCTCAGGCTTCCCTGGTGGCTCAGATGATTAAGAATCTGCTTGCAATGCAGGAGACCCGAGTTTGATCTCTGGGTTGGGAAGACCCCTTGGAGAAGGGAATGGCTATCTACGCTAGTATTCCTGCCTGGAGAATCCCACGGTCAGAGGAGCCTGATGAGCTACAATCCATGGGGTCACAAAGAGTTGGACATGACCAAACAATGAACAGAATAATAACCTCAATGCTGGCTTCACAGCAAATCGATAAATTTTCTTGACTAGCTTTGAGAGCAGCCTAAGATAAAAACCCATGGCCAGCAACTAAAAGACAGTCCTACAGATGTGATGACAAAACTGTCGTGGTCCAAATGGGTAGCCTTCCTGTGATCTGATTGATCTGAGGACATTGGTACATATTTAACGCTGGTCCTGGGACATATCTGTGAACACAACAGTCATATGCCTTCACAGAACTTACATTTTGGCAGAGGAATCAGAAAGTAAAGTAAAAAAAGATAGAGAAATGAAGTGATTACAAACTGTGATGCTAAGAATAAAATGAGCACTGCTATCCAGAGTTAAGAGGTGGAGAGGTACTCTCTTCACTTCACTCTAGTGTCAGAGAAGGGTTTTCTGAGGAAATAACACAGAAGGAGAATTTGTGGTATATAGAGTAGAAAATGTTGTGTGATCAGGACATCCTGTCCTCACGCCTCTCCCAGATTTTCCGTGTGCATCACTGAAGCAGGGTGTTTACGGCTGTGTGGTCTTGGCAGTTGACCTGCAGGGCAGGCGTTCCATATGGCTAATTAAGGACATTTTGTAGATTTTAGAAACCAACAAGCTGGTGACCAGGTTAATATCCTATTATAAAAATTAATACCCTTAGTCAATATGTTGGGTCAAGTGAAATTTACAGACATGCTCTGGGCTGAATTGTGTGCCCACCAATTCATATTTGAAGCCTGAGGCCACAATGTGGTGTTTGGAGATGTGGCTTTCGGTAGGTAATCAGGTTCAGATGAGGTCATGAGAGTGGGGCCCCGTGATGGCAAGAGTGCCCTCCTAAGAGGAGACCCCTCCCCCAGGACCCATGTGAGGACACCGTAAGGCAGCCACCCGCAAGCCAGGAATCAGGGAACGGAATCCACAAGCGCCTTGCACCTTGGTCCTTGACTTCCCAGCCTCCAGGACTAAGAGGAATAAACTTCTGCTAAGTCACTCAGTCTGTGGTGTTTTGTTATGAGCCAGAGCTCGCTCATACAAAGATGGGGCTGAAGAAATAGTAGAATTTAGAGAGGAGAGTCATAAGATAGAAACAAACACAGACGTGCACTCCAAGTGCCTGCTCTAAATCCTAATTATGCTACAGAGAAAAGCGGAGTGAGTCCAAGTTTCTTCTTCACCCTCAGAGAGATCCTCTAGCTCTCAGAAGTGACTCCAAGCCTCCATGAACTGAGAAACCTGAGTCTCACAAGCCCCCTAGGCTGCACAAAGAGTCCCGTTTACCTGTACACGGAGGGGTTAGCGCAAGCCCCCTGCATAAGAGCAGCTAACAGTTCTCCTTAGCTCAGTAATACAGAATGCAGCATTCTTCAATTGATTTCTTCTTATTGAAAAGAATTTGCATAAAAAATTAAGTGAAAACAAACATGAAGTAATTCTTCTGCCAATTTCAGTCCCAAACTCTCCAACCTCCTTCTCCCAAGGCTCCCAATGGTAAAAAGTTTTTTTACGTATAACTCAAGATATACTTAAGGCACACACAGGTATTGCTATCCATATTTAAATTTAAATGGCAGAGCCGCACTGATTGTATCCTATGACATCTTTTTTCCAATTCACATGCATCTTGGAGATCATATGAAGCATTTTGTATACTTAATTTATTATATTTAAACTGTTCCCCCATCCATGCTTCTGTGTTCCCAGTCTTTGCTGTTACTAACAATGATGAAATCAACATCCTGTGCAAATGTGTTTGTGCACATGCATGCATATATCTGGAGGATACATTCCTAAATCAGAATGACTGTGTCAAAGTAGATGTGCATTTTAGACTTTAAAATTTTTAATTTTTCCGTGTATCTCTCAATTCTATCACAAATTTTAACAATTATATTAATTTTGATATATCAGACTTCACATTCAAGCAGTTTCATATTGCCTTGCAAAGAGGAAACATCAATTTATACTCCCACCAAGGACACAAAATGCCTATGTGTCAAACTACACTGTAAATGTGTTACTGCAGTAACTCATAATAGCCTTAGGAGGAGGTAGGAGTACTGTTTTTTTCCAGTTTAAAACTGAGTTAACTGAGGCACAAGATGAAGCAGCTTGACAAAAGCCCCACATAACTAAGAGATTAAAGTGAGAGCTGGGTTCAGCTGACCCCGCGCTTACCCATAATGCTCTGTGGACCCCAGAGTTTTCCTCCTGGCTCATACTTGAAGGTGATGACCTCGGCCAAGTTGTTTACCTCCCAATCATAATTTCTGCATAACTAACCCAGACAATGTAAGGAAAATTCCATGCATGAGGAGCTAAACATTAAGTTCTCTTCCTCCCTGTTGAGATAATCCATGAATCAAGGGGAAGAGTAAACCGAGGTTAGCAAACCTTAGCTATTCCTGTTGGAAATTAACGGAAATTAAAGAGGCAACAGTGACCCTTTTCAGTGTTAATGCTACAGCAACAAAGCCCACAGAAATGAGGGTGTGTGGCAGACCACCTCTCTTCTTATTCAGTATTCGATTCAGACTGGTTTCTCTGCACAGTGTCGCATAAGATTCCCAGTCCCTCGAAACCAGTCATTTGAACCTGCCAGAATTGGTTTTCCCACCTTTTCATGGAATTTCTCAAAGTTCTGTTTACTAGCAGCAGCCTTTGGCTGATGATAAACTGAGAGCAAGTGTAACCTATGAAGAAACAAAAGAAACACATTTCTCTTCAGCCACAGAGAACTACGATTCAGAATTCAGACGAAGCTTTGTTCTCCTGAGTGAGCCTGCTCGTCGAAACATTGTCACACACCCTATTTTTAAAATTGTGCTTATTTTTAACTGGAAGGTAATTCCTTTACAGTGCTGTGTTGGTTTCCGCCATACGTCAACACGAATCAGCAGCCATAGATGCATACGTGTCCCTTCCTCCTGCACTTCCCTCCCACCTCCTGCCCTACCCCACTCCTCTGGGTTGTCACCGAGCACCGAGCTGGGCTCCCTGTGCTACACAGCCGCTTCCCGTTAGCTAGCTATTTTACACCAAATGCTGTTCTTTCAATTCGTCCCACCCTCTCCTTCCCCTGCTGTGTCCACTAGTCTATTCTCTGTGTCTGAGTCTCTATTCCTGCCCTGTAAATAGGTTCATCAATAACATTTTTCTAGATTCCATATATATGCATTAACATACAATACTCATTTTTCACTTTTTTACTTACTGCACTCTGTATAACAGGCTCGAGGTTCCCCAACCTCACAGGAACTGATTCAAATTTGTTCCTTTTTATGGTTGAGTAATATTCCATCGTGTGTGTGTGTGTGTGTGTGTGTGTGTGTGTGTGTATACTGCAACGTCTTTATCCACTCATCTGTTGATGGACATCTAGGTTGCTCCCATGTCCTCCCATGACTTCACATTCTGGAATGTGAAGTCAAGTGGGTCTTAGAAAGCATCACTATGAACAAAGCTAGTAGAGGTGATGGAATTCCAGTTGAGCTATTTCAAATCCTAAAAGGTGATGCTGTAAAAGTGCTGCACTCAAGATGCCAGCAAATTTGGAAAACTCAGCAGTGGTCACGGGACTGGAAAAGGTCAGTTTTCATTCTAATCCCAAAGAAAGGCAATGTCAAAGAATATTCAAACTACCATACGACTGCCTTCATTTTACATGCTAGGAAGGTAATGATCAAAATCCTTCAAGCTAAGCTTCAACAATACATGAATTGAGAACTTCCAGATTTACAAACTCGATTTAGAAAAGGCAGAAGAATGATAGATCAGATTGCCAACATCCATCGGCTTCCCTGGTGGCTCAGAAGGTAAAGCGTCTGCCTGCAATGAGGGAGACCCAGGTTCAACCCCTAGGTCAGGAAGATCCCCTGGAGAAGGAAATGGCAACCCACTCCAGTATTCTTGCCTGGAGAATCCCATGGACAGAGGAGCCTGGTAGGCTACAGTCCACAGGGTTGCAAAGAGTCAGACACGACTGAGCGACTTCACTCACTCACTCATTGGATCATAAAAAAAGTAAGAGAACACCAAAAAAAAAATCTGCTTCATTGACTATGAGAAACTCTTTGTGTGGATCACAACAAACTGGAAAATTCTTAAAGAGATGGGCATACCAGGCTACCTTACCTGTCTCCTGAGAAACCTGTATGAGGGTTAGAAACTTACATGGACCAACAGATGGTTCAAAATAGGGAAAGGAGTAAGACAAGGCTGTATTTTGTCACCCTATTTATTTGACTTATATACAGAATACATCGTGTGAAATGCCAGGCTGGATGAATCACAGACTGGAATCAAAATTGCCAGGAGAAATGTCAACAACCTCAGTTATGTAGAAGATACCACTCTACTGGCAGAAAGTGAAGAAGAACTAAAGATCCTCTTGATGAGGGTGAAAGAGGAGAGTGAAATAGCTGCTTTAAAACTCAGCATCCAAAAGGCTAAGATCATGGCATCCAGTCCCATCACTTCATGGCAAATAAGTGGGGGAAAAGTGGAAACAGTGACAGATTTAGTTTTCTTGGGCTCCAAAGTCACTGAGGACAATGAATGCAGCCATGAAATTAAAAGATGCTTGCTCCTGGAAAGGAAAGCTATGACAAACCTAGACAGCACATTAAAAAGCAAAGCCATCACTTTGCTGACAAAGCTCTGTATAAGTCAAAGTTATGGTATTTCCAGTAGTCATGTATGGATGTGAGAGTTGGACCATAAAGAAGGCTGAGCACTGCAGAACTGATGCTTTCGAACTGTGTTGCTAGAGAAGACTTCAGAGTCCCTTGGACAGCAAGAGAGGAAACCAGTCAATCCTAAAGGAAATCAACCCTGATTATTCATTGGAAGGACTGATGCCGAAGTCTAATATTTTAGCCACCTGACGTGAAGAGCCAACCCATTGGAGAAGACCCTAATGCTGGGAAAGATTTAGGGCAAGAGGAGAAGGAGGGCAGCAGAAGATGAGATGGTTGGATGGCATCGCTGACTCAATGGACATGAGCTTGAGCAAACTCTGGGAGATAGTGAAGGACAGGGAATCCTGGCATCCTGCAGGTCTTGGGGTTGCAAAGAGTCAGACATGATCTAGCGATTGAACAACAACAAAGGCGGTTGAGTTAATACTGATTGAGCAACTCTTTTCTTGAGAGTGGGTCTCAGACTAAGTGATCCAAAAAGAGGTCCTCACTTCCCACAGGTCAATCTAGAAAATACAGCTCACCGTCCCCCTGCTCTCTGCACAGAGGCTGAGATGGGAGCAGAGCAACCCAGGCTGCAGTGACTCTGCCATCATCATTCTGGCTGGCCAATTCCTTGAGATCCACCCTATTCCCTTGTTTCTCCTCTAGGGACTGGAGTGGGACAAGGATTGGTAAACTGTGTTCCTGGAAACCACTAACCACCTGTTCCAAGACAGCCCTGCATGACCTTCTCTTTAGGACCCACAGTCCAGAGACGGCACCCAGGGGCTGATTCACACACCCTTTCCTACAAGCCAGTCCCCTGCCCACTGTGCAGCATCCATATGCAGACTGACGCTGTGGCCTGTCCCTCCTCACCTCTGAGTGATGAGCAGAGCTTGATAAAGTAGGCTCAAATGGGTAGCAGGAGATTTAGACATGGCTGAGTTGACATAATGGTGTTGATATGACTCAGAAAGCTCACCACTACATAAACATGTCAAATGTTTTTTAAAACACTGTTTTTTTAAAACCAGGTTTGTTGGTTTGTTGGTTTAGTCATTAAGTCATGTCCAATTCTAGCAACCCCATGGACTGTAGCCTGCCAGGCTCCTCTGCCCATGGGATTTTCCAGGCAAGAATACTGGAGTGGGTGGCCATTTCCTTCTCCAAAACCAGGTTATAAAACAACAAACATTCTGACAGTTATACTCACTGTGCCCTTCACTGCTCTCTTCACTCACTGATTCACTACCCTGTCTGAGCCTTGAGACTGTCCTCACCCAGTCCCACTCCTGACACCCTCCCTGACCCTTCCCCTCTGCTCCAGCACTGCCAGCCTGCAGGGGCTGAGGCTCGTACAAAATGCTCATCCAGTCATGTTAGTCCCAGATATTTGCTATGAGCCAGGGCCTGTTCAGAACGCTGCAGAGAATATGCCCTTTCTTCTTTCTTGCCTTTCTTCCCTTCCTTTTCTTTCTTCTTCCTTCCTTCCTTTTTCTTTATCTCTTTCTTCTGGCTTTTGTTTTTATTTTTTGCCTATTACAAAGTTTTCATGTGTGCAAAGCTTAATCTTTTGTCTTTTTTAAGTGAAAGATATTTGTCCAATTTCAAAATCACCAAGTCACCATGTCATATAACACCAAAAAGTGCTTCAGCTCAAGAAAAGATTTTCACATGATGTAATTTAGGAAATATAAAGAATTGCAGGTAGGTTAAAAATACCTTAAATGATCCTATGGAGAGAAGGTTCTGCTCACCCCATTAGTACCACCATTGTTGTACATTTATAAAAAATGTTTCAGACTTGAACAAAAAAATATGTCTCTGAATGTCCTACAAATTTGGTAAAACTCGTAATTTTACAATAACCTGTTTTAGCTTTTAAAAATACTTTGCACTTACATATTTATAAATTTTAAGCAATCTGGTCAAAACAGAACAGTTCGTTCACGCTTTAATGTGCATCCTCTGATCCAATACATAGTAAAAGAGTAAAAATATATAAAGGAAACACCCAAAACACATGTCTGGTTCAAAGCCTATAAAGCACACCTATGAGCCAGAAAGAGAAGAGGAACGCAGCCTGAGCAGAACTGAGGTGGCAGCCATGCTGGGGTCAAGTGCTGAAGAAGGCAGAGGCAGCTGGGAATAGGGGAAGGAAAACCGAGGGTGTTCCATGGAAACCAGAGGTCTGCAGCCAGGCTACGGCCTGACAAGATGGGGCTCCTTCACGTGAAAGGAGGCTGAAAATCTGCAGCCACCCAGGCTGGGCCCTTGGCATTATAGACGTTTCACAAGCAAGGAGACGAAACACACCTTGCACCTGAGGAGCTGCACCGAATGCCCTTGCCTGGAACCCGACGTCTTATCTCTGCTCAGACTGTGAGGAGGTGCTCTGCAACATCACACCATATCTGCGTTCAGGAAGCTGAGAGAATGAAGCTGCAAAACCACTAGACAGAGAAGTGTGAAGAGAAAGAAAGAAGGGGGAATCATTCATTCAAAATGAGGCTGCAAAAACAAAAAAAAAATTCAAAAGGCACGGAGAATTCTAATGCTGTGAAAGTGACCCAGCCAAAAATGAACAACTGCAGTATAATTTCATTCCAGGTGAAATTTTATGAAACTGTCTACCCAAAACCTTAGAGGAGGCTGCCTTGATTGCTTAAGGATAATTTTTTTAAAATTACAGGGATATTTTTAGAAAACAAAAAATATGAATGACAGAAAAGAGACAAATCAGCTAAGTCAAAAGGAAAATGACTAGATTACTTAGAAATTACAATTTTGTTGATCAAAATAAAAAATTCAAAATGTGAAGTAAACTTTGGGACAGTGATAATAAAAGAGAAGATAACTTGGAAAATCTTTTTAATGGATTCACCAGGTTCACAGCATATGGACTAAATTATGAGAGAATGTTAGGTAGAGAGATTATACACCTTAGCATGCCTGTGAAAATGAGTGTTAGTCACTCAGTCTTATGCAACGCGTTTCGATCCAATGGACTGTAGCCCACCAGGTTTCTCTGTCCATAGGATTCTCCAGGTAAGAATATTGAAGTGGATAGCCATTCCTTTCTTCAGGGCATCTTCTCAACCCAGGGGTTGAACCAGGTCTCCTGCATTGGAGGCCAATTCTTTACCATCTGAGCCCAGGGAACCCTTGGAGAGTTCCAGTTTACATCTGTGTCCTGACATTATTAGTGGTACTCAACTCCCAAATATGTCCCAGTTTGGGCAATAAATTATAAGGTCACCCAAGCGTTAAAAATATCTAGGACAGACAGAAAAACAAAACTGCCAGAATGAAAGAATAGAGAATCACAAAGAAGTAATACTTGAAGAAGAAAAGAGATGTGAATTTTGCAAAATTGAATAAAGACTTGTGTCCTCAAATTGAAAGTGAACTATATGAACTAAGAAGGAGCTATTAATATATACTCAAACTTAGACTCATCACAGTGAAACTGGATGAAGACAGAAAAAGACAGATTACCAGCAAAAAATGGTAATTAAACCAAGTAGGTTTCTCCTCAGCAACAATAGATGCCATAAAACAATAGGAAAATATATTCATCATAATTAATATCATTACTAGGCAACAAAAACAAGGTTCTGAAACACAGATATTCAACCTATAATTGATATATATTATACTTAGGTTCTTGGATTTGAGAGGAGGATAACAATTCTAGATAACTTCAGATATTTTTATTTACTTATAATTAATTTTACTCACTAATTTATAACTTGTGTGTTGAAAACTTTACTGTTTAATGGAAATTAACAAAAAGGACATAATTTTTATATATATATGGAAATGTAAAGGACTAAGGCCAACAATGATAGTTTTGAAGAATAAAAAATTGAAGAACTTGCTCTGAGAGTTATCAAGACATATTGGCAAAGCTACAATACTTAAGTCAATGTGGTATTAGCACAAGAATAGACTCATGGAACAGGATAGAAACATGTATGACTATTTGTTTTGTGATAAAGTATAAGATAAAATGGTTCTTCCCTAGTAGTTCAGCTGGTAGAGAATCCATCCGCAATGCAGGAGACCCTGGTTTGATTCCTGGGTCAGGAACTTCCCCTGGAGGAGGGATAGCCTGCCCACTCCAGTGTTCTTGGGCTTCCTGGTGGCTCAGACAATAAAGAATCTACCTGCAGTGCAGGAGACCTGGGTTTGATCCCTGGTTTGGGAGGATCTCCTGGAGGAGGGCACAGCTACCCACCCCAGTATTCTTTCCTGGAGAATCCCTGCAGACAGAGGAGCCTGGTGGGCTACAGTCCGTGGGACTGCAAAGAGTTGGATGTGACTGAGTGTTCAAGCACACACATAACACAAATAAGAAAAAAAAATGGTTTTTTTAAAATAAGGATACTGGGTCAATTGTTTATCCATATGGCAAAAATAATCTTGATATCCTACTTCATATAACATACAAAAATCAGTTTCATATTAGAAGGCAGATATATGTCTCCTGAAAGGTAAAATTAAAAAAAAAAAAACATCAAAAATATAACAGAGAATATCTTCATGACCTGAGGATAGGTGAAAAATTTTTTAATTAATAAATGAGATATAATTAAAATTAAGAGCCTCTGTTTATCAGAAGAACCTGGTACAAGAGTGAAAGAGAAAGTAAAAAACTGGAGAAGGTACTTTTAATATTTTATCTGACAAAAGAGTATCATCCTAAATATGCAAAGTGTTCTTGTGCAGTAATATAAAATAGCCCATAATAAGTGGGCAAAAAGTTGAACGCTGAACAGCGAACTCATGAAAGAGAATAGATAAGTGGATAATAAGCATACGAAGTACCCAACACCATTACTCATCAGGCGATTGAAGACAACACGAATTCGCACACTATGAATGGGAACACAAATACATATGGTGCAGCCATATGTATTTGGAACTACTGGAACTGGAACTACTGGAACTACTAAAACTGGCTGGAACTACTAAAACTGAACATACAACTAGCCTGGAACTACTAAACTGGAACTACTAAAACTGAACATACAACTAGCCTATAAACCCAACAATTTCAGTATTTCACTCCTACAGGTTTACCCAACATAAATGTGAATGAAAGACAAACATGTCCAAAACAGCATTATTCATAATCACTTTATGCTGGACATGGTGTAAATGGCCAGCCCTTGTAGGAAGGATACCTAAACTGTGGCATGTTTAGGATGTGACTGCTCACAGCAGTGAGGTGAGTGAGTCAGTGGTTCACTCAAGAGTACAGATGAGCTGAGCAGCATGGCCCTGAGCAGAGGCATCACGCATACAGAGTTCATATTTTTATTATTCTATGTACATAGAGTTCAAAACGGGCAAAGCTGGTCTATGGTAAGAAAGACAGAGAGTGACTAAACTTAGGAAGGGGAGGGGGAGGCTGAGGGAAAACATGATGGGGCCTTCGGTGCTAAGGATATTCTACTTCTTGATCGGCCCTCTTTTCACACAGGTATGTTTACTTTGTGAGAACCCATTAAAAAACACTGTGCATATAAACATGCTCATTTCTGTATACTTGCCATACATAAAAGAGGCAGAAAGGCAAACCATAAGTAACTAATATAGATATAGAATTAATCCTGATACCTTCCAAGTCCTATGTGAATCAAAAGGAGGATGAAATAAGATTTAGAGGGGGAAGAAGAGGATGAAGAGGAGGGGAGAAAAAAGAAAAATAAAGAACCCTTTATCATCCAACAGAAGGTAGGATAGTAGAGAAAAAAAGAAAATAGCTGGTAAGCAGAAAACACAAGGAGGTAGTAGAAAAAAACCCAAAGGCATAAATCAGAATGAATGTAAATAAATAAAATTCCTCTGTTAAAAGACAGAGCTTATCAGACAGAACAGCAATAATACAAGTTCAGCTACATGCTAATTATAAGAGCTATGCCTAACACCAAAGAGAAACCTGAACATTAAGTTTTGAAAACCTAAGTAGATTTATAGTAAGATGAATTACTTAAAAAGAAAAAAGACAATAAAACAATTATGCACCTAATATTACATTAGACAGAGCAAGCTGACAGGATTACAAAGTACAACTGACAAATCCAGAACTATAGTTCAGTTCAGCTCAGTTCAGTCGCTCAGTCGTGTCTGACACTTTGCGACCCCATGAACCGCAGCACGCCAGGCCTCCCTGTCCATCACAAACTCCCAGAATCCACCCAAACCCATGTCCATTGAGCTGGTGATGCCATACAACCATCTCATCCTCTGTCATCCCCTTCTCCTCCTGCCCCCAATCTTTCCCAGCATCAGGGTCTTTTCAAATGAGTCAGCTCTTCGCATTAGGTGACCAAAGTATTGGAGTTTCAGCTTCAACATCAGTCCTTCCAATGAACACCCAGGACTGATCTCCTTTAGGATGGACTGGCTGGATCTCCTTGCAGTCCAAGGGACTCTCAAGAGTCTTCTCCAACACCACAGTTCAAAAGCATCAATTCTTTGGCGCTCAGCTTTCTTTATAGTCCAACTCTTACATCCATACTTGACCACTAGAAAAACCATAGCCTTGACTAGATGCACCTTTGTTGACAAAGTAATGTCTCTGCTTTTTAATATGCTGTCTATAAGAAATGTCAAACTCTTCAATAATAAACATATAGATCAAGTAGAAAATGCTAGTAAGAAAATGGAATATTTTAACAGCTAAGCTGTACCCAGGTCCAGCTAGTTCACTCCCTACACACACCAAAATCCTCAGGCCACTGAGAAGTGGGTAGAGTTCCATAACCAATTCTCAAGCTATAACTTGTTGGGAAGTGTTCTCAAACTCAGAGAATGGGGCAGGGACTTAAGGAGAATTCTCCCAGACTAACAGATACAAAGTCTAGATACAGGACTCAATGGAAATATGAACATGATGAAAAATAACAACATGAGGACTATGCAATCAGAGCAAAAAAAGTATGATAGAAACTCCACAGCAACCAGAGTCTAAAGAACACAGGAAAGCATCACACCAGTGTTTCATACTATAGAAAAGCTTATTGATGACATAAATTGAATAAAAGAAGAGCCTAAATGTAAGATGATAACAGAATGAAACAAAAATGGAAATTGAAAATATAAGGATATAAATTGAAATTCAAATAACACCATTACAGAACTAATGAACAAATTAGATACAGAAGGGAATTGAATGGACATGCTGAAAATACACAGAGAAAGTCTTGAGATAAGCACAGTAAAATCAAAGGAAAAAGATTAAAAGGTTAATGGAAGTAGAGAGAAGATAATGGCTATGGAGAAATGACAAAGATGACATTACCCAGGATGATTTGTCTGTGAACTGAAGAACTCAACACATGAATCAGAGCAAGTGTTCCAACAGAAAATAGAAAAAAAAGAAAAAAAATCCTAAAATACAAGAATAGGAGATTCTGCAACTCAAAATTTCATATCATATTCCAAAACAAATACATTCAACACTCTCCATTAAAAATCATATGCTTCTTGTTATTCAGTTTTGAGGATGGGAAAAAAAATTCTTCAGGCATCCAGATACAAGTGTTATCTCTTATAATTAAGAACAAAAGCAGACTGGCCTCAGTCTTCTCCAGAGTAGCATTCCAAAAAGGAGGCATTGGGAGCAACTCCTACCAAATTCTAAAGGAAAATAATGTGATAAAAAATACTGTGTCCAATCAAGATTCCCTTCAAGTATAAAGGCCACAAACAGATATTCTAAATGTGAAAGAATACAATGGTTATAGCATGTACCAGCTTTCCAGAGCAGGGGGAAATGACTCAGTGGTAGACTGCAACCAACCAAGAGCTAACAAGAGACCTGTGGTCAGTGGTGTTCCACCACATTGAATTCCACATCATCATGAAGCCATGAAGTGTGATCCATGTGTTCTATAACCTGCCAAGTGGATCTTCAGGTTCAAAGGCAACAGACACCATGGCCTGCTCCAGCATGAAAGAATGAAAGAAATACTGCACTTACAAACTGCTTGAAATAAAATCCATCCAGTAAGAGGAGAATCAAAATGTGGAACTCGGGAATGAAGATGTGTGTGTGTCTGGTGGGGTGGGAGGGGGGTGATGAATATTTAAATATACAACTAAGAACAACAGTGAGTTCTATGGTTACAAAGCATCATATGTCATAAAACTAAAATGCTTAACTTCGGTGTCTTTCCTTAATATCAAGTAAAGTAAAGATAACTATTTTTTTTTTTTATTAAAAGCGGAATGTAGATTCTGGTGGTGACTCAGGATGACAGACTGAGCACAAGAGTTGGTCAACTCTCTCTCCCAAGACTGGATTAAAATGATAATAAAAACATTAAAAAAAAAAATCAAGGGAATCCCACTCCTGAATAGATACCTGGTCAGAACTAAAATTCGAAAAGATACATGTACCCCAATGTTCATAGCAGCACTACTTACAGCAGCCAAAACCTGTGTCCATTGACAGATGAATGGATAAAGAAAATATTATTCAGCCATAAAAAATAAAATAATGCCATTTCAGCAATACTGATGAACCTAGAAATTATGATATTGAGTGAAGTCAGGAAGAGAAAGACAAATGAAATCACTGATATGTGAACTCTAAAATACGACACAGATGAACTTACCTACAAAACAGAAGCAGAATAACAGAACAGACTTGTCATTGCCAAAAAGGTGGGTGTTGACGAGGAGTCGATTAAGAGTTTGGAATTAGCAGATGCAAACTATTATACGGGCTTCCCTAGTGGCGCAGAGGTAAAGGATCTGCCTGCAATACAGGAGATGCCGGTCCAATCCCTGGGTCAGGAAGATCCCCTTGAGAAGGAAATGGCAATACACTCCAGTTCTCTTGCCTGGGAAATCCCATGGACAGAAGAGCCTTGTGGGCTATGTAGTCCATGGGGTCACAAAAGAGTCAGATACGACTTAGCAACTAGACAACAACAATAGCAAAACTATTACATAGAGGAAGGATAAAAAAACAAAGCCCTGTTGTATAGCACAGGGAATTACACTAAATATCCAGGAAAAAACCATAATGGAAAAGAATATGAAAAACAAAAAATATATGTGTGTGTATAACCAAATCACTTTGCTGCACAGCAGAAATTAACACAACATTGTAAATCAACCATATAAAGAGGGAGTAGCTACCCCATGTCCCTCCCTACTGTCAGCCCCTAAAACAAATCAAAACTAAACAAGACAATTCTTTGCAAATAATTTAAATAACCTGGAAAGTCCAAAGTGAGATGTCCACACTTGAATAAAATCTATTCTATTTTCTCAATTAAGGAGTCTTCAGCTTAAGGGCCAAATCACCACCCATTTCTCTCTAGAGACAACTTACACATAATTTCCACTCCAGTTTTCCATTATTCTAAAGCAATGAACACCTATGAGTTATCCTACATTTGTGAGAAAAATAAAGAATAAAACCAAAATAATTGTGATAAAACTCCAGTTTTCCATTATTCTAAAGCAATGAACACCTATGAGTTATCCTACATTTGTGAGAAAAATAAAGAATAAAACCAAAATAATTGTGATAAAACACCTCAGAAAAGCAAATGTAATTTAAAAAATAGAACTTTTTAAATATTCTAGTCATTAAGGTAGAAATTTCAGGGAAGACCTTGTATGCATATAGCAAAAATAGGATCTAGGAAAAAGAAATACCAAAACAGCAAAAAGAACACTTAAAAATTAATATATGGCTATTGAAAACAGTGAAAGCAGGGAGAAAAATAAATCAAAGCAGTAATGGACAGGAACACCCCACGGCTAAGTATAGATGTAGGTGTTCAGATTGACAGGATCCAGAAAACAGCCAGCACAAGTGAAATAACATCCATCCTTAAATATAATATTGAGAGATTTGAGAACAAGATTAAAGAGAAAATCCTAGGAGTTTTCAGAGAGAAAAGACAGCAACACTGACCGCTATCATGCGTGGAGCACAGCCTTCAAAATTCTGAAGACAGTTGATGTTGAATTTAAAAGTCCTGACCTACCCAAATTATTGATTATGTTGAAAGAATAAAAATATTTTCAAATATCTAAGGACTCAAAAGATTTATCTGCCATGCATCCCTTTCCACAGGATTCCTTAGAATGGCTCAGAAAGTGAGAAAGGATGCAAGCAGCATGATTCTAACCCGGGATAGGAATGAGGAGACACCCTCAGATGGATGCTGGGCAGTAACCTCTGTTCCCAAGTGGGCCCTGGAAAAAGGGACGGAATCAGAAGGGAAGGAGGTGCTATTACATGGACTTGATGGTATCCTTGAAACCAGAAGAACAAACCTGAGGATTGGGTAAAGAAAAGGAAGAAAGGCAATTAGAAAATGGAAGGTGTAGGCACTTGAGACAATTATGATCATGTAAAGTAATGCTTGTCGATTTTTCAACTTTTAAGAGCCAAATAA
The DNA here is from genome assembly GCF_910594005.1 of Cervus elaphus. Lineage (NCBI taxonomy): Eukaryota > Metazoa > Chordata > Mammalia > Artiodactyla > Cervidae > Cervus > Cervus elaphus. Next base: position 13,180,858 of record NC_057842.1, on the reverse strand, counting down.
AGGCAAAGCATGGAAAATTTCACCATGGCCATAGAACAGCAGGTAATTTTTTCAATCTTGCTGATATAAAAGTAGAATCAAAGCTTGGAAATGTAAAAGACTGGAAGGGAGAGGAATGGAGGGCCCCCCCTTACAGGTAACGAGTGAGGATAGAGTATCACTAATGGGACAGAGCACAGCTATTCTGTTGCTTCAAGATTGTGGGGAGAAATATCAATAACCTGAGATATGCAGATGACACCACCCTTGCGGCAGAAAGTGAAGAGGAATTAAAGAGCCTATTGATGAAGGTGAAAGAGGAGAGTGAAAAAGCTGACTTAAAGCTCAACATTCAAAAAACAAAGATCATGGCATCCGGTCCCATCACTTCATGGCAAGTAGATGGGGAAACAATGGACATGGTGACAGACTTAATTTTCTCAGGCTCCAAAATCTCTGTCGATGGTGACTGCAGCCATGAAATTAAAAGACACTTGCTCCTTGGAAAAAAAGGAATGACCAATCTAGAGAGCATATTAAAAAGCGGAGACATTACTTTGCCTACAAAGGTCTGTATAGTCAAAGCTATAATTTTTTCCAGTAGTCATGTACAGATGTGAGAACTGGACAATAAAAAAGGCTGAGCACCAAAGAACTGATGCTTTCAAACTGTGGTTTTGGAGAAGACTCTTGAGAGCCCCTTGGACAGCAAGGAGATCAAACCAGTCGATCCTAAAGGGAATTGCTTTAGAAGGACTGATGCTGAAGTTGAAGGCCCAGTTCTTTGGCCACCTGATGTGAAGAGGCAACTCATTTGAAGAGACCCTGATGGTGGGAAAGATTGGAGACAGGAGAAAAAGGGGACGACAGAGGGTGAGATGGCTGGATGGCGTCACTGACTCAATGTACACGAGTTTGCACAAACTCCAGCAGTTGGTGAAGGACAGAGAAGCCTGGCACACTGCAGTCCATGGGGTCGCAGAGTCGGACACGACTGAGCAACTGAACAACACCTTTGCCAGGTGGTTCAGTGGTTAAGAATCTGCCTGCCAGTGCAGGAGACACGAGTCGATCCCTGGGTTGGTAAGATTCCCTGGAGGAGGAAATGGCAACCCACTCCAATATTCTTGCTTGGGAAATCTCATGGACAGAGGAGCCTGGAGGGCTGCAGTCAATGGTGTCCCAGAGTCAGACACACCTGAGCATGCACAGTAGAACAGAAAGAAAGGGAAAATGCACAGTACTGGGGATGTCAACGTAATTAGAAGAGAAACTAAAAGTAGCAAAAATAATTACTGTGTCAGGAGGGAATGAGGGGAGTTTGGGGAAGCCATTTGCAACGGCTGGAAGTCAGTGGACAACGTTTAAAACAGATAATCCAAAAATCATGGCTCATCATTTAATATTTTAACAATCTAAAAATAGAAACATATGATCCTCTTGAACAGTGTGTCTCTTTTTATAAAATAATTTCTACTGTCTTTTCACCTAACTGAAGACATGTATCGAGGTATTTATGATAATATTCATCTAATATTTCCAAATGGTGGGTTTTGAGGAGAGGTGTTACCTTGCTGTTGGCATCTTCCTGTATTCTTTGAATAACTGATATCTTTATATCGCTTTTATAATAGTGACATCCTTGTCTTCTACTTGGGACTGGGGGAGGGTAATTGGTTATAAAAGGATAAAGGTGGGAGTATGGAGCTCCCCGAGAAGCTGTAGTAGTGTGAATTAGATGCCTGTAGTGGGAATGAAGAGACAGCAGCCTGACATAGAGGGAGAGAGAACAGGCATCACTGGCTTGAAACTTCGGGGGAGGCTGACGGGGAATGAAGGCCGAAGCCTGGTGCCCGGGCTCTGCAGTCGGCTCCTGCGAGCTTGGAGGCCACAGAAAAGGAATGGAGAGTGCTATGTCCACACTGACGGGTAGTGAGGGGTTCAGACTGCAAGTTTACAGGACCTACAGTTGAGCATCTGAGAAGCATGCAAGTAATCCTCATGCAGCTGGTTTCTTACACAAGCTGGAGCTCGGGTAAGTCCACGCATATGAATTTGGGATTGGTTAGCAAATAGATGGGAGGCAAAGCTAGGAGAATGTACAAGACCTCCTGAATATGGGGATTGAAAAAAAAAATAGAACCAGACCTTGAACCAACAATGACAGATTGGAGCAGATTGGAGGGAGAAGGGGGCCCTGGAGAGAAGTTAAGGGGAGAGAGAGGACAGTTTGTGGGTTACATTCCAGGAGGACGTGGCTTCAGAGAAGCTGGGGGAGGAGGCTATTTCCATAAGCCTTGGATTCCTTGGGCAGGTGAGCAAGTAGGGGCTACAAGCCAGGGTAAAGGGGCTGCTTTTCATCCAAGAAGGGCCACTTTACGCCTTATGACAAGTGGAAAGAAGGAAAAAGGGTGTAGGCAGCTTCTGCAGCTTCACGGGTAAGAGGATGGATTTGACTTTCATTTTCTCATTGTGGCAATAAGGTCATCTGTGAGTGAGGAGAGAGGGAGGCAGAGGGGGAGATGACAGCCCCAACTGGGTAGTGAAGCTACTAGATCAGTCCTCCTAATCCACTTTTTAAATTTAAAAAAAATTCACTTTATTAAAGTATTGCCGATTTACAGTCTTTAATTCATTTTAAAAATCATTTTCAGTAGCCTAAATTCTATTTCATCCATTTCTATGAATGAAAGAATATTAAAATTTGCTGAGACACAGATAGACTTATAGAATGTTGTAACTTAAAGCAGTCATACATGTCTGTGCCAATCCTCATAATACAGATGAGAAAACTGAGGCTTGGTTTAAGCAATTTCCCTAAAATGAAAGAACTAAGTAGAAATAAAGCATAAGTTTTTGGATTTTCAGTTTATTGGTATGAAAGCTGTCTGTCTGTCTCTATCTCTTTCTATGCCTCTATCTCTCTCTCTCTCTCACACACACACACATACGCATGCTCCCTGCATTTTAAAAAACTCAAAAAGGGCTCATTTATCAGACTGTACTGATTTCAAGTAAAATGCTGGTATTCATCGGTTTCTTTGTGCTGTGCTTCAGGAGACTTGTGTAGTCATTCATGAATACACAAGTAAAGAAGAAAACTATATTGAATGTATTGTGAAAGGCGAGAATCTTTTCATTGTCTATATTACCACACAATTCATCTCCTTTTATGTTGGCAATTATGATTTCTTAGCTACTTAATTTATTATCTCCCCCAATTTTAAGAGGAGGGGAATTTATTCCCCACTTGCAGTTCTGTCACTTAATTAATTTTTTCAGGTTGCATCCAAATGCTTCTACTTGTTTTTCATACTCCGGCAGACAGCCACCTGCCACTTCCTTCATAAAGAAAAAATCTTATCCAATTTTTGACTCTATATAAATAACTTCTCTCCTAGGAGGAGGGAAATACACAGAGCGTTATTTACCCTTATTTTTTACAAATACTTCTCTTGAACTTTGTAGTATTGTGCTAACAGTTTTGCCTTTATGGGCATCATTTTAATCCCTCCCATTTTCATTTGAGATCATAATGAATCCCTTCTACTTACTTTTTAGCTGGATGGCAAATTCTATTGCTTTTGAAAATGTTCCTTGAAATATTTTTCTGTACAATTTTAAGGTACCTAACTGATTCTGTAATTAGAAGCTTCTGAACAATGTCCTGTTAGGCCCCTTAACCACTATGTATCCCCCAAAGCTTGTTCGTTTCACTCATCCCTGCCTCTGCAAATGTAAGGAAGGATGAAGTGACAGAATAGCAAAAGTATATTTTCCTCTTACTTTTATTCATTCATGCATGGCATGGGGGTGGCTGGAGAGGGCCATGCAGTGTGGCCCCTGAATCCTTGGCTGCTCAGCAGATTTTGTGTGTGTGTGTGTGTGTTTGTGTGTGTGTGTAAACCATTTGTAGAGTCTTTATTGAACTTATTACAATATTGTTTCTGTTTTATGTTTTCGTTTTATTGCCAAGAAGAATATAGGATCTTAGCTTCCTGACCAGGGTTCCAACCTGCATTGCAGGTTGCATTGGAAGGGAAAGGCTTCACCACTGGACCTCCAGGGAAGTCCCTGCTCAACAGATTTCACTGAAGACTTGGGGAAAGACCACTTTGTATTGCAGAGATGGCCAGAAATGGATTTACCATGGAAATAATGAAGATTAATCCCTAGTAATATGGACATGTGGTGATGTGCTTTTTAAAAATCTACAAAAATAAGATATTTGTATTATAATCAGTTAAGACTGCTGTTGTTTTCTGCTGCAGCGTCCCTTGCATCATACCTGCCCTCCTGGCAGAATGTCTTGGAGCAACCATGGAAGGTGTCAGGTTCAGGGAAGCAGACTTCCATGGTTCATAGTCAGCTCCTAGCCCGGTCAGTCACCACCAGCTATGCTGTCTGGTATCTCTTCCAGAAAAGCTCCCACCATTTCCTAAAACTGTTCACCAAGCGTGTCCACAAGGGTGCCCACAACTCCCAGTCTGGAACCAAGTGGGTACTGAAGGACAAATCAAGTTTAAGAGACCTGGAAACAGATTAGTCCGTGGACTAGTGATCAGATGGGTAGAACTCTGAGTGAAGGGTTGGCTTTTATTAAGTCTCAGTCAAAACAGAAGTTCTCTCCTATGCAAACTGTTCTCAGCAATGACCTAAAATCTTACAATTCATACATAAAATAAACTTGGTAGAGATTTTTCCAAGTTCAAGACATGACCAGAAACAAGTTGTGGAAGCAGAAAATTTCTGAGAAATTGAATTCTGTCAGTTTAGATCAACAGTGTTTGAGGAAAGACTCAAGGAATTCAGCTTTCTATTGTCTTTGTAGAAAATATTCCAGAGTTGATGGAATATTTTCATGGAAAAGGATTAAGAGATTATAGCCAAAGAACATGCATTAGGCAATTGATGAATAAAAATAGTGTTTTCAAAGATGTATACATTATTTTTAGGATTTTTTCTCATTGTCGGTACTAATTAGCTCTTAAAAGTTGTACTTAGACATCACTTATTTCCCACTACTGGCTCAGACAGCAAAGAATCTGCCTGCAATGCAGGAGATGTGGGTTTGATCCCTGGGCAGGGAAGGTCCCCTGGAGAAGGGAATGGCAACCCACTCCAGTATTCTTACCTGGAGAATTCCATAGACTGGGGTGGGGGGGATACAGTCCATGGGATCTCAAAGAGTCGAACACAACTGAAGAACTAACACAATCCCTTTCACTTTTTTCTTTCCCATCCTACATAAATATGTATATTTGTACCTGATTTCCTATTCATAGCTTTATTATTTTTCTTAAAAGAATCATAAAAACAAAGATCATAGGAACCTCAGACTTCAGAAAACTTGGATCACATTGGTGACCACACAGCTTCACTAGCTTGGATGGACATTCTAATTTGAGTTAGGCACTGTCCTGAACAAAATGACAAAAACTAAGAGAGAGACAAGTAGGGACTTTCTCCCCGTACCCAACAGTACTTTGGGACTGTGTATTATTTACAAGAAAGGAAACTCTGAGATTTAGTAAAACAAAAACAATGTCCTAGAGTAAGGATGTTTTGCATTTTACCTGACATTTCACGAGGAAGATGATCAGAACTGATTCTCAGAAGATGGTAAAAGGAAAAAAGTCTATCTGCTGATAGTTCATCTCACTGACCAGGCCAGTGGTCACTGATTACAAAAAGATGGACCACTTCTCCCCTACACATGAATTTGGCCTTGGTCATGAGTTATTCAGGCGTACTTAGTTCAGTTCAGTTCAATTGCTCCGTTGACCCCATGGACTGCAGCACGCCAGGCTTCCCTGCCATCACCAACTCCCGGAGTTTACTCAAACTCACGTCCATTGAGTCAGTGATGCCATCCAGCCATCTCATCCTCTGTCGTCCTCTTCTCCTCCCGCCCTCAATCTTTCCAAGCATCAGGACCTTTTTAAAAGAGTCAGTTCTTTGCTTAGTCATGTACTATGCTAAGTCACTTTAGTCATGACTATTCTTTGCAACCCTATGGACCATAGCCTGCCAGGCTCCTCTGTCCATGGGCTTCTCCAGGCAAGAACACTGAAGGGTTTGCCATGCCCTTCTCCAGGGGATCTTCCTGACCCAGGGATTGGACCTGCGTCTCTTTCGTCTCCTGTATAGGCAAGCGGGTTCTTTACCACTAGCCTTACGTGGGAAGCTGTATAGTCATACATTTTACCATTTGGAAAGGTGACGAGTATATTCAAGGAAAAGCCCTAAAGAAATAAGGTTAGGGAAACAAGACACCCAGTGTCTATAAATTGTCAAGGAGCAACTCCTGATTTTCTGAAGTGCAAACTGCTAGTCACATTTAATTGCCCCTATAGGGTAAGAAATAATATGAATTAAAGAGACAAGTGTACTTAAATAAATGCAAAAGTCTCCTAATACGGGTGTTTTGTTGAAAGGCACACTGAAAAGAGCTGGATGCTCTCAAAAATATGTTTCCAATTTAAAGTCTTTTTTTTTCATCTTTTCTATAGTCTCCTTGAAAATGTAAAACCTCTTCAGAGTTATGACAAGAAATGAAGGCTCTTCATTTCAGAGGAATTCTATCACATGGTTTCCCTCCTTAGCTGGAACTGGGCATTTAAGACTGAACAGGGTGTTGCTGTGTTTGAAAGCAGAGGTTAAGGATTGAGGAAATGAAGCAGAAACATTAGAATATAAACTTTTCACTCCTGCAATTTAGGATGGGACCAATCTGAATGCAGTCTCTAAGGGAAAGTTGCTACTTACTACTTGAATGTAAATGATATGAAATGGTCTTTTGATATTCTACAGAATTGGAACATGCTTAGAAAAAAGGCATTTTTCCATCTGATTTATTTTTCCTTGATTGTTTATTTTTTAAAAGTTAAACTAAAAAAAGTGTTCAAAGCATAGTACAATGACTATCATATACTCTTTACCCAGATTCACCAATTGTTAACATCTTGCTATATTTGCTGTTTCCTTTTATCTTCCCATTATTTCTTCCTCCCTTCCAGCTGTACTCCAGTCTGTGTTAGTACTCAGTACTCAGGACTTAGCACGTAGCACCTGAAAACAGGCATGTTATTTCATAAGAACAGTATCTTCCCAACAGCAATACCATGAGACTACCACTCACAAGGAAATTCACATGATACAGTAATACCATCAAACTTGAAATCTCTATCCAAATTTCCTTGATTATTCTAAAATGTCTCCTATATCGGTTTTACTTTCTAGGATCTAATTAAGGACCACTTACTGTAGTCGGGTTTATTTCTCCTTAGCCTCACTCATTGCGGAAAATTCCCCTCATCATTCTTCATTCGTTTACTGGCCTTTCATGTATTGGCTTTTCTTTTTTCAACAGTTCAGGCCAATTGTCTTATATAGTGCCCCAAATTTTAATTTAATTGTTTCTTTAAAATGTATTTCATGTTAAATATTTTTGGCAAGAATACCATGTGGGTATACTTCTCACTGCTTCACATCAGGAAGTATAGAATGCCAATTTGTCCCATTATTGGAAATATTAACAATAATTACTTGGTTATGGTGGTGATCTGTGGATCTCCACATTGTAAAAGAATCTTATCCCCTTTGAAATTAATATATAAGCTATGGAATAATACTTTGAGGAATTCCTGTGAATATTCTGTCTAAGAATCTACATTCAATTGTTTTACTATCCATTCAATGATTTTTGCCTGAATAAATGATTATATTGGTGCTTGAAAAATGAAAAAGTGTCAGGAATTCCCTGGCAGTCCAGTGCTTGGACTTCCACTACAAGCTTCCACCGTAGGGGGATAAGGTTTGAGCTCTAATATCCTGCATACCATACCATGAGGCCAAAAAAAGGTCTAATTCTTTCATTATTTTTACATTTATTAGTTGGCTTTCTTTTGTGAAGAAGTACTTTTCATACTCTTCTGCATTTTTATGAGTATTACTATAGATTCATGGGTTCTTCTTGTGTTCATTAGGATATAATCTGTTACCTACATTATTCTTCTTAATTCTGGTTGTCCAAAATGTGGCAAATAGAATCCTATTACAACATCTCTCGAGTCTTTTTGACATGTCTGCATACTTCCAGAAAAGATGTCCTAGGTTCACCTTGAACTTCCCTGACCCTTCTCTGAACCAGGCATTTCTGCGAGGAGCAGCCCTGATTCCTTTTAGTGGGGAGCATATTTAGAAACTGAAATCAGGATGCTGGGTGTGTGGATGGCTAGAGAGTGTCCTTCTTCTAAACCAATTCAGTGGACAGAGCTGAAACATAAATATACATAAATCAGAGGCTCACACTTAGAGCTACAATTCCATCCATACACCTCCACTCATTTCTAACTAGAACCTCATTTCTCACAATGAAAACATAGGTTCCCAACAACATTGATATATTCACTCATTTTCTTTTTTCTACAGTACAAACAAAATAGGACCCATAATGCATCCATATTATTATCGACAACAAAACTAACAACAAAGTTCAAGATTTCTTTGCAGTTTTTCTTCTACTTAGGGAAAAAAAATTCAGTTATGATACAAAGTCAGGGTACTATGTTTAAAGTTCACTTGAATGAGTACTTTCTTCCTGTGTGATTATATCATCAAAGTTGGTATACAGTTAGATTCATTTGTTTCCATTGGTAGGCTTATCTTTTTTAATTTTTTCTCATTTTATTTCATCTCTGAGTAAGCAAAACACTTATGTTGTTTGAAAGTTAGAACTAAACAGTCCCAGAGGCTCACATTCAGTACTGTACCTTCCACTCCACTCTCATCTACCACCGATGGGTGAAAGTTTTTATTAATTTTTTTTTATTTGTTGTTCACTGTTGAGTCACTAAGTTATGTCTGACTCTTTGTGACCCGTGAACAGCAGCACGACAGGCTTCCCTGTCCTTCGCTGTCTCTCAGTTTGCTCAGACTCATGTCCATCGAGTCAGTGATGCCATCCAACCATCTCATCCTCCGTCGCCCCTTTCCTCCTCCTACCCTCAATCTTTCCCAGCATCAGGGTCTTTTCCAATGAGTTGGCTCTTCGCATCAGGTGGCCTAAGTATTAGAGCTTCAGCTTCAGCATCAGTCTTTCCAGTAAATAATAAGGGTTAATTTCCTTTAGGATTGACTAGTTTTTTTCTTCCAAAGAGCAAGTGTTTATCCTTGTTGCAGTTCTATTTTGCAACACACACACACACACCCCTATCTATATCTATACAAAAAAAATAAATGAATACACGTATATAGCCTCCTTTCTCTTTCTTACACAAAACATAATATACTACATATACACTTGGGTTTATTTTTTTCCTAAATCACAGTGTGTCCTGGAATTCACATCAATTTGCAGAGCTCTTAATCTTTTTCTACAGTGAATAGTATTCTGCATGTGAATGCACCATGATTTATTCCATCAGGTTTCTATAGTTGGGCATTTGTGTTGTTTCCAGTATTTTGCTTTTAAAAATAATGCCTCAGTAAATAATTTTGTGTACATCTTGGGGTTTTTTTCCCCTCAAATTTATGGAAAAGTATCTTCAGGTTTAGTGGGAATTGCTGCCGTGTCAAGCATAGAAGCATATGTGATTTTGCTATGTAATACCAAAGCCCTTCCATAGAGATTCCCATCAGTACCTAGGAAGCTTTTTAACATAGCCCAGTACACAAAATATGTTTTTGAGCTATTGGATTTCTTGTCCTTCTATAGATGAGAAACTGTATCTTAATATGGTTTCAATTTCCACTTCTCTTACTGTGAGAGAAATTACTAAGCATTTATATATTTAAAGAACTTCTACGTGTGTTTTTTTTATTAACTGATTGTTCATGTCTTTTGCTTATTTTGCGTGAGGTTGTAGGTCTTTTTTAAAACCTATTTTAAAGATTATTAGAGATCTTAGCCCTTCATCTGTGATAATATGGCAAATATTTTCTTTTCATCTGCCACTTATCATGTGTTTTTGTTTATGGTGGTTTTGGTCATTCAAACTTCTTAAATGTACTTGAATCCATCTTTTATCGTAGCTGGGGTTCAAGTCATAACTCACCCACAGGTTATTTAAACACTTTACCAATACTCTCCTAGTCCTTGAGCAGTTTGATGTTCTCTCATACCTTAGATCTCTGCTCTACTTTGTTCTGACATATCATGGGAAAAGAGGTGACTTTATGATTGTTCCAACACCATGCATTAAAAAGCCCACATTTTTCCCAGTGATTTGAGATGCCACTTTTATTATATATTAAATTTTATGTATATTTGCATCTATTTCTGAAATTAGTATGTTATTCCTTTTATTGTTCTCTTTATACAATGATACCCTCTATTTTAATTATAGAAGTGTATATATGTTTAACAATTGGTAAAACAAAGCACTCTTCTTTTTCAGAATTTTCTTCATTCTTGTCTCTTTATTTTTCAATACAAACTTTAAAATCAACTTATCTAGCTCTATAAATGAAAATTGTTGGATTTTATTGGGGAGAATTAGCTCTTTTATGCTATCATTCTAATCAAGGAGAAGAATGCTGTTCCATTTAATAAAATCTGCTTTTCTTTCTTTCACATGTAGCTACAGTTTTCCCTCCACCATTTAAAAAAGAAACTGTCTTTCTCCATTGTATATTCTTGCCTCCTTTGTCACAGATTAATTGACTGTAGGAACCTGTGTTTGTTTCTGGGCTTTCTACCCTGTTCCTTTGATCTAGACTTCCATTTTTGCTGTAGTACATACTATTTTAATTACTGTAGCTTTGCAGTATAGTCCGAAGTTAGGGAGTCTGATTCCTACAGCTCCATTTTTCTTTCTCAGGATTGCTTTGAATATTCAGGGTATTTTGTGCTTCCATAAAAATTTAAATTTTTTTCTTCTGGTTCTGTGAGAAATGCCATTGGTAATTGGATAGGGGTTGCATTAAATCAGTACATTGCTTTGGGTTGCTGCTCAGCTGTGTCTGATTCCTTGAGACCCCATGAACTGAAGCATGCCAGGCTTCCATGTACTTCACCATCTCCCAAAGCTTGCTCAAATTCATGTCCCTTGAGTCAGTGATGCCACGCAGCCATCTCATCCTCTATCACCCCCTTCTCCTCCTGCCTTCAATCTTTCCCAGCATCAGGGTCTTTTCTAATGTGTCAGCGCTTCTCTTCAGGTGGCCAAAGTACTGGACCTTCAGTTTCAGCATCAGTCTTTCCAATGAATATTCAGGATTGATTTCCTTAGGATTGACTGCTTTGATCTCCTTGCTGTCCAAGGGACTCTCAAGGGTCTTCTCCAACACCACAGTTAAAAAGCATCAATTCTTCGGTGCTCAGCCTTCCTTATGGTCCAACTCTCACATCCATACGTGACTACTAAAAAAGCCATAACTTTGAGTAGACGGACCTTTGTCGGCAAAGTAATGTCTCTGCTTTTTAATATGCCGTCTAGGTTACTCATAGCTTTTCTTCCAAGGAGCAATCGTCTTTTAATTTCATGGCTGCAATCACTGTCCACAGTGATTTTGGAGTCCAGAAAATAAAGTCAGTCACTGTGTCCATTGTTTCCCCATCTATTTGCCATGAAGTGATGGGATCAGATGCCACGATCTTCATTTTTTGAATGGTGAGTTTTACTCCAGCTTTTCCACTCTCCTCTTTCACCTTCATCAAGAGGCTCTTTAATTCCTCTTTGCTTTCTGCCATAAGAGTGGTGTCATCCGCATATCTGAGGTTATTGCTATTTCTCCCAGCAATCTGGATTCAAACTTGTGCTTCACCCAGCCTGGCATTTCGCATAATGTACTCTGCATATAAGTTAAATAAGCAGGGTGACAATATACAGTCTTGATGTACACCTTTCCCAATTTGGAACCAGTCCTTTGTTCCATGTCTGGTTCTAACTGTTGCTTCTTGACCTTTCTCAGGAGACAGGTACTGTGGTCTGGTATTCCCATCTCTTTGAGAATTTTCCACAGCTTGTTCTGATCCACACAGTCAAAGACTTTAGTCTTTAGATTGCCTTGGGTAGTATAGTCATATTAAAATACTGATTCTTTCAAACCAAGAACATAGTACATCTTTCCATCTGCTTGTGTCACCTTCGATTTCTTTAATTGGCATTTTACAGTTTTCAGATTACAGGTCTTTTTTTTCTCTTTAGATAGAGTTCCTCCTAGGTATTTTATTCTTTTTGATGTGATGTTAAATGAGATTGTTTCCTTAATTTCTCTTTCTGACCTTTAATTGTTAGTGTATAGGAATATAAGTGATTTCTGTGTATTAATTTTGCATCCTGTGACTTTACTGAATTAATTGATGAGCTCTAGTAGTTTTCTGGTAGCATCTTTAGGATATTCTATGTATAGTATCATGCCATCTGCAAACAGTGACAGTTTTCTTCTTTTCCAGTTTGGATACGTATATCTCTATTTCATCTCTGATTGCTATGGATCAGTTTCAGTTCAGTCTCTCAGTCGTGTCCAGCTCTTTGTGACCCCATGAACCACAGCACATCAGGCCTCCCTGTCCATCACCAACTCCCGGAGTTTACTCAAACTCATATCCATCAAGATGGTGATGCCATCGAACCATCTCATCCTCCATCATCCCCTTCTCCTCCTGCCCCCAATCCCTCCCAGCATCAGGGTCTTTTCCAATGAGTCAACTCTTCACATGAGGTGGCCAAAGTATTGGAGTTTCAGCTTCAGCATCAGTCTTGCCAATGAACACCCAGGACTGATCTCCTTTAGGATGGACTGGTTGGATCTCCTTGCAGTCCAAGGGACTCTCAAGAGTCTTCTCCAACACCACAGTTCAAAAGCATCAATTCTTTGAGGCTCAGCTTTCTTTATAGTCCAACTCTCACATCCATACATGACTACTGGAAAAACCATAGCCCTGACTAGACAGACTATGTTGGTAAAGTAATGTCTCTGCTTTTTAATATGCTATCTAGGTTGGTCATAACTTTCCTTCCAAGCAGTAAGCGTCTTTTGTTTTCATGGCTGCAATCACCATCTGCAGTGGTTTTGGAGCCCAAAAAAATAAAGTCTGACACTGTTTCCACTGTTTCCCCATCTATTTCCCATGAAGTGATGGGGCCAGATGCCATGATCTTAGTTTTCTGAATGTTGAGCTTTAAGCCAACTTTTTCACTCTCCTCTTTCACTTTCATCAAGAGGCTCTGTAGTTCTTCTTCACTTTCTGCCATAAGGGTGGTGTCATCTGCATATCTGAGGTTATTGATATTTCTCCCAGCAATCTTGATTCCAGCTTGTGCTTCTTCCAGCCCAGCATTTCTCATGATGTACTCTGCATATAATTATAATGCAGGGTGACAATATACAGCCTTGACTTACTCCTTTTCCTATTTGGAACCAGTCTGTTGTTCCATGTCCAGTTCTAACTGTTGCTTCCTGACCTGCATATAGGTTTCTCAAGAGGCAGGTCAGGTGGTCTGGTATTCCCATCTCCTTCAGAATTTTTCACAGTTTATTGTGATCCACACAGTCAAAGGCTTTGGCATAGTCAATAAAGCAGAAATAGATGTTTTTCTGGAACTCTCTTGCTTTTTCGATGATCCAGCGGATGTTGGCAATTTGATCTCTGGTTCCTCTGCCTTTTCTAAAACCAGCTTGAACATCTGAAAGTTCACGTTTCACGTGTTGCTAAAGTCTGGCTTGGAGAATTTTGAGCATTACTTTACTAGCGTGTGAGATGAGTGCAATTGTGCACTAGTTTGAGCATTGCCTTTTTTGGCATTTTTTTGGCATTTGAGCATTTTTTGGCATTGCCTTTCTTTGGGATTGGAATGAAAACTGACTTTTTCCAATCCTGCGGCCACTGCTGAGTTTTCCAAATTTGCTGACATATTGAGTGCAGCACTTTCACACCATCATCTTTTAGGATTTGAAATAGTTCAACTGGAATTCCAACCTCCACTAGCTCTATTTGTAGTGTTGCTTCCTAAGGCCCACTTGACTTCACATTTCAGGATGTCTGGCTCTAGGTGAGTGATCACACCATCGTGATTATCTTGGGTTGTGAAGATCTTTTTTTGTACAGTTCTTCTGTGTATTCTTGCCACCTCTTCTTAATATCTTTTGCTTCTGTAGGGTCCATACCATTTCTGTCCTTTATTGAGCCAATCTTTGCATGAAATGTTCCTTTGGTATCTCTAATTTTCTTTAAGAGATCTCTAGTCTTTCCCAGTCTATTGTTTTCCTCTATTTCTTTGCATTGATTGCTGAGGAAGGCTTTCTTATCTCTCCATTTGATTCTTTGAAACTCTGTATTCAAATGGGTATATCTTTCTCCTTTGCTTTTCACTTCTCTTCTTTTCACAGCTATTTATAAGGCCTCCTCAGAAAGCCTTTTTGCTTTTTTGCATTTCTTTTCCTTGGGGATGCTCTTGATCCCTGTCTCCTGTACAATGTCACAAACCTCTGTCCATAGTTCATCAGGCACTCTGTCTATCAGATCTAGTCCCTTAAATCTATTTCTCACTTCCACTGTATAATCATAAGGAATTTGATTTAGGTCATAGCTGAATGGTCTAGTGGTTTTCCCTACTTTCTTCAATTTCAGTCTGAATTTGGCAATAAGGAGTTCATGATCTGAGCCACAGTCAGCTCCCAGTCTTGTTTTTGCTGACTCTATAGAGCTTCTCCATCTTTGGCTGCAAAGAATATAATCAATCTGATATTGGTATTGACCATCTGGTGATGTGCATGTGTAGAGTCTTCTCTTGTGTTTTTAGTAGAGGATATTTGTTATGACCAGTGCCTTCTCTTGGCAAGACTCTGTTAGCTTTCGCCCTGCTTCATTCAAGGCCAAATTTGCCTGTTACTCCAGGTGTTTCTTGACTTTTGCATTCCAGTCCCCTATAATGAAAAGGACATCTTTTTGGGGTGTTAGTTCTAAAAGGTCTTGTAGGTCTTTATAGAACAATTCAACTTCAGCTTCTTCAGCATTACTGGTCAGGCCATAGACTTGGATTACCGTGATACTGAATGGTTTTGCCTTAGAAATGAACAGAGATCATTCTGTCATTTTTGAGATTGCATCCAAGTACTGCTATGGCTAGGACTTGCAAAACTATGTTGAATAAAGTGGTGACACTGGACATCTTTGCCTTATTCCTGATCTTAGAGAAAGTGCTTTCAGCTTTTCACCATTGAGAATAATATTAGCAGGTTTGTCATATATGGCCTTTATTATGTTAAGTTCTTTCTATGACCACTTTCTGAAGAGCTTTTATATTAAATGCATGTTGAATTTTATCAAAATCTTTTCCTGCAACCATTAAAATGATTATATGATTTTTATCCTTCAGTTTGTTAATGTGGTATATCCCATTGATTGATTTGTAGCTATTGAATAATCCTTGCATCCGTGGGATAAATCTCACTTATTTGCAACAACATAGGTGGACCTAGAGATTATCATATTAAGTAAGACAGAGAAAGACAAATATCATATGTTATCACTCACATGTGTACTTTATTTTTTTAAATGGTACAAGTGAACTTATTTACAAAACAGATTTACAAATATTAAAAGCAAACTTATGATTACCAAAGGGGAAATGTGGGAAGGGGAGGGATAAAGCAGGAACTTGGGATTAACATACATACACTACTATATATAAGATAGATAACAGATAAAGACCTACTGTACAGCATAGGGAACCATACTGAATATTCTGTGATAACCTGTATGAGAAAAGAATCTGAAAAAGAATGAATATATGTGTTTACATAACTGAATCATTGTGCTGTACACCCGAATCTAACACAATACTGTAAACTAACTAAACTCCAGTAATTTCTCTTTAATTCAGCATTTTTAAATTTCCTAATCTTACACTACTTATATGCAGAGTACATCATGAGAAATGCTGGGCTGGAAGAAGCACAAGCTGGAATCAAGATTGCTGGGAGAAATATCAATAACCTCAGATATGCAGATGACACCACCCTAATGGCAGAAGGTGAAGAGGAACTAAAAAGCCTCTTGATGAAAGTGAAAGAGGAGAGTGAAAGAATTAGCTTCAAGCTCAGCATTCAGAAAACTAAGATCATGGCACCTGGTCCCATCACTTCATGGGAAATAGATGGGGAAACAGTGGAAACTGTCAGACTTTATTTTTTTGGGCTCCAAAACCACTGCAGATGGTGATTGCAGCCATGAAATTAAAAGACACTTACTCCATGGAAGGAAAGTTATGACCAACCTAGATAGAATATTAAAACACAGAGACATTACTTTGCCAACAAAGGTCCGTCTAGTCAGGGCTATGGTTTTTCCAGTGGTCATGTATGGATGTGAGAGTTGGACTGTGAAGAAAGCTGAGCCTCAAAGAATTGATGCTTTTGAACTGTGGTGTTGGAGAAGACTCTTGAGAGTCTCTTTGACTGCAAGGAGATCCAACCAGTCCATCCTAAAGGAGATCAGTCCTGGGTGTTCATTGGAAGGACTGATGTTGAAGCTGAAACTCCAATACTTTGGCCACCTCATGTGAAGAGTTGACTCATCGGAAAAGACCCTGATGCTGGGGAGGATTGAGGGCAGGAGGAGAAGGGGACAACAGAGGATGAGATGGCTGGATGGCATCGCCGACTCAATGGACATGAGTTTGAGTAAGCTCCAGGAGTTGGTGATGGACAGGGAGGCCTAGCGTGCTGCAATTCATGGGGTCGCAAAGAGTTGGACACGACTGAGTGACTGAACTGAACTGAACTGAACTGAATCTTATACTAACTACATTAATAACATGATTTGCAGTAGCATAGAGAAGATGTATAGGGGAGTGATCCAGACTGTTTCATTATATATAGAAGTCAGTGAAATAGTTGCACTGTTTTTTAAAAATGACCATAAGAGGGGAAAATAGCTCTTTTTCTGATTAACCTTAAGTCTTTGGAGCAAGAGTCTATATTCGATTGCTCATATAGTAAAATATATATATATATGTGCATGTTTGAGTTTGTGTAGAATGTGCATATGATTTTCAACTTACAGCTGGTTGAGGTTTGACAGAAAACAGCAAAATTCTGTAAAGCAATTATTCTTCAATAAAAAATAAATTAGAAAAAAGAATAATAGTAAATAAAACAAATTTTCACCTGGAGAGAAATGAGAATCTACTTTTTTGCATTTCAAATGTATTTTAAATTTTTCTTATATAGGTTTCTCCCATTTCTTTTTAAGTTTATACCCAAGTGTTTTCTACTTTTAATATTTGCAAATGAAATTTTTCATCTACTATGCCTTTTAACCAGTTATCATTTATTTATATGAGGTTGTTGATTTCTGTGGGTTAGAATTGTACTCTGTTAAGTCACAGAATAAACCTTGTGTTAACTTTATTATTGGTCTCAGACTTTCCAAGAATGTCATCAATTGCAAATAAGGCTAGTTTTATTTCTTTATTTTTCCTAATTCTCATACCTCTGCTTCTTTTGTCATGTCTGAATGCAATGTCCAACACTCCCAATTCAACATGAAATAATAGTGGAAATGGGAGCATCCATCTGGGGGCAGTTTTTGAGACAGATAATTGTAGTGATGCTCCGTTCTGCATAGTAGAGTAAGTGTAGCCTGCTAGAGCAACAGGCAAGTGTCCCTGCAGGAAACCTGCTTTATTTGTGGTACTACAGAAGATGTGCTTCCATGGAGTTAAACTTAAGATCCAGTACTCTTTTAAGGTAGAAATCCAGGGAACTTTCTGATATTACCTCAAAGAAGTCTTGGAGAAATTCTTTTGTATTACATGCACCAAATTGCTGTCCTCCTCTCTGTGTTGATGAGGTGGTCAAGTCTATGGATATGCCTTTGTGAGAGCAAGTCTCAGGGCTGAAGGCGATTCCCATTACAGTAGAATAATGGAAGACTAAATTCACCTGTGTGTTTATGATTTTAATATATTTGATTCACTGTCTTCTTAGGTGTTTATGTGAATGGAGATTATTTTGTATTAGAAACCTTGAAAAAAATTTTTAGTCACAGGACATCAGAGAGTATATCTTTTATAATATGTTCCAGCCAAATGCATGTAATATCCAGGCTATCACCACAATTTCAGGTCTCTATCGCATAAAAGTGAACATAAATAAGAACACATTGGGATATTTTTAACCACAGGGGCACCAGTATAAGCACTTAATGGATTTTCTGAAATTTTTATTTCATAAGATTTAATCCTTGGGAGTAGTTTGGAAAAAGTTATGTCACACCAAGGTAGCACATTATGCAAAGTAGTAATGAAATTTATAGTTAAAAATATGCTATAATCATATAGCATGAGATATCAATGCTTATACATACAAAGCAACTTAGATTAAAGGATACTTTTGTAGTTTCCAGTTTTAGGCTATTACAAATAAAGCTGATAGCAACAACCCAAAAAAAAGCAACTTAGAGAAGTTGTTGTGGTGTATCAGCTGAGGAAAACTCTGGTATTTTTTCTTACTTCTACACTTATAAAGCAAAAATATTTTTCCAGGCAACTGGTCAGTAGTGAAAAAAGAATTCAGCATGAATTAAATATAGGAAAAATGTCCTTGAATTAAAACATTTTCATCAAAACTTTACTGAACTGTCCATTAAATTTACGTACTTAATTTAATGGCATACAAAAGAAGTTCCATGTACAGGGGAAACTCCATATTTTAACAAAGAAAACTTCAAAAAGAGAATAGGATAAAATAAAACAGTTGTTCTGTTACAACTTTAAAAACCTTGAATGGTTTAGTGGTATCATTATATTTATATTTGTTATGTTAAAATAAAGTTTTGCCCAATAACATTTTAGTTTTTGAGGCAAAGGGCTTTGTATGTTGCTTTTACTTTAACCCTGTGGTGTCTATATAGCTGGCTCAGTAGTCCTCTTTTCTTTTCTTTATATTTATTATTTATTTGACTGCAGTGCACCTTAGTTATGACACGTGAATTCTCAGTTGTGTCTTGTAGGATCTAGTTCCCTAACTAGAGATCAAACCTGAGCCCCCTCCATTGGGAGCATGGAGTCTTAGCCACTGGACCCCCAGGAAGTCCCAGTACTCCTCTTTTAAGTATAACCACCGTTTTCCAACATTTATTATATACTATGATGCTGGATGGATAGATGGCCCCTATTTTTAAGAAGATCATAAACTACTGGAAGGGACAGAAAAGAAAACTAATAATCGCAATTCAGAGGTTAAAAAGAAAAGCCTAGGGACCTGAGAGGCAGAATCAAAGCTTCAGGGGAACATTAGGGAAGCTTTTGCTGTCTTGGAAACCTGCATGGTAGAAGATGGATCACTGGAGAGCAGGCAAGGACAAGAGAAAACAGGAATCTATTAGAAACCACATGTGTGCGGAATGGCGAGTGGTCCAGAGTGATGGTAACTAGTTGTTCAAGGTCCATCTTTCCAGACAGGTTGTAAGATCTGTAAGGATGAGAACAGTGTCTTTCTTCTTCAGCATGATGCTCCTTTCCACTGTCTAGCAACAGGTGACATTTTAAGAAACTCTATAAAAATTTCTATTTTCTGTTTGCATTAATATTTTATATTAATAAGTTGTTGCTTTTAAATTTTTTAATTAATTTAATGCTTAAGAAAGTGAAAGTTAGTCACATAGTCATGTCCACCTCTGCAATCCCATGGACTGCAGCTTGCCCTGCTCTTCTGTCCACGGAATTCTCCAGGCAAGAGCGTTGGAGTGGGTTGCCATTTCCTTCTCCAGGGGATCTTCCCGACCTGGGGATCAAACCTGGGTCTCCTGCATTGCAGGTAGATTCTTTACCAACTGAACCACTTCTACAATATATTAAATACCCATCGATCCAGCAACCAGATTAAGAAAGAAAATATTGCCTATCCATTTACAGCCTATTCTTAACATTGCCCCCTTGTCCCTAATCTGTAACTACTCATTCTGGATTTTATAGTTAGCATTCTAAGGGGCTTCTTTATAATTGTGTTATATATTTTTTTAATTTATCTTATTGGAGTATAGTTGATTTACAATCTTGTGTTAGTTTCTACTGTACAGCAAAGTGATTCAGCTTTTATAGATAGATAGATACTCTTTTTCATATTATTTTCTATTATGGCTTATCATAGGATATTGAATACTGTTCGCTGTGCTATTCAGTAGGACATTGCTGTGCATCCGTTCTATATAAAATAGCTTATATCTGCTAAGCCCAAACTCCCATTCTGTTACATATATTTATGGGCGTGCTTAGACTTTACATAAATATTATCGTGATGTTTATTTAATATGTTATTTGGTTTCTTTCCTCAATATTATTTCTGAGAGTCACCCATGTTGATATTTGTGACTACAGTTAATTTTGGTTTCCTGGTTGTAGTCTATCATGTAGTTGTACACAGTTTTCTTTGTCAGTTTTGCTTATAGTAGACATTTGTTTCCAGTACTTTGTTCTTACAAACAATGATGCTGTAAAGAATTTCATATGTTCCCATTTGTAATGGGAGGGACTTTCTGTACAAGGCTTACACCAAGAAATATATCTGCCAGTGAGCGTCTCTCAGCCTTCTCACTGACACTTGGGATTGTAGCCCTTTTAAATTTCTGTTGATCAGATATGTGTGAATAGCATCTCATTATGTTATTGGATTCACCGAATTATTCTTGAGGTTTTGTCTTTATTTATTGACATTTAGTTTTGTCTTCTGTGAGTTGCTGATTCATCTTGTACTAATTTCACTTACGTGTAATTGGTCTTTTTTAGTTGATCCAGTTATGTGTTTTATTGATTCAGTTATCAGTTGTATGTGTTGTGAATATAATTTCTTTTTACTTTTATAAAATATACAATTATCAAATATAATCAATATTTCTTTTGGTTTGTGCCTTTTAGGTCTTGTATAAGAACTCTGCTCAGAATTCACAATGTATATATTATCTTATGTGATGTTATGTTATATTTATTTCAGGCCTTTAGTCCACTTGAAATTTTTTATGTAGTATGAAATAGGGATCTGAAATCTGCTGGCTGCCATTAATGATCATCACCTACATCTATTCAATTCAGCAGATTTTTATGGTGATATTTGAATTGTTTTAACTTCTACATTTATTTTCTGAAACAAATATATAGAAAGAAACTCCAACAACAAATTTTCATAGTCTGAGGACCCAGAAAATCTTTTAGGAAATACAAGATTAATTCTTGATCTTTTTTCTTTTTTTTTTAATTTCCAAAATAATGAGAATGTTCTCTAGTACATGTCAAAATGATCAATGAATTTATTTCTTTCTATAAATCAAAACTAATTAGTATAATTTTTAACCTCTGGATTTAAATAATTTGATGTGTTTCCACTGGTCACAGTTGTTATCTTTGTTGACTCATAAGTTCTCCCATCTTTGGCCAGTGCAAACTCATCATGATTCATTGATTCCTTTAGTCCTTGACTTTCCCTGCTTTCTGGCATGAAGATGTTCCCGGATTATCTTATACATTCCTGTCCTAACATAGAATCAGCCATATTTCCAATGGGAATTCACTTTCTAACTTCCATTTATTCTCTTACTCTGAAAGATATATATTATATTTCCATTTTTAGCAACTTCCAAGAAAACTTTTCACCTATAGTTTGCTTAAAAATATATAATCCTGTCTTTGTAAATAATATAAAGAACTTAGAACTCTCATCACATTGGAAATTTGACTCTGAACACTTCTGAATTCATTTGCAAGGGCTGTTGTGACATCTGTTGCAGTGAACTCCTATAATTTGTGTTTTTCTGAAAATGTCTTTATTCTGTCCTCATTCTTGAAAGACAACTAACTTTCCAATTTTAGATTAACTTTTGTCTCAGCACATTGAAGATGTGTTGCTATTCTCTTCACCTGCCACTGCTGCTGCTCTGACATCAGTCTCATTCTTATTTGAATGTAGGTTGCCTGTTTTAACAAATTGCTTTTAATCTTCTCGTCATTAATGTTTTCACTTTGACTATAATGTGACAGACAGCATTAAAACTAGTGTGTATTTATTCTGCGTGGGATTTATTGTTTTTTCCAAATCTAAGAATTTGTGTCTTTCTCAATTGTGGAAAAGTCTTATTTTTCACAATATGAATATTAAAAACATGTTCTCTTCCTCTTCTCACCACTCTTTTACACTGGACCTTCAAGTAGGCATGTGTTAGACCTTCTCATCCTGTCTTCCATGCCTTATAACACATCCTCCATATTTTCCTAATCTCTCTCTGCTAAATTCTGCAGAATTCTACAGATATCTTCTCTGGTTTATTAATTCTTCTTCAGTTATATGTGGCCTAAAATTTAGCCCATCCTCAGATTTTTAATTTAAATGAATGTGTTTTACTTCTATATATTCTTTTTAGTTCCCTTCCAAATACATATAATTGCACAAATATTCTCTCAGTCTTAGTCCTTGGTCATATTTACAATATTCTTTTTAAATTGACAGAAGCATTTTAAGCCTACCTGTTTCACGTTCGATGTTAGGTAATCCCCACATCTCATGTGCTCTGTCAGGTCTGAAGTCGAGTCTCTGACACTGCTTGCTATTTTGTTGATTCTGCTCACTGTGGTTTGTTTCCTTGTGGGTGAGCTCCTCTTACACTGACCTTAATTTGAAGAAAACAAGTTAAGAATGCCTTTCTCCAAGAAAATACATATTTTCTCTGGTAGCTACTCTCCTGCACTGGTGCACTAGGACCTGGAAGTCCCTAGATTGTTAGCGTGGTGATTCTCAAACTGCGCCTGTGTTGTTAATTATCACCTACAGATAGGCTGCTAGTTAATTTCCAGGGGAGGCTTTTTCCCCTGAAGCCAAGGACTAAGAATTTTAAAGTATCCTTTTGAATCCCTTTACCGAGACAGATTTTTTTTCCCCCAGCTCAGTCTTTCACTGAGGGCCTAGCCTTTTGAGCATGCTAGCTTTATGCGTGATTCTTAGTTATTTGCCCATTTTCCTAGGCAAAGATTTTTGTCCCCCGTTCCCTTTATGAGGTTATCAAAATCCAGTCTACATTTCTGGTGTTGTAGATGCTGCCAGGGAAATCAGGGCCTCCATGCTGACTTACCACTCTAATTTCCATTTTTAATTTGAAGAAATCCATCTCATAATTTCCAGAGGCCATTAGTGGGAGAATTTTCACAATATCTAGTCCAACAGAAATGGGAGTTTCTCTACATCTCTTTAAATTACAAAATTTCTCAACTCCATTTTAGCAAGGCTATCTCAGTAAATATTAAAAACTTAGAAGACTAAAACTAAATTCTACATTTAAAGATTTAAAATCTTTAATATAAGAATTGAAGTATTATAGAGATCATATCAAAAAAGTAAAATTAAGGAATGCCAGGGTTATTAAGACTAGTAGCAACATTTTATTGAATGAAGTGTCCTTCCTTCTAGCCAGCATTCTCATAATGTTAGACAAATTATGTAATTATGATGCAGATGCTAAACTGATCAGCCCAACATGTGATATTAACCATACAGTGGAAGAAAAAAGAATAACCTTTTTATACAACTTGATTTAACTTTCATTTCTTCATCTCAACTTCAATATACAAAATTTTCTGAAAGGTAAAGCATGTATTAAAACTGCTATAGTTTAAGCACAGATACATATTTAAATAAAGAGCCTTTTAGAATTGAGTTGAAAAGATTAGCTAGATATAGCTTAACTGGTTAATCATTCTTCAACAAAATTTTCCCAAAACAAACCCATTCTATTATGAGAGATATCTACAGTTTCTCTCATAATCAGCTCTAATACAGAAACAAGTTTTCTGCATCAAAATCTCTTTTTATTTAAGCTAATTTAATCATTTTCAAGTCCAGTGGAGGATGATCACAGTGCATCATAAATTTTATTATTATACGAATGCTATTCTAGATTCTTCATGTTTAGTTAATTTCACATACTTTAAGCTGGTAATAATTGCAAGGGGATAGCAATCTCTAATAGACAAAAAGTCTCCTTCAGCTTTTTCCTATTGGCATTAGCACAGTGTTTACTTTGGCGATAAAGAAATAGCAAAACGAAGAGAAGCCAAAGGACATAAAGCACCAGGTAGTGTCTTTAATATCCTTGGCAGAAATTCCTAGCAGTAGCAGCATACCAGCTGGCATTCAAAAAAGTGCATTAGCTCTGGTTTTATACAGACTCCTACAAAGGCAACTGTGTATGTGGCAATTTAAGGACTGCTGAGCTATGGGTCAAATTTAGCCCCACTGAATAAACAATAAAACTTCATCAAACTCAGCATACTATTGCACGGTCAGTAGTGACCTTGTTCAGAGTGGTTTCAATGGATTTGCACAGACAGATGAAGAATTTTCATGTTAGAATATGAATCAGATCACCCAGCACTCTTGCTTATAATGCTTGAGGCAACGATATTGCTTTGAGAATAAAATCCAAATTTCTTATCAAGGCCCATAAGACCTTACAAGTTTCACCACTGCTTTTCTCTGCAACACCATTATACACTGCTCACCTCCTCTCTATTCAGGCCACACTGACCTCCTTTCTATTTGTGGAATATGCCAAGTCCTTTCTCAAGCCAAAGTAGATCCACAGGGGAAAATGGTCTTTGAATTATGCTGGAAAAATTAAATATTTTTTTAATTAGCCTCAATCCATACGTTACATCTATAAAAATTAACTCAAAAATGGACAACAGACAAAAATATAAGAGGCAAAATTGTGACCATTTAGAAGAAAACAGAAGAAAATCTCTTCTGACCTGGGTCAAAGATTTCTTAAATAAACATGACCTATAAAGGAAAAAACTGATTGAAAACTCTCATCAAAATTTAAAACTTTATTCCTAAAAAGACATGATTGAGGGAAGCAAAAAGGCAAGTCCAGGCTTCCCTGGTGGTTCAGACTGTAAAGGACCTCCTGCAATGTGGGAGACCCAGGTTCAATCCCTGGCTTGTGAAGATCCCCTGGAGGAGGGCATGGCAACCCACTACAGTAGTCTTGCCTGGATAATTCTATGGACAGAGGAGCCTGGAGGGCTCAGTCCATGGGGTTCCAAAGAGTCAGACACAACTGAACAACTGATACTTTAAATTTTAGACTAGGGGGAAAAAATCCAAAATACATCTGATAAAGGTTTGTATCCAAAATATAAGAAGAACTCTTTCAACTCTTTCAATAAGAAGACAAACAATCCATTAACAGGAAGACAAAAAAGACTTGAACAGGCATTTCACAAAAGAAGGTAAACAAATGACAAATAAGAGCATGAAGAGAGTCTCAACATCACAAGTCATCAGGAAAATGAAATTACAACTGTCATGAGATAACAATACATACTACCAGAATAGCTTTAATTAAAAACACTGACAGCTCCACATGCAGATGATGTAATGACAGCCCTCACCCTTTGTTGGTGGAATGTAGAGTGGCATAGCCATTCAAGTCTGTATGATGTTTTTCTTTACAGTATACTAATGCATATATATAGAATTTAGAAAGATGGTAACGGTAACCCTATATGCGAGACAGCAAAAGAGACACAGATGTATAGAACAGTCTTTAGGACTCTGTGGGAGAAGGTGAGGGTGGGATGGTTTGGGAGAATGGCATTGAAACATGTATATTATCACATGTGAAACGAATCACCAGTCCAGGTTGGATGCATGAGACAGGGTGCTCGGGGCTGGTGCACTGGGATGACCCAGAGGGGTGGGATGGGGAGGGAGGTGGGAGGGAGGGTCAGGATAGGGAACACATGTACACCCATGGCTGATTCATGTCAATGTATGGCAAAACCAATACAATATTGTAGAGTAATTAGCCTCCAATCAAAATAAATACATTTATATTTTTAAAAATAAATAAATAAAAAGAAAAAAATGAAGTCTGTATGACAGTATCTTACAAAGTTAACCACAAGTTTCATCAATCCTACTTTTAAACAGTTATCTAAAAGAAATCAAAATGTGATGATGTCCACATGAAGACTTGCACCATTCACAGCAGCATTATGCACAATTGTAAAAAACTATAAATAACCCAAAAGTGAGTGGATGAAAAAAAGTGTATGATATCCATATCATGGAATACTGCTCAGCAATAAATTTTTTAAAAAGAATAAAATATTAATACACAAAACAAGATGGATGGATCTCAAAAACATAGTACGTGAAAGAAAACACAGAAGACTACATACCACTTAATTCCATTACATGAAATACTAAAAAAAAAGGTAAAAAGCATACTGAGAGAACTACGATCGCTGGCTGCTGGGGACTGGAAGTCAGAGCACAGGCTCCAGTGTAAAGAGGCACAATGAAACTGTTCAGGGTGATGGAGCCATTCTAGGTCTACAGACAGTTCCCAAATTCATACATACGTACCAAAATTCATCAAACTGTGTACAATATCCAACATTCATTATGTGTACACATGAAGTAGGTCACTGTTATAGTATGTTAGTTAAATATCTGTAAAGCTAAACAAAAATGACAGCAACTACAAGTATTGAGAACCAGGCCACTTTAATATTTGAGGGCAGAAGAGTGTTTTGTTACTGTTATTGCTTCAAACTGCTATCACACGGCAACAATACAAAGCAGATCAACTTGTGGTCACCCCCAAGGAGACTGGCCAGAGAGGTAGGGATGGAAATGGGGTTCAGTGGAAGCCTGCACAAGGAACGGGTCCAGGACTTCTCCTCCCACAGTGCTTCTAAAACACGAGCATTTCTCATGTCCCACAGACAACAGAGAGATTCTTTTCTATCAAAAGCAAATAACCCATCTTTGCATGTGTTTATTGGCCATCTGTATTTCTCCTTTGGAGAAATGTCTATTTTGGTCTTCTGCCCACTCTTTGATTGGGTTGTTTTTCTGATATTGAGCTTCATGAGCTGCTTACATATTCAGAGATTAATCCTTTGTCAGTTGCTTCATTTGCAATTATGTTCTCTCATTCTGAGGGTTGTATTTTCACCTTGTTTATAGTTTCCTTTGTGCAAAAGCTTTTAAGTTTTATTATGTGCCATTTCTTTATTTCTGTTTTTATTTCCATCAATCTAGGAGGTGAATCAGAGAGAATTGTTCTGCAATTTATGACAAAGAGTGTACTGCCTATATTTTTCTCTAAGAGTTTTTTACTTTCTGGCCTTATATTTGTCTTTAAGTCATGTTAAGGTTTTTTTGTGTATAGTGTTAGAAAGTGTTCTAATTTCATTCTTTTACACAGAGCTGTCCAGTTTTACCAGCACCACTTATTGAAAGTGAAAGTCACTCAGTTGTGTCTGACTCTTTGAGACCCCATGGACTATACAGTCCATGGAATTCTCTAGGCCAGAATACTGGAGTGGGTAGCTGTTTCCTTCTCCAGGGGATCTTCCCAACCCAGGGATCAAACCCAGGTCTCCTGCATTGCAGGCAGATTCTTTACAAGCTGAGCCACAAGGGAAGCCCACTTACTGAAAGGCTGTCTTTTCTCCATTGTATATTCTTGCCTCCTTTGTCAAAGATAAGGTGTCCATTTGTGCTTTCTGGTTTTGTGCCAGTACCATACTGTCTTGATGACTGTAGCTTTATAATATAGTCTGAAGTCAGGGAGTCTGGTTCCTCCAGTTCCATTTCTCTTTCTCAAGATTGCTTTGGTTATCCATGCTCTTTTATGTTTCCAAACAAATTGTGAAATTTTTTGCTCTAGTTCTATGAAAAATGCCACTGGTAATTTGCCAGGGATTGCATTGAATCTATAGATTGCTTTGGGTAGTGTAGTCATTTTCCCAATATTGATTCTTCCAATCCAAGAACATGATATATCTCTCCAATATGTTTGTGTCATCTTTGATTTCTTTTATCAGTGTCTTATAGTTTTCTACATACAGCTCTTTTGTCTCTTTAGGTAGGTTTATTCCTAGATACTTTACCCTTTTTGTTGCAATGGTGAATGGAATTATTTCCTTAATTTCTGATTTTTCATTGTTAGTGTATAGGAATTTAAGAGATTTCTGTGTATTAATTTTATATCCTGCAACTTTACTAAATTCCTTGATTAGCTCTAGTAGTTATTAGGGTTTTCTACATATAGTATCATGTCATCTGCAAACAGTAAGAGTTTTACTTCTTTTCCATTCTGGATTCCTTTTATTTCTTTTTCTCTTCTGATTGCCATGGCTAGGACTTCCAAAACACTGAACAATATTGAATAATAGTGGTAAGAGTGGGAACCCTTGTCTTATTCCTGATTTCAGAGGAAATGCTTTCAGTTTCTCACTATTGAGAATAATTTTTGCTGTGGGTTTGTCACATATGGCCTTTATTATGTTGAGGGTAGCAGCAATATTTACAATATCCAGGACATGGAAGCAACCTAGATGTCATCAATAGATGAATATATAAAGAAGATGTGTTCATATATACAATGGATTATTACTTAGTCATAAAAAGGAATGGCTTTGAGTCAGTTGTAGGGAGATCAACGAACCTGGAGCCTCTTACACAGAGTGAAGTATATCAGAAAGAGAAAAGCAAGTATACATTAAAGCATATATATGGGATCTAAAAAATGGTTCTGATGAATCTAGTAGAGAACGGACTTTTGGACACAGCAAGGGAAGGTGGTGGTGGGACGAATTGAGACAGTAGCATTGACATACATCATGAGTAAAATAGGTAGTTAGTGGGGAGTTGCTATATAACACAGGAAACCCAACCCAGCACTCCATGATGACCTAGAGAGGTAGGATGGGGGAGGGAAGGGAGGCTCAAGAGGGAGTGGACGTGTATATAATTATGACAGACTTGTGTTGTTGCACAGCAGAACCAACACAACATTGTAAAGCACTTTTCCACCAATTAAAAAATAAAAATGTAAAAACAGGAAGTAGCCCAGAGAAAATCTCTTCAGAAACAGACATGGGAGTTTACCCAGAGAACTGGGTCACCTTTCACCCCATAGAGACAAGCCCTGTGAAGGGCAACAGCAGCCTTGCACACGGCTTCAGAATCCTCATGCGGTAACACATGAAGAGCCCAGAATCATCAAGGAGATATGATGAGACCTGCCGTGTGAGGGCGGTGGAGGGTGGGGGCGGGGGGCAAGTAAAGCACACAGATCACAGATGTATGAAGCAGGAGGACCCTCCAGAATGAGTTCATTCATTAAGTCATCCAACAGATACTGGGGAGACGCTTTCTGCAGTGTTACACTGCGCTGCGCTTTGTATTCTTAGTTAAACTAGATAGACTTAAATTAGTGGGCAAGTACTGCAGCACAAGATCGCTAATAGTGTGTTTTAGGACAAATCATTTACCCAGTGTAGACCTCAGGTTGCTCATTTCACAGCTGGGCACAGAGATGTGTGACTCTGGGGTGGGGCAGGCCATGACTTGAAGCGACCCAAGATGCTTCCTGGAGCTCTGGTGAGGTTTGTTTCTCTGCTGGGGTGAACGTGTTTCCTATATTCTTATGACTTGTACACTTTTTAGTATGTGTGTCTTTGTCAACGAAAAGGTTACCAAAAGGACGAATTTCAGTGCCTCTCCCAACCTGAGTGAAATTCTCTGATTCTATGACTACTTTAGGCAAACTACTATGGTAGAGAAGAGAAATGTGAGCAAGACTTTTAGAATGTGGTCCTAGACCCTTTTAACCAACTAATTGTGATCTTGAACCATTTTCTCACCTACACAAGGAGAAGTGGAATCAATTAGGTTTTCTCTAATATCCCCCACTCTCTAAAAGTCTATGATTCCTGCTATAAACATTCAACTCCAACTGATGACGCTCTAAAGTGTGGTCAAGTAGCATCACTCCCAGGCCTTCTGTGTCAACATGGAAGCACCACATGAGACATTGTTGGTTTGTGAACTGTGCTGATAATGATAAACATGACTTCTTCTCATAATTAACTTTTAAGTCCTACCTGGAATCATCTGGAAGCTATTAATCTACTTAGGGAACCATTCTTAAGAAAATGGTTAACACAAAGTTGAGATTCAATGGTTTTATCATCCACGTAAATATGTTTGTGGGAGCTCTCCAAAAAATATATTTCTTCTCCCCATGTGGCTTTATTGCCCCTTCCTGCTCCTCTCTGTTTTCTCATCATAGAAAGAGCCTGATCCCTAGCTTTACTTCTCTGCTTGGAAAGCTCATAAAATTTTTTAATTTAAAAATCATTACTCTTTGGATCTGCCTATGAAGCTTTATTTGAAACAGAAATAGCAGGAGTTATTTGGGGGTTTTGACAAAGATTGTAAATTCTTTAATTCCTTTCTCTATAAACCATTTTATTTATAGGCCTAGTTAAGGGATTAATGGATCATCTAGCATGAGCTGTTTCTTGCCTCTGGATAAGTGGGTAGGTTATTATCACTGTTAAGAAAGATGAATTTTTCCAAAAACGTGTTAGAGGCATCGCTCCCTAAGGAAGCCTCTTTGGAGACCCTCAAAGGCTATTATTTGGGTCAGTTATTTATATGACTTCTTTGAACTCTATTTCTTTGAACATTCTCTTTTATACTTTCTCTTGGAGAAAGGTAGACAGTCTGATGGTCACAATTTCTTTCTGAGCCCCTGGGACTGTGGACAATGACCGTTTCAATCTGGACATTATCTGTCTTCCAGAGATGTTTGGCTCCTGGTTCTTCATCACCCCCATCTCTCTAGAGAGAACATTTGGGGGAACATCTCTAGGGGCTTATGCTTAAGACACCAACCTCATGGGAAACCGCCTGAGACATTTAACAAACTAGTTACTAATGTGTTCTCATGACATCTTGCTTCTAAATTCCATTTTTCTTCCTCATTTCTTAGAATTCTTAGTACTAAAAAAAAGTCCTTCAATTCAAGAATTCACAGTAAAAGATAGCTTGTCATGTTATTCTTGAAGTGGATCTACATTTCTACTCTCCCTCACAGAGTTTATAGACTCTGAAGAAAATTGAAGAGACCTTGAAATGAAATGCCCCTAAGTCATCTCAGAAAGGTAATTCCCTCACAAAATCCAGATGCCGGCCCAGCCTGTGTCAGCAATGGGCTGTGTATTACCTCCAAGCCTGGAGCGGACATAAAGCTCTCTCTGCTGTCCCGTTTTTCTTTTATTCCTTGAGAAAAATCTCCTTCTCCCCACTTTGCTGAACAGCATCCCTTTAGTAATTTTAGGTCCATCTTTCTTAGTTCCTTCTTTCCTAGAGAGGACAGACCACAGAAAAACCAGCATCCCTTTCTTAGTGTGTCTAGAGACTTCTTCCCCCCAAGGACAGATACTCAGGTTGGAGACGGCTCATCCGGGGTTGTGTTTCTGCAGGACCCCCACCCCTACCCCCAGATCTGGAACAGCAGCTGCTAGGTCCCCAGAAAAGAATTTGCAAACTCCACTGTCTCGCTGTTCACGTCTGTGACACCAATTGTCTTGCTGTTCGCACCGTCCACACTGTTTGCTAAACTCATGGTAGGCAAGGTGCGAACAAAAATCTGGAAGAAAATGCGAGAAGCCGTAGGAACTGCAGACACGTTTATTCCCTCCTGGCTGGCACACAGCCGTAGCCGCAGACATAACATAACGCAACATAACCGCACACAACCCTTCCGGGCTGTTCCCGGAGAAGCTTTGACAGCCTTACCGCACGTGGTCGCCCGGACCCAGCGGGTAACTCGTGACGCACATGCGCAGTGCTCTAAGTGAGGCAGCTGTTCCAGAATCGTTATTTACAAAACACGGGGTGAGAGAGCCCGACCATGCCATCGTGGCTAATTTCCCCACATCCAATCGAAGGGAAAAGCGAGGCTTACCTCAAAAGGAAGTCTGGGCTTTCTTCAGATGAGAGAGTCACATGAAGCGCCGTGGTGGAGGCGCCCCCTGTCCCCCACCATCTCCGCCGCTCCATGCAGACCCCAGAGCGGGCCCGCGAACACCACCAGGCCCGGGAAGGGTCTGTAGTCAGCAGAACTGCCTTGTTCGCCCTATGCCCATCCGCGCTTTTGAGCTCTGCAGGATCTTTCCCAAACGTTACCAGGTATGACCTTTACAATGACCTTCTGTACAGGGCAGATTTTTTTCCCCCTTATTTTCTAGAAAACAGAGACTTTATAGTGTGAAAGCACAAGTGTCGGTCGCTTTTCAACGTAGAACCCAAGCAAGCTTTTCTTTAAACCATCCCCATGTGTCAGATTGTTGACTGTTAAATTCCTTTCTCTAAGAAAGTCCATGTGACGTTTCTGAATTTACTAATGACAGTCATGGCCCCTTTATTCTCTTACTGGTCAACAAGAGGAAAAGCCAAAGCGTAGGGTTTCAGGAAGATGATCCATTAGCAGCCAAATCTGAAACATCCCGGTGAGGAAGGAGCTGCCGCTACAAGTGAGGCAGGATTTGGAAACCCTGGAAGCAAATCCTTAGCTCCCAGCTGGCTGAATCCTCAAAGGCAGTTGCTTCTCCAGATCTGACCAGACGGCAGCTTTTTAATGTAATCACTGTGGCTCCTCACCCCTGCACCTAAGAGCATTATTAACAGGGAACGCTGTCCTGGGATGCTGCCCCCTGGGGTGGCTGGCAAGCATTCTGCCAGCCTTGTCGTGCGTCCCTGCCAGTGCACACAGAACATGCATGCCATGTGAGAAAGCTCACCAGCCTTGTGCAATGGTTGTGTCTGATTATGAGGCTACATGAGATTGTTACACGTACTAGCAACAAAAATAAGCCTTTATGGGGTATCTGGCATATTCAGGGCATGGGGCTGGGCTTGGAAGGTACACGGTGGCACCAGGCATAGACTTTTTACCTAAAGGAACTGATGACATGGCTGGAGGTGTAAGACATGGGTCTGAAAAGTGGAAATTACAGTTGCCATATAGGACCTCTAAATCCAAAATGAGTGGTTTAGAAAATGAGTCTCAGGAACTCAAGGGCAGAGCAGCTGGAGAGCTGAGAGGGGCAAGGAAGCCCAGAAACTTCGGGTAAGAAACTCACAGACTCGACTTTCTGCTAATTTCATCCTCATCATGACCACACGAGACAAAATTCTGCAACTGCCTGCACGCATGCATGCTCAGTCGCCCAGTTGTGTCCGACATTTTGCGACCCCGTGGACTGTAGCCTGCCAAGCATCTCTGTCCATGGGATTCTCCAGGCAAGAATACTGGAGTGGGTTTTCACGCCCTCCTCCAGGGGATCTTTCCGAAACTGAATGTCTCCCTCCTATTTCCCAGATGGGGAAATCGAGGCTTGGAGTTAAGTAACTTGCCCACGTCACACAGTTGTTGTCCAGGCTCTCTGACACCAGAACCTAGCTCTTAACTATGATCCCAGATGAGGATCTTGGGCATGAAGGTGACTGGGAAAAGGTTACCCTTCAGGGAGAAAGATCAGTTTAGCCAGTGGAGTTTGCAATGAAACACAGCAGAGGCGGTGGTTGGCTTTGGTAGCTCAGCGCCAGATGGGAAGGGTGACCCCGTGAGAGTCAAAGCACCAAGAAGGGAACCCTGAGGTGTCCACACACTAATCAAACCCTCCAAGACACACAGCAGAGAGCAGCCTGGAATTCTCGGAGAGAATCTGGGCGGGGCAAGGCAGCATCTCAGCAGACACTGGTGCACCCACCAGGGTACCAGGAGGGTGACCCCCACACAGACCAGGGAGGGAGGGTGCGGACCTGGAGTTCCCCACCCCCAGGGGAGGGTCGGCACCATGAGGACAGACCCAGAGTCAGTGACAGAGGCCAGTAGCACTTTACATCCAGGGGTACGCCGTGCCTTTTTAATCATAAAGTTAACAAAAGATACGCCAAACTACCACCTGGTGGGGAGGGGCGCCAGATTCATCATCCGAATAACCGAGTAGGAAGGAAATCGGACTCCAGACATAAGACCCACGGACAGAGCTGAGTCACAGCAAAACGAACTTGATGGCAAGTTGTACCCTTTCCTGACAAGGGCTCTAATGAGTTCTGTCTGGGAGAGAATCAAGCCATGTCAAGGCCGGAATCAAACCCACAGGTGTGGTTGGTTAAGGCTCCTAAAGATGGGAGCAGAGCAGCACTGATAATCGTTTGGACCTATTTTTAGCAAATATTTGACGAGCGCCAACTGTGCACCACGCACTGCTCCTAGGGATGGACAGATGGACTTTGCCCCCTTGGCGTTCGCATTCCAAGGGGCAACATCATATCATTAAGATGCAGCAGAAGAGGGTTCTGGGAAAAGGGGAGCCGGTTTCCAGATGGGCAGAGGCAGAAAGCATCATGGGTTGTTCGAAAGAGAAAAGATTCGTTTGGTTTTGGCAGGACATTTTTGGAAGGAATCTAGGGGATTCCATCAAAGGCTGAACCAAAGTCACCAGATGTTTGGGCCTGAAAAGCCTGTGGCCCACGTGCAGAGGAGACCTCCCTGCGCAGGGAGGTGGGGTGAGGGGAAGCAGGAGGCACACGAGTCCTAGAGTGGACGAGCCCCATGGCGGTCACTGTGACAGAAACTCTCTGAATCGTGTCCACCAAGCCTCAAGGGGCTTAAAGAAATGCAAATGGCCCAGGATCCAGTCAGCAAAACTCTCTCACCTGCCTCTCTGACCCTGAACACGCCCCAGAGCTTTCCAGGTTGAGGCTGAAGCTCTCAAAGGCCCCTTCCAATTCTGAAATCCTTTAATGCCTCGGAGGATCCTCACCTGCGTACCAGAAATGAGCCTTCAGTGACGTCAGATGGGTGGGGCGTGGGGTCGGGGGGCAGTCGGAGAGCAGGCAGCAGGATCCAGGCTCTGTCCTGATTCTGGAGTCCTCTGGGGATTTGAACTCGTCACGTCACTCTCCATGGTCCTCATCCCAGAGGTCGCCAAGCAGCCCCTCAGCTCTCACATTCATTGAGCCTACAATCTCAGTTTGCTGGGACCATGAAAAATGTCAAACACAAAGACTGCTTACTTTAAAAAAAAAAATAACAGCTCTCAGTGAAAACGTCTTAAAACAAAGTCTGTTAATTGCCTGCTCCTTTGCACCTCATCTTTGCACTGAGGCTCGTAATTTTGCAGAGTCCACGACAGGAGGTGTGGGTTTCAGTGTTCCTGCAGCATTTAAGTACATGTCTTTTCAAGTACAATGTGAAGGAGTTAATTCCAGGAAAAAGACGATAGTCAACAAATTATTAAATTTATTTTACACTGATTGAACTCATTGCACCGCGAACATGGAATTCTAATGCAACCAGGACTCCCAGGCGGTTTCCCACGCGGCTCAGCACGCTTTAGAGCCATAATGAATGTGCCTGTGCTAACAATGCCATCAACCATTCCTGAACCAAAGGCTGTCAAAGCTTTCCTTTTCCTTTATTCTAGGTAGAAAAAAAAAATTCTCGGGGAAAGTTGTAATCAGAGGAAAAAGTGACAGAAGGTTGGCTAATTTGCCTCCCTAAGGCCTCTTACAAGTCCTGTGGTCTGACTGCTTTATTATCCCAGTTTTTCTAATCACAGCTAAAACCATGATGAGAATTCAAGCTAAATCTTGCAGTTATAAAGATATATTTTGCTTATTTCAGAAAAAAAGGACCCAAGTGTACAAACAAGTTTAGAAAATCTGTGCATTGGTGGCCAGCATTTCTTAGCCTGGCGCTGAAACTGCTGCCCTGCACCCGCTGGAGGGCAGAGGTGATCGTGGCTGACTGGTGCGGGCGCTGCCTCTCTGCTGATGGACTTAGACTACTCATCTCAGCCTCTAGCAACAAATCTGGGTGGCAGTAAAAGTGTTTTCCTCTCGAAACCCACTTCTGCCTCCAGGTTTTGCTATTTCAATGAATGACACTATCCCTCCAGGGGCTTTCCTGGTGGCTCAGTGATAAAGAACATACCTGCCAAGCAGGAGATGCGGGTTTGATCCCTGAGTCAGGAAAATCCCCTGGAGAAGGAAACGGCAACCCACTCCAGTATTCTGGCCTGGAGAATTCCATGGACAGAGAAGCCTGGCGGCCTACAGTCCACAGGGTCACAGAGAGTCGGACAAGACTGAATGACTCAGGAACCATCCCTCCTCCTGCTATCTAGCCTGAGACCACTGGTATTCTTCCCAGGTGACCAGATCTCAAAAGAGATCCAGGTCCTCTTGGATGACATTAGTCATCACATGTGTTTTCTTTTTTTTTTTTTATCTTTCATTTTTATATCATTGTATGTATTGTTTTATTTTTTTTTCTGTTTCTCCATTTATTTTTATTAGTTGGAGGCTAATTACTTTATAATAGTGGTTTTTGCCATACATTGACATGAATCAGCCATGGATTTACATGTGTTCCCCATCCTGAACCCCCTCCCACCTCCCTCCCCATCCCATCCCTCTGGGTCTTCCCAGTGCACCAGCCCTGAGCACTTGTCTCACGCATCCAACCTGGGCTGGTGGTCTGTTTCACCCTTGATAGTACACTTGTTTCAATGCTGTTCTCTCTGAACATCCCACCCTCGCCTTCTCCCACAGAGTCTAAAAGTCTGTTCTGTACATCTGTGTCTCTTTTTCTGTTTTGCATATAGGGTTATCGTTACCATCTTTTTAAATTCCATATATATGCATTAGTATACTGTATTGGTCTTTATCTTTCTGGCTTACTTCACTCTGTATAATGGGCTCCAGTTTCATCCATCTCATTAGAACTGATTCAAATGAATTCTTTTTAATGGCTAAGTAATATTCCATGGTGTATATGTACTATAGCTTCCTTACCCATTCATCTGCTGATGGGCATCTAGGTTGCTTCCATGTCCTGGCTATTATAAACAGTGCGGCGATGAACATTGAGGTGCACGTGTCTCTTTCAGATCTGGTTTCCTCAGTGTGTATGCCCAGAAGTGGGATTGCTGGGTCATATGGCAGTTCTATTTCCAGTTTTTTAAGAAATCTCCACACTGTTCTCCATAGTGGCTGTACTAGTTTGCATTCCCCCCAACAGTGTAAGAGGGTTCCCTTTTCTCCACACCCTCTCCAGCATTTATTGCTTGTAGACTTTTGGATAGCAGCCATCCTGACTGGCATGTAATGGTACCTCGTTGTGGTTTTGATTTGCATTTCTCTGATAATGAGTGATGTTGAGCATCTTTTCATGTGTTTGTTAGCCATCTGTATGTCTTCTTTGGAGAAATGTCTGTTTAGATCTTTGGCCCATTTTTTGATTGGGTCATTTATTTTTCTGGAATTGAGCTGCAGGAGTTGCTTGTATATTTTTGAGATTAATCCTTTGTTTCTTCATTTGCTATTATTTTCTCCCATTCTGAGGGCTGTCTTTTCACCTTGCTTATAGTTTCCTTTGTTGTGCAAAAGCTTTTAAGTTTCATCACATATGTTTTCAAACCCCTTCCCTCCTAATGCTGTTCCGCCTTCTCCTCTGACCTCTCCTCCTTATCAGAATCCTGGTGCATGAAAGCTTAGCCCAAGGCCTCCTCTTCCCAGCTCCTGTTCTCTCTCTTCCCCACCCCTGCCCCTCCAGACACACACCTATGTGTGCACCAGCCCTGGCCCCAAGGAGTCTCCACCAAAACCTCCCCACCTCCCACCTCCCAGCCAGCACTGACTCGCTTGTGCAGTTGGCAAGTTTGCTCATGTTCACTGTGGGTTCTCCCTTCATTGGTATAAATCTCTTTCCAAACAAAGTGAAATTCTTAGAGTACGACCATATCCCTGAATCGTATAGCTCAGCAGTCTAAATAGGCAACTCAGGAAAACCAAATACATCACATACATGGGATATAACAGACCCTGCAGTATGAAAGCTTATGTAGTGTTTGTGAGGGGCCAGACACTTTTTCCTTCAGGGTTTTTAAAACCAGTTTTTAAATTGAAGTATAGTTAATTTACAGTGTTGTGTTAGTTTAGGTGTACAACACAGTGCTTCCATGACACACACATACACACATATATATTCTTTTTCAGATTCTTTTCCCTTTGTAGATTATTACAAAACATTGAGTAGAGTCCCCTGTGCTATACAGCAGGTCCTTGTTGGTTGTCTATTTTATACACGGTATTGTGAATCTGTTAATCCCAAATTCTCCATTTATCCTGCCCCTGCCTTTCCCCTTTGGTAACTGAAAGTTTGTTTTCTGTGCCTGTGGGTCTATTTCTATTGTGTAAATAACATTTGTACAATTTTTTAGATTCCACATATAATCGATACCATATGATGTTTTGCTTTCTCTGTCTGACTTCACTTAGTATGATTATCCCTAGGTCAATTCATATTGATGCAAATGGCATGATTTCATTCTTTTTTATAGCTGAGTAGTATTGGGTTGGCCAAAACGTTCATTTGGAGTTCTTTTTGTAACATCTTATACC
Organism: Cervus elaphus; assembly: GCF_910594005.1. Lineage (NCBI taxonomy): Eukaryota > Metazoa > Chordata > Mammalia > Artiodactyla > Cervidae > Cervus > Cervus elaphus. Next base: position 13,142,599 of record NC_057842.1, on the reverse strand, counting down.
CTGTATAAACTTTTTTGGCCAACCCAGTATTTATTGTATATATGTTCCACACCTTCTTTATCCATTCCTCTCTTGAAGGACATTTAGGTTGATTCCATGTCTTGGCTATTATAAATAGTGTTGCAATGAATGTTGGAGTGTATGTATCTTTTCAAATTATGGTTTTTTCCAGATATATGCCCAGGAATGGGATTGCTGAGTCATACGGTAGCTCTGAGTTTAGTTTAGACACTCCTCTAAGTACTGTAGATAGATTAACAATCATAAGAAACAGTGAATATTATATATCCGCATTCCACTGCTGAGGAAACTAAGGCCCAGAGAGGTGAGGTGACCTTCCCAAGGTCACAAAGCTGGTGGGTAGTGGGCTCAGGACTTGAACCAGGCCATCTTATTCCAACATACATGCTCTTAAGAAACCAAAGAAAGAGTATTGGAACTGTCTACCTCTAAACACATCAATATATTTTTTGTTCCCTTTCATTACAATTTCAACTTCTGATAAAATAAGAAAACAGTATATGCAAAACAGAAAAAGAGACACAGATGTACAGAACAGACTTTTGGACTCTGTGGGAGAAGGCGAGGGTGGGATGATCTGAGAGAACAGCATCGAAACATGTATATTATCAAGGGTGAAACAGATCACCAGCCCAGGTTGGATGCATGAGACAAGTGCTCGGGCCTGGTGCACTGGGAAGACCCAGAGGGATCGGGTGGAGAGGGAGGTGGGAGGGGGGATCGGGATGGGGAATACATGTAAATCCATGGCTGATTCATGTCAATGTACAGCAGAAACCACTACAATATTGTAAAGTAATTAGCCTCCAACTAATAAAAATAAATGGAGAAAAATAAAATGAAAAAAAATTTTTGTATCAGATGCAAACTATTATATATAGGATGAATAAACAACAAGATCCTACTATATAGCACAGGTAGCTATATTCAGTATCCTGTGATAAACCATAATGGAAAAGAATATGAAATATATATATATATATATATATATATATATGAGTCACTTTATAGTAGAAATTAACACAATATTGTAAATCAACTATACATCAATAAATTTAAGAAAGAATTTTGTGTTTAAAAAAAAAACAAAACACTTAGTTGACCGGTATTCTGGCCTGGAGAACTCCAGGGACTATATAGTCCATGGGGTCGCAAAGAGTTGGACAGGACGGAGTGACTTTCACTTTCGCTCACTTTAGTTGACCAGGTAATCAGAAACACACCACAATTCTCTTATTTCCTTGTCAGCAAAATGCTAGCTTTTCATGAGTAAAAGGAGCATTAGTGTTGGATTTATCCTGATGTATTTGGGCACTTCTCCATTTTACTAATTTGCTTTTATGTGGTCTGCACCCAGGAGAGTCTGCACCCAGGGAACAGACTGAGGGTGCTGCAACCTTAGAGAAAGCAGACGCTTGCTTGGGGCCAGAACTTGACTACTTTTTGAAATTTCACCACCACAGCATCATCCTTTAGAGTAAGTTTCCAAAGTCTTGTCAAAAATAAAATTCCCCTGGAAAAAGCAGAGCCTCACCTGCTGCAGAAGTCATTTCAATAAAGAGCTAACATTTCTTCTCAATTAGTGTGGATAGGTGAGGGGGGTATTAGTACCTAGTGTGTGCAGAGAGGCAGCCTGAGATGGGAAGACATATGTATTTCAGAATCCCTGGATTCAATTTTGAGCCTTGGTGCCACATCTGAGGAGCTGCAGGTGGCCAATGAGGTCCTCCAGAGTCAGTGTCTGCTGCACAAGGAGATGCTCAAATGAACATTACAGGGTCAAATGAACTCCAGGTTGTAGGACACATCCCACTCAGATGTGTGTACATGCTGAGTCTGCCCTGAATCCCAACACCCAGAATATCGCGGGAATGCCAAGGAGTAAATGAATCAAAAGTCTTCACTTAGAGCTGTGAGGATCTCCTCTTCCAGAGCCCAGGACCTTTACACTCAACCACCTTTCTGGTACTGTTACCCAGATAGCTGATTTTCACTTAAAACCCAAACTACCACAGTCCTCCCAACAGCAGATTTTTCTCCTTACATCCTTATGAATATCCTTGGCTTCACCGTATCGACATCTCTGACATGTTCAAAGTCCGTGGTTTGAAATTATCAGCATCTCCTTTGCTTCTCTCTCTGAGCAGTCCAAACCCTATTAATTCTTTTCCTGGATTTTCTCATCTCTCTCCTCTCCTTTCCATCTTCTCTGCCAACGCCCAGAATCACTCTTTTTCCCTCTCAGTGGCACACACTGGCTTTCCCTCTCCCAGAGAAGTCAGCCACATTTAACTTAGAGACACAATGCCTGAAGACCATCATCGGCTTTCTCAAAAGCCCTTTGGCAGCTCACCAGTGCATGTAATGTTTGATTCTGTTCCATGGCCTTGGGTGCAGACATGGCCTGCGTCAGCCTGCATCCAATCAGCAGACAGAAAACACACCGATCAATTGAGCTGGTAAAATGTAATATAAAGAGCTGTTACTGAGGAAAAGACTGTTAACTACTGAAAGGTATAAGCTTTAAAATGTGCAAAGGGAGCAACTTCAGGAGGCAGCCAAAGCCCTTAGGACTGAAGGAAAGTGAACTTGGAAAGCTAGAGGAAAGGGCCTCTAATAATATCTAATAATGGACATCGTTGCATCTACTATTTCATCTTATAGAATGTAAACCTCTTTCCCAGCGTAGTCCATTATGGAGAATATTGTACTTTGCTTGGTTGCTAAGTTTTGTCTGATTTTCTCTTGCGACCCCATGGACTGTAGCCCACCAGGCTCCTCTGTCCATGGGATTCTCCAGGCAAGAATACTGGAGTGGGTTGCCATTTCCTTCTCCAGCGGATCTTCCTGACCCGGGGCTTGAACCCGGGTCTCCTGCACTGCAGGTGGATTCTTTACCACTGAGCCTCTGGGGAAGCCCTATGGTGAATATAATTCTAAGTAATTATGTGTACAATATAGTATGTAAAAATTACTTAGAATATTATGACAACTATTTATGTCAATATTATGTTTATTTATTTATAGTTAAAATACCTGTGTGTTCACACTGATACTGCTTATTCAAAATTCATATTAATGGAAGCTCTTCTCTTCTTCATCTGAGTCTCCTTTTGTCCACAGCAAGGATCGTGAGTTTTCTCTATGTCACACAAAAATTTCTCAGAATCACAGTGCCAAAACTTCTATCAGGATAGTTACTAAAAAACTGTTTTAAATATTTTTTGTATGCTGTTCCCATTCTCTCCTCATTTTTCAGAATTACACCATGTCTCTAGTGTCAGAGCGTGGAGCCATCACATACTCCACTTCAGTCCTAACGCCCTTCCTCCGTCCTGCGTGGAAACATACCATCTCCAGTCTCTTCAGCTGCCACCCCATTTGGCTGAAGTTCACTTTCTATGTATTCCCAAGTAAAAGCTCCTGGGAACCTCCTCCTTCAGGGTCTCACATGTTCAGGCCAATTTGCTGCCATTCTAATTAAAACTTGATTTGAATAAATATATAAAGTCCTGGGCTCACTGTTTCTTTCCTTCCACATCCTGAGCATTGCTTTGTCTTCCTCTGGTCTGAGGCATTGTTCTTGAAGAGCCTGAGGATGACCTACTCTTCTATCCCTCGTAAAGCTACTGCTTGGATATTTGTTCTGGATCAGTTTCCCAGCTATGCAAAGGGCTCTTTCTATACACGATTTTAATATTTTATGCTATGAAAGTTTTCTTGAATTATGAAAGTATGATTAGGTACTTCTAACTTATTTTATTATTCATGGATTTCATATATATATATGAAATATATATATATGATATATATATATACACACACATGCATTGGATTTTCCCTGCCTATTTCTGAATTTATCACACTCTTCTTAACACTTTCCATCTCTTTATTCATTTCCTTTTTTCCGTCTCTTAATTCATTTCCTTTTTTCCTTTCAGTTTTTTGCTGTGGTAAAACACATGTAACATGCAGTTTCCCATCTTAACCATTGTGAAGAGCGTGGGCTCAGGGGCATTAATTTAAGATCCTTCTCACTGCTGTGCAGCCATCATCACCATCCATCCTAAGAACTCTTTTCATCCTCCCAAACCGAAACTCTATACCCATCAAACAACATCCTCAAGGACCACTCTCCCCTCCCCACCTGCATCTTCATTGTTTTTAATCTTTAAATTTTCTCCTCGTTTGAAGTATTCTACGACATCCCTTTGGAGAAGGCAATGGCAACCCACTCCAGTACTCTTGCCTGGAAAATCCTATGGACGGAGGAGCCTGGTGGACTACAGTCCATGGGGTTGCAAAGAGTCGGACACGACTAAGTGACTTCACTTTCACTTTCACTTTTCACTTTCCTGCATTGGAGAAGGAAATGGCAACCCACTCCAGTGTTCTTGCCTGGAGAATCCCAGGGACGGGGGAGCCTGATGGGCTGCCGTCTATGGGGTCGCACAGAGTCGGACACGACTGAAGCGACTTAGCAGCAGCAGCAGCAGCATGACATCCCTTATAAGTGGAATCTACAAAGAAATGATACAAATGAACTTACTTACAAAACAGAAAGAGACTCACAGACTTAGGAAACAAACTTGTGGTTGCTGGGTGGCACAGTGTGGGGAGGGATAGGTAGGGACTTTGGGAAGGTCATGCACACACTGCTCTATTTAAAATGCATAACCAACAAGGACCTGCTGTATAACACATGGGACTCTGCTCAGTGTTATGTGCCAGGCTGGGTGCATGGAGAATGGATTCGTGTCTGTGTATAGCTGGCTCCCTTCGCTGTTCTCCTGAAACTACCACAACAGTGTTAATCAGCTACACCCCAATACAAAATAATAAGTTTAAAGTCTGGAAATTTTTTTCCCTCCTTTTCATCATCTATTTATTGTAAAGTATTACCTTCTGTGCCTATTTACTCTTTGCCCTGGTGGCTCAGTGATAAAGGCTCTGCCTCCTAATGCAGGAGACATGGGTTCGATCCCTGGGTTGGGAAGATCCTCTGGAGGAGGAAATGGCAACCCACTTCAGTATTCTTGCCTGGAAAAGCCCATGGACAGGGGAGCCTGGCGGGCTACAGTCCATGGTATCGCCAAAGAGTCAGATATGACTTAGTGACTAAACAACAACAAACTTACAGTTAGTTTTAGTATCTGAAATGATTTTTTTTTCTCTTATGCCTAATTAATTCTTTCTTAAGTTCTACCACTGAGTTTTCTACAATATTCATATCTTTTCCCTCATTTTGAAAGAATGTTATAGTTCTCATTTTTGTAAGAATATCTCCTGATGTCTTCATTATCTATAGAGATTCTACTTATTCTTTTTATCCTGCAATACATTTGAATATGATTTGAGAGCTGTCCTTTTCTGTTGCTTTAGAATAAGATTCTAAGAATTAATTTATAGAATGAGATTTTCTAAACTTCTCAACAGGCTTAGAGTAGCTTTCCCAATTGGACATCTCTAGACCACTCTCTTCTGGTTATTTTGTTATCCATCCCGCAGTAAGAACTTGTGCCTCCTGAGATGGCCTGGTTCTAGTCTCCATCACCACTTCTGGGTGGACTCATATTCCTTTGGTCTCTGATGTCCCTGACAAGTTCAGCTGAGATTCTCCCCTCAGCGGTTTATCTTCAGTGTGAACTGTCACCCAGCTTTGTTCTGGGAGAGACTCTGGTCGCGTTGAGGATGAAGACAGCTCAGGCCATTCAAGCCCCTTTAGTCTCACCATGGGCACTCCAGGACCATCAACATCCCCAGTTTGTTGTTGTTCTCAACCCAGTGCTTTCCAGGAAAATCCTTGCTTGTTATTTGGAAGCCGGCAGGTTGTCAGACATCCCACTGCTTCTCTTTGCTCCGCTTGGGCAGATGCCATTCCCAGGAGGTCCTGTCGCTGTTGGCGATTTGTCACGACTCACCTGGGACTTGGAATTTGTGTTATGAAGACTGTCTGTGCCCTGGTGTTTTTCTATCCCGGCTGTTCTGCATATTTCCTAGGGGAACCTGGGGAGCCACCTCTGTGTTCTTCACAGATCCTCAGGGAGTACCTTTTAAATTTCCAAATCATACACCTTATACATGCATGCATTCAGGCTAAGTCACTTCAGTCGTGTCTGATTCTTTGTGACCCCATGGACTGCAGCCCACCAGGCTCCAGTGTCCATGGGAGTCTCCAAACAAGAATACTGGAGTGGTTTGCCATGCCCTCCTCCAGGGGATCTTCCTGACCCAGGGATCGAGCCCACATCTCTAATGTCTCCTGCATTGACAGGCGGGTTCTTTACTTCTAGTGCCACCTGGGAAGCCCACCTTACACATGGAAAGGCTTTAATAAATATTTGCATAAATCAGTTTAAAAGTCTGAGGTCTCATTTCCTTCATACTTTATAATGTTAGAGCAATAGTGGCAAAATTATAGAGGAAGTGAGATTTCTCTTTGGTATCAACCCTCCAGCTTCCTGAGAACACCTCGAGCTATGCTTCTGACAGCCTTCTTTCACCTATGGTTTTTCTTCCTCTTCCTAAGGACCCTTCTGTTCACCTATTCACTGTAGGATTCAAGTGGCTGTATTTGTTAAGACTTTTTTCTCACAAGTGTGCAAGTTAGATTTTTCTTTCTCAAACTGTCCTCATCAAGTTTAATGTCAAGTTTATAAAAACTAAACTCTTATGATGATTTGCCAGGTGTTCCTTTTTCCTCTATCTGCTGGAAGAGTGTGCATGAGTTTCGAATTACTCATTTTTTTAGTGTTTCCTGAATACATGTTGGACAAGACTCTTGAGAGTCCCTTGGACTGCAAGGAGATCCGACCAGTCCATCCTAAAGGAAATTAGTCCTGTATATTCATTGGAAGGACCAATGCTGAAACTGAAACTCCAATACTTTGGCCACCTGATGCAAAGAACTGACTCATTTGTACAGACCCTGATGCTGGGGAAGATTGAAGGCGGGAGGAGAAGGGGATGACAGAGGATGAAATGGTTGGATGACATCACCGACTCAATGGACATGAGTTTGAATAAACTCCGGGAGTTGATGATGGACAGGGAGACCTGGTGTGCTGCAGTCCATGGGGTTGCAAAGAGTCAGACATGACTGAGCCGCTGAACTGAACTGAACTGAATGCATTGATAAAGCAATATGTGTTTATTAATAGGAAGAGTTTTAACAACAAATTTATTAATTTATTGGATCTGAAAATACTGACTTTTTCTGTTTCTTCTTTGGTAAATTACACTTCTCTAAGAATTTGTCCATTGCTGTAATAAATAAGGCTGTTTATAATACTTCTTATCATTTTTTTCTGCTGTTTTTTGTCCCTGTCCCTGTTTTTTGTCTTCTGGAGGGGTATCAAATGTACTTTTTTCAGATAATCAGCTTTTCCCCTTGCTGGACCTCTCTATGGCATGTTGGTTTTCTATTTTATTAAACCCATTTTCTTTATTATTTCCTTCTTTCTACCTTTTAGGTGTTAATTTTGTTGTTGTTTTCTTACCTTTTGAATATAAATGATTACTTTATTGACTTCTATGCTTTCTTATCTAATACAAATACTCAAGGCTGAAAGCATTTTTCTAGCACTGCTTTACTTGCATCCAAGTTCCAATAAAAGAATTTCCATTTTTAATCAGTTCTAAATATTTTCTGATTTGCTATGTTATCTTTGGGCTTCCCTGGTAGCTCAGCTGGTAAAGAATCTGCCTGTAATGCAGGAGACCCCAGTTTGATTCCTTGGTCAGGAAGATCCCCTGGAGAAGGGATAGACTACCCACTCCAATATTCTTGGACTTTCCTGGTGGTTTAGTTAATAAAGAATCTGCCTGCAGTGCGTAAGACCTGGGTTTGATCCCTGTGTTGGGAAGATCCCCTGGAGGAGGGCATGGCAATCCACTCTAGTATTCTCGCCTAGAGAATCCCCATGGACAGAGGAGCCTGGTGGGCCACAGTCCATGGAGTCACAGAGTCGAATGCAACTAAGCACAGTACATAATATCTTCCGGCCCATAAGCTATTTATTGAAAGACTCTCACCTTTCAATATTCTAACACAATTATAATGTGCTCAGAGAATATAGTCTCTATAATAACAATCCTTTAAGATTTGTTGAGACTTGCCTCACGCCCCAGGATGGATCAATTTGTGTAAATGTTCCACGGGTCCTTGAGAGGAGTAAACTGTGTTCCGCAGCTGTGGATATAATCTTCTCATGTCCACTAGATCGAGCTTGCTTAATTCTTCACACAATTAAATGAACTATTTTATGTACTCATTGAGTTTTTTGTCTGCATAACCAACCCCTAACACACAACACTCCCAGCCTCACTACGATAGTCTGTTTACGATACCATTAATATTAAGGAGGCTGAACTTGGAGCTGGTGGTCCATCTCCCCGTAAGACAGCAGTGGAAGTAAACCCTCGACCCTCCCGCCTTTGCCTATCTCAGTCACCGTGAGCAGTTCAAGGTGCCGGGTCATCCTCATGTGTCCACCGTCCTCACAAGTCCTGTACATCCCCTAGAAGAAAGAACGTGAAAATGAAAGTTGCTCATTCATGTTCGACTTTTTGAGACCCCAAGGGCTGTAGAGTTGAGAGGGTAACAGGCAGGAAAGCTGAGGGTCTCCAAACGGAGGAAATAGGCTGCAAGTGTCAGACATTTTTCTCTCTTTAGTGGCAGGAGGAAACAAAACAGCAATATTTTTTTTTTCCTTCTCTATACAAATTTAAAAGGAAGTTTCTCTTAAAATGCTGTGTTGCCATGACACCTGGTTTCACCTGAAACCTAGAGTTAACCAATACATTTTTTTCTTATGGAAATGTTTGTCTTAAGATATGTTAATTTACCCCAGACTCCGTAAGTTCCGCCAAATGGACCAACCTACTAACTCAGATATTGTTCCCCTAATCTATGTAAATGAAACTATTTGTTTGGTAATCTGCCCTTCTACAAGATTCAAGTCAATCGTTTATGGCTGGGGATGAATTATCTGGTGCCATTCTAAATTCTAAGACATTCCTTTCTTTTCATTAACAGACTGTGAGTGACTATATAACTTACAGCTAAAGACTAGAAGGGGGGTATTCTTTCTGCCCCCTTCTGATGCCTATGTCAGAAGCTTTCTCTATCTCCTTTATACTTTAATAAAACTTTATTACACAAAAGCTCTGAGCGATCCAGCCTCGTCTCTGGCCCCAGATTGAATTCATCTCCTTCAGAGGCCAAGAATCCCGGAGTCTTATCGTTCAGCAACAACCTTTCAGAGTCCATGGAATTCTCCAGGCCAGAATACTGGAGTGGGTAGCCTTTCCCTTCTCCAGGGGATCTTCCAACCCAGGGGTTGAACCCAGGTCTCCCACATTGCAGGCAGATTCTTTATTAGCTGAGCTACCAGGGAAGCCCCTACATCCCCTAATCTGACCTAATCTTGTTATAGCCACAAACTCACTCAGAAGGACAATGCAGGTAGTGGAGTGCAGTCTATTACACCGGCGGGCCCAAGGCAGAGTCTCCTCTTAGCCAAGGACCTCAACCAGCATTTGTGAAAATCTTTTATACCCCATGTGTACGTGTCCAAACCCATCACCCCAATTTCCTTGAGACTTACATAAACAAAGGAATGGTAAATACAACTACACTAACCCCATCATTCACATGTTATGTGTTCAAACAGTTAATAATCAATAAGCCCACAGTTACATTCCAAACAGTTAATAATCAATAAGCCCGTGGTCACGTTCCAACCAGTTAATAATCGATAAGCCTGTGATTACATCCCGATAGATACGGAAAAAAATTATGACCTGTCAGGAGGCAGGGGTGATTACGGTATGTTTCCTCTTCGGCAATGAGTAACCTGGATGTGATCTTCAAGGTTCCCCTGTCCGGAGGGGGTCTTATCCTTCCATTGTCGTTCTCACAGGCACTAAGCAGAGAGTTCAGAGTCCACTGGAGAGGTGGCCGAGCATGATCAGCACAGACAGGCCTGAGATGGAGTCCAGGCCCTGTGAATTCTTTCTTCAATCCCACACAGTAACTGCCCAAGAAAACCTCCAGTGTGCCCTCAGGAATCAGCCATAAACCAGCAAAATCGCTGACATCTTCTCAGAGGGTTCCCGAATGTTCCCGCTTGTCTAGAGCCTGCCCCTGCCCTTGTGCTCATCCCTCTCAGCAAGCTGCTTGCTCTCGCATAGCCCCGGGTGCCCAGGGCCTGGAGTTGAGTGAGCACTCACACCATCGTTTCCAGACCATCACACTCCAAGCCTGGTCTAGGACCAGTCACAACCTCATCACATGTTGGAAACATCACCTCTCAAGTCCCAGCCCAGACCTCCCCAGTCAGAAGTGGCTCTGTGAAATGTCTGCAGGGTCTTACATTGACATCATAATCCCTGTTTCAAGCAAACCGCTCAAGATAGGACAAAACCTGCAAGCTTCAAACTTGCACCAGACGTTGCCCTGGGTGACCTCTCTGACTGAGCCGCCTCTCTCCCACTTTTCCCCCAGTTCTGCCCAGGCTCCCTGCCTGTGGCTCCACAAACACAGCGCCCTGTCCCATTGCAGGCCTTCTGCTGCCCGGGACACCCCCCCGTGAGAATCAGAAAACATCCAAGTATACTCATGACATGGATGGACGTACGTGGGAAAATACCTGGTGAAATTTCATTGTAGTAGTTTTATTCCTGCAGGAGGATGAGGGGCGACTCTGCCTTCTTTATTTTTTTTAATGTATTCTTGGCCTCACTGGGTCCCTGTTGCTGAGAGTAGGTTTCCTCTAGCTGCAAGGAGCAGGGGCCGTGTGCCAGCTTCTCATTAGCTCCCCAGGCACCTCAGTGGTAAAGAATCCACCTGCCAAGCAGGAAATGTGGGTTCTATCTCTGGGTCAGGAAGACGCCCTGAAGGAGGAAGTGGCAACCCACTCTAGTCTTCTTGTCTGGGATATTCCACGGACAGAGGAGCCTGGTGGGCTACAGTTTGTGGGGTCGCAAAAGAGTCAACACAACTCAGCGACTAAACCACCGCCAGCAGCTTCTTAATGTGGTGACTTCTCTTAGTGCAGAGAATGGGCTCTAGGGGGCATCATGGTTCAGGATCTGTGGGCTTCAGTAGTTGTGGCCCAGAAGCTTGTTTGCCCCACAGCATGTAGAGTCTTCCCGGACCAGGGATCAAACCCATGTCCCCTCCATTGGCAGGTGTATTCTTAACCACTGGACCACTGGGCAAGTCTGAAACCATGCTTTCTTATACTCATTTTTATGAGTCTATAGATTTAGCGACATTATAGCTCAGTTCCACAGCTATTTCTCAGAGCACCCTCCCAGATTGCCCTGTAAATGTACAGAACTTGCCTGCTTCCCTCTAACTATTGCTGACCTTTTCCTCAAAGAAATATGATATATCATCCTATATTATTATAATACATTATTAAATTATATTATCAACCATTTGTTTCATTTCTTCATTGTCAATCTCCTGTCCCCTTCTGTCTCTCTCTCTCTGTCTCACACACACACAGACGCACACACACATGCACACACACACACGCGCACACACACACACACACAGCAACTTCTTCTATTGTGTTTACTGTTGTGTCTCCAGCACAGGAGACGCTATTTGTAAACATCAATGAAGTGTTTTTTAAGAAGGTAAAAAATGAATGAGAAGCAGAGAGACAGAGAACATTTTTCACAGTATAACATTTACACCTTTCCCATTTTTACTCAAAAATATAAATTCCTTACATGTTTTATAAGCTACTTTAATATCTCTCACTTCCTTCTGTCCAGGACTCCTAGTGGCTCAGACAGTAAAGCGTCTGCCTGCAATGTGGGAGATCCTGGTTCAATCCCTGGGTCGGGAAGATCCCCTGGAGAAGGGAATAGCAACCCACTCCAGTATTCTTGCCTAGAAAATTCCATGGACAGAGGAGCCTGGTGGGGTGAGTCCATGGGGTCACAAAGAGTTGGACACGACTGAGAAACTTCACCTCCTTCTGTCCAATCTGAGGAAGACAGGTCCCCTTCTGGCTGAAGACAGCTCACCATGTAGAATATTTATCCCACTCCCTCCTAAATTCTCTCCAGCAGCATGCCTTCCTCACTCCACCCCCACAAACCCACCCCCAATCGTGAAACTCACCAGGGTTTCTGTTCAGAGAAAATGAACTTCTTCATCCACACTCAGCAGAGTGTCTCACCTGCCATTCACTTCTTAACTTCCCGACCCTCTCCCCCACCAACCCACTAACCACTGAAGCTAAGCTGCAGTTACCTCTTCCTGGCCAAATACACTTGCTGGCTTTGGTCCTGCTGGACTTTCCGAGGCTCTGCGCAGGCTCCGTGGGGATGCTGCCCAGGGATCATCCTGTTCCCCAGCCTCTTCCTGACCCTTCCTCAAACTCGCTGATGTCCAGGTTCTCCCGTGCCCTCCTGCTCTGTACAGACCCTCCCGGCCTGGTCCCATCCATTCTACGGTTCCTACAACAGGTCGATGACCTCCAGGCCTCTGATTCTGTCTCTGAGCCTCCCATGAATCTCTTTCCCATAAACAGATGAGACGTGGAATAAAGTCCACTCCTCAAGACCGTGGCATGGGAGGTCCTCCTTGGCCTGGGATATGGACCCTGCTGGTCCCTCCAGCCACGGGGCCGCTTCTTGCTCCAGGGACGCCCAAGGCCCCTGGGCTGCTTCTAGCGCCAGGCTCCTGCCCACGAGGGTCTTTTGTACTTGGGACGTTCTCATGCCCCTACTGCATCCTTTTCTTTGAAAGAAAAGCGTTCCTGCCTCCAGGGTTGCCCTGGGTACTTTCTCATATTTAGTATGCTCTGTACATAATATCTTTCAGAGAATTGTGTGTATTGTATTAAGTGAAGTAAAGTGAAGGTCACTCAGTTTTGTCCGACTCTGCGACCCCATGGACTGTAACCTACCAGGTTCCTCCATCCATGGGATTCTCCAGGCAAGAATACTGGAGTGGATTGCCATTCCCTTCTTCCCTTCTCCAGGGGATCTTCCCGACCCAGGGATCGAACTGAGGTCTCCCGCATTGCAGGCGGGTCCTTTATCATCTGAGCCACCAGGGAAACATTGTATTAAAATCATACTCTAATGAAGCTCCTGCCCTTCCTCTGTGAGGCTCCTCCGGGCAGACGTTGGGTCCCGTTCATCCTGGGATCCCCAGCACCAAGTGCAGAGGCTGCCATATAAAAAGTGCTCCGCGAACAGATGCTGAGCTGGGCTCTCCTCGCACCGGCTGTATCAGACTCTTAGAAACACTAGTGCCCCAAGACGTGGTCTCCTCCACTTCTGTAGGAATGAAACCACTGCAGTGAAAGCCTTTCCAGATATTTTCACTCGTGGTCAGTCTGTTTTCTGAGGGTCCTTTGGAAGTTGTTCGCTTAGATCAAATCAGGCTGTAAAAAGAGAGTTGAGCAGCGATCGAGGGTAGCCAGAGTATGGCATCTTTAGAAACGATGGACAGCTCCGGTTACAGACTTGGTTTCTAGGGAGGGTAACTGGCCCTGCGTCACCCTGCTGCAGGAATGGACTTGTGTGAAAACAGACCCGAGTGTTCAGTCTCTCCCGTTCTGCCTGAAAGAGTGTGTCCTGCAAGAAGAGATAACCCGAGTTTATTAATGGAATGAAATTCTTCATAAGACCCTGCGGGTACTTTTAAAATAAATGGAAAGCACTTCCAATGATAGATGAGATAAATTTTGCCCAAGATGCCCTGGAGCTATTTCTTATATATTTTGGAGGATATAAGATCGATAAGTAATGGCTTATTGTATTTTCTTAAAAGGTATTAAAGGCACATAGTTCTTTACCATGATTTCATTCCTCATTTATACAATTTAAAATTACTCTTCTGAGAAGTGGTTTCACTTTCCCCATTGAGAAGTAAAAATGAGGACTTAAACCAGTAATAAAACCTTCATAATGTCCTTTAAATTTTAATTCCATCCCCACCAGGTTGCTGGTTGCTGTAGTTAGTAGATTTCACATTTGATATTAATATCCACGTTTAAAGAGCTCTCTGGTTACTTACCACAATTCCTTTATTCCTTTTAGCAACTTATTTAAATTCTGAAAATGCCAGCATTATTAAAAGTATCTAAAATATTTTTTTGCTCTTTTCCTAGTACAATTTTACTGACTTGAAAGCACCATATAGTTAGTATATCTTCTACTTTTACTCCCTGGAATTGGAATATTTTACTTCCTAGGAAGTAAATGCCTTTGAAATATATACACTTTGGTAATGGTTAGTAACATAAACTAACTTCAGGCTTCCCAAGTGGTGTTGGTGGTAAAGAACCCACCTGCCAATGCAGGAGATATAAGATATGCAGGTTCAATCCCTGGGTCAGGAAGATCCCCTGGAGAAGGGAATGGCAACCCACTCCAGTATTCCTGCCTGGAGAATTCCATGGAAAGAGGAGCCTGGCGGGCTACAGTCCATGGGGTTGCAAATCAGACATGACTGAAGTGACTGACCTTGTAGAACTAACTTCAAAGATTATTGGTAAGAAGGAATATATAATAATGTTTTCTTATTAAAGAAAAAAGGTATTACAGTATAACTTCACAGTTTGTCATCATAACTACATCAAATATGAAAGCCAGAGAAACTGCACAATCTACAGCTAGTTTTTTCAATCATTGAGAATAATAAAACCTATTCAGAATCCATCCTTCTCCCCAAAGAACGTGCCCTTTTCTAGCAGATGTTTCAGAGCCTATCAACATGCAGAGATCTGTAGCCATTATTTATAATTTCTTAAAATGAAACCAGACTCTTTCCATACTAAGCATGTTTAAATAAGAGCCTATCAATGAAATTCAGGGACTGTTATCATCCGAAATTGTCAGCCAAAAAAAATTTGTTTGCATTCTCCTGAAGAGAGGCCCAGGAACTTATATCAGATTTTCACTGTGATAAATAAAATGCCAAATCCCACTGAAATAAAGCCTGCACATGGGTATTGCTCTTTCCATTCTTTTTGTCTTTCCTTCCAGTATCTTCTAAACTCATTGAAAATTCATTGAACTAGAAATTGCAAAACCTAGACTCTAGTTTCAAACTCTGTTATTTACTATGAATCATGTGGCTTTCGGCAAGTAGCATGTCTCTGAGATTTAGTTTTCTTATCCTAAAGCATGAGTAGGAATGCTCTAAGTTTCCTCCAAAATGGGGAGGGCACGGCCTGAGTTGTCCAAAGCCAAGATTCTCCTTTGCTGAATGGAGACAGACATCAATAAACCAAAATAACAACCTGAATATGAAGAAAGAAATCATTTTCAGAGTTAAGACATTTTTTTAATTCACTCAGCAACTCTGTACTGAAGAAGATGTCAAACAAGGAAAGAAGAATGGGATTGTAATTACTCACCGAGGAGGAGAGACGCAGGCTGGGTGCCAGGCAGCGCTGGCTCAGACTGACCACAGTGGAAGACTGTTCCTGGGTGGGGTCCTTCTGCCAGCATCCTTACTGATTTCTTTATAAGGGGCGTTTGGCTACAGTTGATTAGATTTAATTCCATTATAAACGATAGTAAGGCAGCTGTCACCAACCCAAAGTGTCACTGTCTGTGTTCTGAATTACTCCGTTTTATAGCCTTTGTTTAGTGTGCGTCTCAGTCCTCTAGTCCATCTCATACAGTACACATCACAGTTGTGAACCTTTTGATGGTTAAGAATCAGTCTCAAATAAAATAAGGTAGGCATGAAGACCTCCCCACCAAGGGTTTATTTTAGTTCATATGATTTTGCACAGAACACAGTAATTTCTACCAAAGTAGTGTTTTTCTCTCATTTGTATCTTTCTCTATCTCTCATTCCTTCTCTCAATAAAAGACAACACTACAAAGTGAATTTAATGATGGTCAGCATATAGTAGACTTTACTATCTGCCAGCCCTTGTACTCAACTCTAATGAATGTATTTACTACATTAATGAATGAATAAAATATAAATTTACTTAATGCTCATTATAAGCCTATGAAGTAGGAACAACTGATAACTCACTTTAAAAACGAGGAGACTGAGGCACAGAGAGTGTCACCCTTGACCTAAATGTTAACTGATAGAGCCAAAACTTAAGCTCCAACATCGGCATCTGAGTCTCAGCTATCAAACAAAATGTGATACTACAGTAAGGATAGAACACTGACATTCATACAGTGGTCAACAAGTATTTCTTGAAGTCATAGAAATGGCTAGATTCTGTTCTCTGGCATTGGAAATTCACAGGTAAGGAAGATGCAATCCTTGCTGTCAAGAAGCTTACAGTCTAATGCAATACTGTCCAGTATGGTAGCCAAAAACTACCCTGTGGCTACTTAAATTTAAATCTACATAATTTTAATAAGCAATTTGAAGTATTTATTTAAAGTCAGTTTGTGGCATTTATATATATTTATCATCTAAATTTAAATAGCTTAAATTAAATAAATCTAAAATCCATTTCTCAGTCATACTTGCTGCGTTTTGAGAGCTTACCAGCCACATGTGACTAGTGGCTACCAGGTTGGGCAGCATGGATTAGAACATTCTGCCACCCCAAAAAGTTCTACTGGAAAGTGCTGACCATGCTTGGGTGGAAGTCAAGGGCACAGTAAGGATATTTTAAGGAAAATTGAACAGCCTTGTGTAAGTGCTCTGCATGGTGGCAGGTGTCTCAAGAGCAAAGTAAAGGGCCCTGGCTCAGGCCACAAGGTCCAGAAATGCCTTCCACTGTAGGTGACATTCAAGCCAAGACCCAGAAGGTTAAGAGAGAATTAGGCAGGCAAAGAGGCTTCCCTGGTGGCTCAGATGGCAAAGAATCTGCCTGAAATGTGGAAGACCCATGTTCCATCCCCGATTCAGGAAGATCCCCTGGAGAAGGGAATGGCTAGCCATTCCAGTACTCTTGCCTGGAGAATGCCATAGACAGAGGAACCTAATGGGCTACAGTCCTGGGGTCACAAAGAGTCAGACATGACTGAGCAACTAACACACAGGAGGGCAAGGAGAGAAAATGGGATGTTTGAGACAGAAGAAAGATGCTTCTCAGCTATATTCTAGCCTGGGTCTTCCAGATCAAACACTTGGTACTGAGGTTCCATCCTCAAAGAACCTGGAGCCAAAATACAAATCCAAAACACGTGGGAGCTCAGGTACAAATGGGCTGATGCTTTATGCTCTGTACTGCAGAGATGCTGGCCATGCTACACAGCGCAAGGCCTCCTGGGGCTTCATCCTGTAACCCCATTAATTAGAGATCTTCAGCTCTAATTTTAAATAGCATCAGTGTGAAACAGTCCAGGTTGTGACTCAGTCCTTTTAGGGTAGGTTCTCTTCATTTTGCTGTAGTCTATTTCTTAAAATGGAGAAATGTCAGAACAGAACGACAGTCATTAGGCTTTCGAAGGTTTCTTTGCCCACCAAGCTGAATTCCTAACAGCCTGGTGGAGTATCACTGCATCACTCATTTGTATCACTCATTATTTTCACAAGAAAGAATAGTTCAGCATTGCACTTTGGCAAGAAAGACTATTGAATACTGAAATGATAATCTTGTAACTTTTCCTCCACATTTCAACAGCATAACTTTGACACATTCATTTATATGGCAAAATCATAGATATTAACAAGGATTTAACTATATACACAAAAATCTATTCTCCAACGAACTGACTGAGAAGAATATTATCCATTAATTCACCGGTAAAGGATTATATGAATTCACAAAGGAATTAGAGTTGAATGACTTAGAAGATTAAGTTGAAGAATATACAAATTTTCACATCTAGGTCATCAGCTTTCATTTTTTTTTTTCTGAGTTGAATAAGACTAAGAGGATTTTTGACTCAAAATGAACTTTGGCATATGAGTATGTCTTAGTTTAAATTTGCCCCATCTTTTCTTTAACTTTTCTCTACCTGGAAAACCGCATGGCAGTGGTTTTGCTTTGTTCTATTTTTTAATTAGGTCCCTATGATTTTCCTTCTTGTATAAAAAGACAACGGCAGAGGGAAAGCAGGGAACAGGTCTGGGATCAAACATTTAAACTTTATAATAATCACCTGAATTTTTTTCATAAATAGCCTCAGTGTGTGTGTCTCTAGCTTTTTCAACCTACTGTTCTGTGAACCTCAGTCAGAAAGCTCACTGACCACCTTTAACAACACCTTCCTTTGCAAAGCTCTTACAGGACACAGCACAGCTGCCTATTTATTATTACCCTGAATCCACAGAGGAGGCTTATATGTAGATGTAACAACAACACCACCAACGTAGGGAGGGGATATCAAGTCTCAGATGGGCTAACAAGGAAAGCAACTCACTCCCAGTGGCAAACAGAAGCCTCATTTGGTGTCAAAGGAAGCCACGTGAGGGATCCAGACTCCCCCTTCCACCTGTCATTCACAAGGAAACACCCTCCCTTTCTCTGCTTAAACAGAAGATTTAATTAAGATTCAGATTCATATGATAATAAAATGTCCAAATTTCAATTAAACATGACTCAACATACCAAGAACTGGGAAGATCTTAAATTGAAAATGAAAATAAAATGATAGGAAAATGAAAATGAAAAATACAACTGAGACATAAACCTACAAATTGCAAATAAACCAAAGGAAATCTATGCCAATGTACATCATAATTAAACCTCTAAAAGCTAAAGACAGAGAAAACATTTTGAAAGCCACCGGAGGAAACTCACACCCCACATGTAGGGGAAAGCAATTAGAACAAGCGCAGATTTTTCATCAGAAATCACAGAGACCAAAAGAAAGTACTACAGGATTCTTCGAGTGCTGAAAGGGAGGAGCTGCAACCCAGAATCCTACACACAGCAAAAACATCCTGCACTATCAAGACATTTTTAAATAAAAGAAATGAAGGAAAACAGAGAATTTTTCACGAGCAGACCTATCCTATAAGAAAAGCTAAAGGGACTTCTCTAGACAGATAGGAAATGATAAAAGAAGGAACCTTGAAATATCCGGAAGGAAGAAGACAGTAAACAAACAAAAACAGATAAAGCAATAAGCTTTCCTTTTCCTCTTAAATTTTTTAAATTATGTTTGGCAGTTGAAGCAAAACTTATAATACTGCTTAGTTTGGGCCTAAATGTCTGTACAGAAAATATGTAAGACAATTTTATTATAAATAGGGAAGGGCCAAGGGAGGTAAAGGGAAGTTAGATTTCTATATTTCACTTGAACTAGCAAAATAATGACACCAATAGATTATGACAATTCTATATATAAATTGTGATACCTAAAGCATCCATGAAGTGACTACACAAACATATATATACTAAAAAACACTGTAGCTAAATCAAAATGGAATCCTAAATTGTGTTCAAGTACTACTCCACAGAAAGCAGGGGAAAATAAAGCAGAGAAATTAAAGAGAGAGAAAACAGAATAATAAAATGACAAATCCTAACATATCAAAATCACATTAAATATAAATTATCTAATTATGTCTATGAAAATACCAAAACTGGCAGTGTGGATTTGAAAACAAGGCTCCATAGTGTGCTATCTACATGAAGCTTCCTTCAAATATAATGTAGGCAGGTTGGAGCTTTAAAAATGAGAAGATATACATCATACAAGCATTAATCAAGGAAAGCATAAGTCACTGTATTACTATCAGGTAAAACAGACATCAGAGCAAAGAAATTTATGAAAGACTGAAGGGGTATGATATAAAAGATGTAAAAGAGCTAAATTCACCAAGAAGATATAAAAATTTCAAATATGTATGTACCAAATAAAAAAATTAGAAAATATATGAAGAAAAAAGATAGAACTAAAAGAGAAATATATCACTGATAATTATATTAGGAGACTTTAATACTCCCTCTCAACATCTGATAGAACAATTAGAAAATCAACAAGGATATAGAACTCACCAACCTCATCACAGTCTAATCAACATTTATAAAACACTCCACCCAACAACAGCAGAATATACACTATTTTCAAGTGCCCACAGAACACACATCATTATAGACCATATCCTAAGCCATAAAAATATCCCAACAAATTTAAAATAATTGAAATCATACAGTTTGTTCTCTACCCCCATTTTGATTTCACTCTAGAAATCAAAAATAGAAAGATAATAAGAAAATTTTCAAACACTTGGAAACTAACCAACATATTTCTTAATAACTCATGAGTAAAAGAGGAAGTCTCAAAAGAATATTTTTAATCTATTGAATGAAAATGAAAATACAATCTATCAAAATTTGTGGGACATAACTAAAACAGTGCTGAAAGGGAAATTTATAGCACTAAGTGAACATGTTATAAAGAACAAAAGTCTCAAATCAATCCTATTTCAAGAACCCGGGGAAAAAAAAAAAAAGGAAAGCAAAATAAACCCAAAGCAAGCAGAAAGAAGGAAATAATAAAGGTAAAATCAGAAATCACTAAACTGAAAACAGAAAATCAATGGATAAAGCAAACATACAAAAGAGCTTGAAAAGATTGATAAAACTATCGCCAAACTGATACAAAAAAGAGAGAAAGAAGACATAACTTATGTTCATACCAAACCTTGTCTACAAATGTTTCTAAGTGGATTTATTCATGATAGTCAAAACCTGGAGCCAGTCCAAGCGTCTTTCCACAGGTGGATCGTGGAGCATACATATCACGTAGTAGTATGCAGCAATGGAAAGGAATGAACTCCTGATACACACACTATGTGTTCTCAGGCTCAGTCGCGTGCAGCTCTTTGGGACCCCATGGACTGTAGCCCACTGTGGTCCTCTGTCCATGGAATTTTCCAGGCAAGATTACTGAAGTGGGTTGCCTTTCCCTTCTCCAGGGGATCTTCCCAACCCAGGGGTTGAACCTGAATCTCTTGCATCTCCTTCATTGGCAGGCGTATTCTTTACCACTACACCACCTGGAAAGCCCAATACACACAGCAAACTGAGTGAATTCCCAGAGGGTTACAGAGTGGGAAAAAGCTGGCCCCAAAGTTTTCATAGTGTATGATTCCATTACATAACATTCCATCTGAAACTGATAAAATTGCAGAAGTGGAGAACTGAGTCAAGGAGGAGATGAGGTGGGGAGAGAGGAGATGAGGTGGGGAGAGAGGAGATGAAGTGGGGAGGAAGCAGCTGAGAAGCAAGCCTCCTGGTGGTGATGTTCCATGTCTCTATCCTGTTATGATTTTCTGCCTGAGTTTTTCAAAATGTTACCACTGGAGGAAGCTGAGATCTCTCTACTGTTTCTGATAACGGCTTGTGAATCTTCCATTTAAAAAAAAAATCAATTTAAATAAATAAATAGAATAAAGAAGAGACTATAAAAGCGATCTAGAATATTTAAAAAGGAAAAGGAACATTTAGAAATTATGTAAAATTTCCAGGTGAAAACAAAGAATTTAACACAAGCATCCACTTTGGCTTCTTCTTTAATTACCAGAATGCCTCCCTGAAAGAGTGAGAGGTGGAAATTGCTGCTTGGGCTTTGTGGGGGGCAGGGTTTGGGGCATGGAGGAGCTAAGCAGCCCTTCTCCCTCCCCACAAACACACAACACTCAGCCTCCTCCTTACAGCTCTGCTGCACACACTTGGTGAAACAACAGCAAGAGCCGCAGCAACAATCCCGGAAATTCAGTTCTCCATGAAGAGTGTCCTCCGGACTCTTCCAAAAGCAGCTTACTGGGTTCACTGGCAACATGTGGCGTTTACTAAACCTCTCACAGACTTAAGCCCCAAAGGGCAATTCCTGGAAATTCCCCTTTGCTAGGGAGGGTTGGAAGGGAGCCACAGGGTCCCACACCTGCGAAGCCGTCAGCAGCGCTGGTTTACCAGGAAACCAGGCTCAAAGGGCAGCAGCAAAGCCTTGATTTCCAAGTGGGTCTCCATGCCACCTTCCCTCTGTCTGTGGCCCAAGGGGCCAGGCAGCCAAACAGGGACAGGGACAGTGGGTCCAGGGCAGAAAACAGCGTCCCTCCAAAGCCTCAGTTCAGTCACTCAGTCACGTCCGACTCTGCTACCCCATGAACTGCAGCATGCCCGGCCTCCCCGTCCATCACCAACTCCCAGAATCCACCCAAACCCATGTCCATTGAGTCGGTGATGCCATCCAACCATCTCATCCTCTGTCATCCCCTTCTCCTCCTGCCCTCAATCCCTCCCATCATCAGGGTCTTTTCCAATGAGTCAGTTCTTCGCATCAGATGGCCAAAGTACTGGAGTTTCAGCTTCAACATCAGTCCTTCTAGTGAACACCCAGGACTAATCTCCTTTAGGATGGACTGGTTGGATCTCCTTGCAGTCCAAGGGACTCTCAAGAGTCTTCTCCAACACCACAGTTCAAAAGGATCAATTCTTTGAGGCTCAGCTTTCTTCACAGTCCAACTCTCACATCCATACATGACCACTGGAAAAACCATAGCCTTGACCAGATGGACCTTAGTTGGCAAAGTCATGTCTCTGCTTTTTAATATGCTATCTAGGTTGGTCATAACTTTCCTTCCAAGGAGTAAGCATCTTTTAGTTTCATGGCTGCAGTCACCATCTGCAGTGATTTTGGAGCCCAGAAAAATAAAGTCAGCCACTGTTTCCACTGTTTCCCCATCTATTTCCCATGAAGTGATGGGACCAGATGCCATGATCTTAGATTTCTGAATGTTGAGCTTTGAGCCAACTTTTTCAGTCTCCTCCTTCACTTTCTCCTGGCCACTCTCATCCTGTGAGGTCTCTCCCTTCACAGAGAGAGCAATCACTCACTCTCACAGTGAAACGCCTTCATCTCAATCCACACCTTCTCAAATCAAGTCTGTAGGGCTTCCTAAATCAGAGTTCACCAAATCTCCTGTCATTATTACAGTCCCAGAGACACTGTGGACAACGTCTGTCAGACCTTGGAGCCCACATCCGCTCTTTCCTCTGGTGCCAGAGTACAGGAAGGAGTTTCCCCTCAAATGCAACAGGATGAAATAGAAAACAAGACATCCCTGATGGTGAAATGGTTAAGATTCTGCCCTTTCACTGTAGAGGACGCAAGTTTTTATCCCTGGTTGGGGGACTAGGATCCCACATGCTGTGCTGCACACCCCAAAAAAAAATTTTTTTTTAATAGAAACTAAATGAAAGTAAAAGAAGTGTAAACAGTATTGCCGAGTTGACCCCACAATGTAAAATGGTACAGATTGGGTTGCTCGAACACCTCGGTTACACTCACATTTTCTCCTGATGGCACTTGACATGAACTTCAATATCTTTTGTGAAGGGATTTGTAATGTAAAACCATGAGGTAAAATCTTATGATTCAGAATGTTTTGCTTTCATAATAGAAGTGTCTGTCTTAAAGCAAATCTCCATGAAAGGGAAAGGAATCTTCTATTTTGTCTAGCAATACATTGATAAGTAAAGCAGGGGTAAGTACGTTTTATTAAAGTTTTATTATGTAAATAATAAAACTCACTCACAGTTGGACTTAAAACCTCTTGAAAATGCTGTCATTAGAAACTTCTCATCATGAATATTCTCCTGTGGAAAGTTTAATATTTATTCAAGAAGTCATCAAAGAGCAGCAACAAGCCCAGGACTCATTAGCCGTATGATCGTATATTAGCTGTGTGAACACTTATTAGCTCCATGACCTTGAGCAAATGACTTTTTTTTCCCCATTGGAATTTCCAGGTGAGTAATATCTGCCCCTTCTTCTTCTTGAGGCTTGTTGGTGGTTTAGTCGCTAAGTTGTGTCCGACTCTTGCGACCCCATGGACTATAGCCTGCCAGGCTCCTCTCTCCGTGGGATTCTCCAGGCAAGAATATTGGAGAGTGGGTTGCCATTTCCTTCTCCAGGGGATCTTCCCAACTCAGGAATTGAACCCGGCTCTCCTGCACTGCAGGCAGATTCTTTACCACTGAGCTATGAGGGAAGCCTTGTGATCAGGCAAATCTCCATTTCACATTGATAATATCAAATTACACATTTCCTGTTCGTTTCCATTCTGCAATATGAGCTAATTGATTTAGGAACCAATTCAAAATACAATGAGGAAAAAAAAATGCATATTCCCTAAACTCAGTTTTTGATGAATTATGTCTATTTGAAATAAAATCATGGTAGTTAAGGTTTTGATTAGAAATACTTTCCTTAATTCTAAACAGATTGCAAGGAAATCTGGTATGTGGGCAGAATTAGAAGAGATAAATGACTAACAGAGGGGAAAGTCGTTTAGCAGTAGATTCCTAGGAAGCTGCATTTGGAAAAGACCTGAAAGAACACTTGGCCCAATCTGAGAATTTTGTATCCCCATGGATAGGATGGATGGTTTTCCGGTGGGTTCATGAGTACTTCTCCATGTGACCAAGTCAAGATCATGCCGGGCAGTTCTCTTGCTCCCGAACAGCTTGCTTAGAAATGTTTTTCTTAGGATGAACCTGCTTCCCTTCTCCTCACTGTCAAACATCAGTCTTACTTCTGCCTCATGTTGTAAAACAGAAGCATGGTCCCCTTTCCTGCATGGCAGCCCTTCCAAGGTCTGCAGATGGTCGGTCTGTGTTCCCTCATCTTCTTGGTTGCATCTTAAATAACCTCTGTACAAAAATTCTGGCTCATGCTGCTCATAACAAAATCAGTGTAGCCACCACATGCCTCTTTAATAATACCCCATAGAGAAGCAGGATAAGATCTCAGGGAAAAAAATATTGTTGGGTGTCAGACATTTGGACTTGGGTCTTGGCTCCGGGCATCTCCAAATGTGTGAACTTGGGAACATCCTCTAACTTCTAACTCCTTATATTGCCCTTGGAATGTCTTGCTATCAATGTGAATTTTATCAAATGACTTGGGTAGAATTCTCTTTTTTTCTATAATCTGTCTCAAGTGAAAAAGAAAATGAAGTTCCACAAAGTGACAAATAACATTTTGACAAATTCCCATCAGATAAGGGATCTCCTTTCAAACCTACCTTCATACCAATATTAACCAAGAATTATTAATTAAACCTCTATTCTAGTTGGAGTATTGCAAGTTCTCATTAAGGGAAAATGTAAGGTAATTATATGGGGGTTTTAATGGAAAAAGTTAAGCTATAGGGATAGAGTTTCTAGCATTTTTAACCATCACTTAATTTTATAGAAATATATCTATTTTAACCATCACCAATTTATACATATAATATTAACAATCAACCAATTATATATGTGTATCCATTCACTTCAGTTCAGTTGCTCAGTCTTGTCAGACTCTTTGCGACCTCATGGACTGCAGCATGCCAGGCCTCCCTGTCCATCACCAACTCCCAGAGTTTACTCAAACTCATGTCCATTGAGTCGGTGATGCCATCCATCCATCTCACCCTCTGCCTAAACACATATGCACATTATATATATATATATATATATATATATATACATATATATATATGTATGTATATATATACACACACATAGACATATACATATGTGTGTATACATATACATATAAAGTGGCTCCATAGCTCAGAGGTTAAAGCACTGGTCTCCTAAAAATGCACAAAGACTGCACAATATATACTTTTATTATGTGTGATGCACTATGGTATTTTGTATTCTAGTCTAGTCTCTTTCTTTATAAAAACTTTCTGGTTGTGACAATCTTTGTTGATTTCATACACCATTAATATGTTGTCAGGTATGGCTTAAAAAATTCTACATTAGGGGTCTTGGGATTTCCTTCAAACCATAACATTAATTCCCTGTATAATCAAGTTACTTGACATTTCTGTGTTTCAGTTTTCCTTTAAAATGCCATTGAGCTTATAGATTTGCTTTAAGTATAAAATGAGATCTAAGTTTTAAGACTATTTTGCAAGAGGCAAAAAGACTAAGAAGGGAAGAAAGTTTTATTCAGGGATTCTTATCAGAGCCACAACTGCTCCAGCAACTGGACTTTGAATTGTAATACAAAAATATAGAGTAGGAAAACAATATTAAATAGCGAGTTTAAGCTAAACACGCAGCTACCTCATGACCCAGCAGTTGTACTCTTTGGCACTTATCCCAGAGAAATAAAAGATTATTTTCACACAAAACCTGTACACTTATATGACTTCTTATTTCCAGTATTCTTGGGCTTCCCTGGTTGCTCAGACAGTAAAGAATCTGCCTGCAGTGCAGGAGAGCTGGGTTCGATCCCTGGGTTGGAAAGATCCCCTGGAGAAGGGAACCCACTGCAGTACTCTTGCCTGGAGAATTCCAAGGACAGAGGAGCCTAGCGGGCTACAGTCCATAGGGTGGCAAAGAGTCAGACCTGACTGAGCAACTTTCACTTTCACTTTTATTTTGTTATTATTTTTTAATTATTTATTTGTTTGTTTTACTTTACAACATTGTATTGGTTTTGCCATACATTGACTTGAATCCGCCATGGGTGTACATGTGTTCCCCATCCTGAACCCCCTCCCTACTCCCCCCTCATCCCATCCTTCTGCGTCATCCCAGTGCACCAGCCCCAGGCATCCTGTCTCATGCATCGAACCTAGACTGGCGATTCATTTCACATATGATAATTTACATGTTTCAATGTCATTCTCCCATTTCACCCTCGCCCCCTCCCAGAGAGGCCAAAAGACTGTTCAATACATCTGTGTCTCTCTTGCTGTCTCGCATACAGGGTTATCCTTACCATCTTTCTAGATTCCATATATATGCATTAGTATACTGTATTGGTGTTTTTCATTCTGGGTTACTTCACTCTGTATAATAGGCTCCAGTTTCATCCACCTCATTAGAACTGATTCAAATCTATTCTTTTTAATGGCTGAGTAATATTTCATGGTGTATATGTACCATGGCTTTCTTATCCATACATCTGCTGATGGGCATCTAGGTTGCTTCCATGTCCTGGCTATTATAAACAGTGCTGCGATGAACATTGGGGTGCACGTGTCTCTTTCAGATCTGGTTTCCTCAGTGTGTATGCCCAGGAGTGGTATTGCTGGGTCATATGGCAGTTCTATTTCCAGTTTTTTAAGGAATCTCCACACTGTTCTCCATAGTGGCTGTACTAGTTTGCCTTCCCACCAAGAGTGTAAGAGGGTTCCCTTTTCTCCACACCCTCTCCAGCATTTATTGCTTGTAGACTTTTGGATAGCAGCCATTCTGACTGGTGTGTAAAGTGAAATTCATTTTTAAAGTGAATCAGTCCAGACGTCCTTTGGCAGGTGAATTGTTAAACAAAATCTCATGCATCCATACCCTGGACCTCTGTTTAGCAATAAAAAGAAATTATCAATACAGATTACAATCAATATAGATAACAAAATATCAATATAGATAACAATTAGAATAACAATATAGATAACAATTAGAATATAACAATATAACTATCAATATAGATAACAATTAGACTTCCGCTGAGGGAAAAAAAGTCAGTCCTGGAAGGTTGCATACTGAGTGCATCCAGCTATGTAACATTTTTGAAACGACTGAATTTAGAAATGGAGGACACATACCCAGTGGCCAGGCCTGAGGAGTAGGAAGGCTGGAGGAACAGAGTGAGGGTGGCTTGAAAGGCCGACAGGACTGGTCCATGTGGCGATGAAACAGTGCCATGTCTTGACTGTGATCATGGCCACACGAACCTTCAAGTGATGAGCTTGCATAGAACTAAACACACACACACACAAATGAGTGCACACAAACCGGGGGAAACCTGAGTCCACTTGGTGGGTTGAAATCACGTAGGTGTCCTGGGGATGATACCGGAATGGAGCTGTGCAACATGTGCCCAGAGGGGGTGATGCACGCGGGGTGGGGCATCCCTGATCTCTGCTCTCCGCTAGATGGGAATCTAGTTTTCTCAATAAAAATTCAGCTCGGAAAAGGTGATACACACGTTGGCATGCTCATCCTCATAAATGCCCCCCTCTGCGCGCACACACACACACACACGCGCAGACACACACACTTTTTCAAATCAAGGGTGGAAGCTCCCCAGAATCTTGGTGGTGGTGGTGGTGTAGTCGCTATGTCGTGTCCGACTCTTGCAACTCCATGGACGGTAGCCCGCCAGGCTCCTCTGTCCATGGGATTCTCCAGGCAAGAATACTGGAGTGGGTTGCCATTTCCTTCTCCAGGGGATCTTCTCTATCCAGGAATCGAACCCAGGTCCCCTGCATTGCAGGCAAATTCTTTACTGACTGAGCTACAAGGGAGACCAGACTCTTACTCGGTCCTGAAGACCCCAGGAGAAGCATCCCGGCCCCTCTCCACACCACCAGCCCTGCCCTTTGTACAGACGGCGGTCTGCTTCCTCCCTCCTCCTCCCAGACTGGAAACATTCCCTGCTTCTTCCACTTCAAATTCATTAGTCATTCATTTACTAAAATAAGAAATCCATTTGAAAACATGAGGCAATGCGAGAGCAGCATTTGTGGTTCAGAATGTTATGGACCATCCAGAAATCAAAGTTGCCGCATGTAGTGGACGCAGGTCTCTGCTCGACTGGAGGCTGAAGACGTGGCTTCCTGGGGAGGGGACAAGTCACAGAGGGTGAGCGGCCGGAACACAGGCCAAATGCTGTCGGATGCTACGGTCAGGGTCTATGAGATGATGAGCAAGGACTTCATTTCAGAAAGTAGTCCTCTGAGCGGGCAGAGACAGGGGGCCCCAGAGAGGGACCCCAGAACACACCAAGGGCAGGCGGACACCAGTGCCAACTGCTGTATCTATGAGATTACTACAGGAACAGAAAGTTCAGGTTTAGAAACTTGATCCTTCACCATGGATTGTCTGAGAAGCACCATGGACATCAACAGGGGATGCGATTTGGGCCTCAAAGTGACAAATGAAGCCTGATGGCAGCCGGTGCATCAGATTTGAAGCTGTGATAAAGATCTGAAGGACGATGTAGCACCATAAGTTATATCAGAACACTGAAATAAAAAAGAATGACTGGGAAAGCATTCCCCCCAAAATGACTATAGCAATTTCTGAGAAGAAAAAACACAAGAATTCCATTCTTCTCCCGCTCTTCTACACAGGGCCTCTATTATTTTTCAAGAGAACATTAATTGAACTAGGAATTTTTCAAATAAACACTCAGTGAAGGAGAGAACAGGCAAAACTGATTTTTTTCAGTCTTTTATTATTTCAAAAAAGCCATTAAAAGATTTGGATGCTTGAGGTATTACATAAATTATCCTATTATTATAGTAGTGAAAGGATTTCACACCCA
Organism: Cervus elaphus; assembly: GCF_910594005.1. Taxonomy (NCBI): domain Eukaryota; kingdom Metazoa; phylum Chordata; class Mammalia; order Artiodactyla; family Cervidae; genus Cervus; species Cervus elaphus. The sequence continues at coordinate 13,113,379 of NC_057842.1, read as the reverse complement.
TCCATTTACTTCTGATTTGAATTCCCTCCATGAAAATTCTTTGTTTTTGAAAAATATTTGTCATGCTGCACATATAATTCACATTAATCAAGGAGTGTATTTAAAAGGTAAGACTTTAAGTGCCTTATTAGGAGGGAAAAAAACTTGGCCTAATATAGGTACTTAAGAATCCACTTCTTTTCACAGTGTATTCACCAGCCATCTTTTTAAAATTAATTGTCCTTAGAAACTTATAATAAAATGGTAATTTCACTGCACAGCTAACAATTTGGATCTCTTCTACCAAATAGGCTATTCAGTACGTGACAAAGGATGTGTGAACACTTGTTGATTTCTTGTTGCTGGCAGACCCTGCAACTTAAAGGAAAAACCATTAGCATGGTGATCTGGAATAACTCTCGCAGAATGAAACACACACATGTAGACCCCAGGACGGCACAGAGTTGATCTTTGAGGTATTTTTCTGCTTTCCACCAACTCCCTCCCCATCCTGTTCACATCCAGGTCCAATGTCTCGGGAGGGTGCAAATGGACCGTCCAGCTGAAACCCCAGCCTCAGTCCCCAGGAGCCAAGAGCAGAGGATTGAGGGGGCATAACGTGAATACAGACCAAGCTTGGAGGGAGGAACAAGGAAAACAGAAAGCAGGAGTCCCAGGAGCAAAGAGAAATGGTCACTTTCAAGGTGGCGGTTGTGTTGTGTCTCTAGGAAACAGGACCATGGACAGCGCAGAGAAGACTCTAAGGATAGTGCCAGGCAGCAGAAGGTCAGACATGAGGAGGCCAGAGGCTCCAAGACTGAGACTCCAGTGGGAACATAGGGACCAGGGACCATTCCTCTCTGCCACTCAGCACTCTGAGGCCAGAAGGACCTTGGATGATGGAGTAGAATCAGGGAGGGAGGCAAGGAGAACTCCAGGAAGGGGTGATGGCAACACTGCACCCAGCAGAACATTGCACCCAGCGGAACACTGTTCCCAGCAGACCAGAGCACAGGAGAAAAACATGAAGTTGAGTAGTAAAGTATAAAGTTGCGTTTCTTGCCCACCTAAGACCACAGATTGAGACTCAGCCCACCGCAAATAAACACATGCACACAGTCTGTGTGTGTGCTGTACAATAGTATGCCAAGTGACGTTTCCCACTTTTTATGTTTTGTTGTACAAGTGCAATGTACTACATCATTAAAGTAATTCCCATAGATTTCCAAATTCAAATTGCTTATAAAACGATTTGTACTAAAGGCAGAGGGATATATGTATATGTTTTGTACTAAAGGCAGAGGGATATATGTATATGTCTATGTATACAGGAGAAAACCACTGATGGGGGCTGGAGAGGGAGACATGTCAGAGAAAGAAACTCTAAGCCCCTTAATTCAGAATTTGAATGCACTCCAAATGGTTCTCTCCATTTCTTCATTATGATGGCCTAGTCAATCCATGGACACAAGATATTACTGGAATGAGAATAGTTTGATATGAACCAGTAGATTTTCCTAAGTCTCTTACACTCACCAAGGGCAGATTTTTTTTTCCTACTATTACATTTTAGACCTAAATAAAAGACTTTCCAAGTCAATCTAGGACAGGGGTAGCAAGCTGGTTTTCATACCTCTTACCTGTCCAAATACACCTACAAAATGATCTCTTCCTCCACATGTTATCATCAACATCAAGACATGTTTCTTCTTGTCATTCAGTCACTAAGTCCTGTCTGACCATATGACCCCATGGATGGTAGCACACCATGCTTCCCTGTCCTTCACCATTTCCCAGAGTTTGCTCAAACTCATGTCCATTGAGTCAGTGATGCCATCCATCCATCTCATCCTCTGTCACCCCCTTATCCTCCCATCCTCAATCTTTCTCAGCATCAAGGTTTTTTCCAACGAGTTGGCTGTTCGCATCAGGTGGCTAAATTATTGGTACTTCAGCATCAATCCTTCCAATGAATATTCAGGGTTGATTTCCTTTAGGATTGACTAGCTTGACCTCCTTGATATCCAAGGGACCCTCAAGAGTCTTCTTCACACCACAATTTGAAAGCATCTATTCTTCGGCACTCAGCCTTCTTTATGGCCCACCTCTCACATCTGTACGTGACTGCTGGAGAAACCATAGCTTTGACTACAGGAAACACATGGATCACAGCCTTGCGTGACTCAGTGAAGCTATGAGCCATGCTGGACAGGGCCACCCAAGACGGACGGGCCATGGTGCAGAGTTCTGACAACATGTGGTCCCCTGGAGAAGGGAATGCAAACCACTCAGTGTTCTTGCTTTGAGAACCCCGTAAACAGTATGAAAAGGCAAAAGACATGCTTGGGAACTCTTAAGTAGGCACATCAAAATAAAAATTACAACAATGGCAAAGCAGATTGAAAGCCTTGAAGACCTCACCTGTTTTCCTCTGGGCTCTGAATTCATTATCTGAGAAGTAGTCTTGATCCAAGAGGCAAAACTATAGGATAAACAAAAACTTTGAGTAAAACCCCCAGTTTTAAATGAAGCTCAACTCCAAACAGGCCTAAGGAGAATCAGCAAGCCAATTTGATTCCTATTAGCAAAAATGCAAAACGAAACAAAATCAATCAGTGCCCATGAGGTGAGAAACACAAGCAAATTGAAAAGGACCTCAAGTTTAGCTAAAAGGCAATTAAGATCAAGAGATGTGGCTAAATGGAACACAGTGCACATACAGCCTATTAGCCTATTTCTGAAAACTTGAAAGCAAAATTGGAAACAAAAATTGCATTTAAAATTCAAAATGGCATAATCAGGGTGGGACAGGGGTCTACAGGACAACTGTTCCCCACAGTGCTGGTCCCCAAACCATGTCTTTCATGCCCTGGCTATTGCTGGTCAGACCCCAGAGCCAAAGTCTTCTCTGCCCTTCATCCCCCACATCCATTTCTGCTCTGACTTTGCCTGAAGAAACATCTTCTCCCCAAGTGTCTGGACTCCCAAGGCCAGACTCACAAAAGACAGAGCAGGTTCCACCATGAGCCGAGATGTGGAGATCCAGGAGCCATCTCCACAGCTGCCGCCATGCATGTGCACATATACACACTCCATGCACATGGTACACATACACACTAAACACACACTATACACACACACCACACATATACTACACTCCATATATACTATACACATATACTACTCATATATACACTCCATATAATCCACATACATATACTCCATACACACACTCCACACACATAATATACACCTCACACACACGTTATACACACACTGCACACACACACACTACACACACACACACTACACTCATACACTACACATACATACTACACATATACACACCATATACACACATAATCCACATACACATACTCCACACACACACTCCACACACATAATACACACTTCACACACACGTTACACACATACTCCACACATAACACACTCCACATACACATACTACACAATCACTCAGACACACATACTGCACACACTGCATACATACTATATATGCCTACTACACACACACCACATACACACACACTCCACATACTCCACACACATAGTACACACACGCACTACACACACACACTACACATATACACTCCATAGACACACACTCCACACACATAATACACAAATACACACTCCACACAGACACATCATACACACTACACACATACTGCACACACCTAATATACACACACACACACGCTCCACACACACTCCACATACTTCACACCCATAGTACACACACACATATATACACACACCTTATGTCCTAAAGCACATGCTCACCAATCCTACAAGGTCTAGAATTTCCCCCACAGGAGTGCTTCTTTTGAGCAAAAAGTTTATGTTCAGAAATCCCTGCATGAAATGTACACCTCCGAGGTCAACCAAGGACCTAGTCAGTGTTCAGCAAGACTACTGGAACACTGAGTGTGGGACAAAGCACGAGGTTCCACCCAGGGAAAGGAGGACGGGGTCTGAGAGTGACCCCAGTGCAGCCGCTGGACTTGGACCAGTCAGGGGCCTGCACCAGGGGCCAGAGCAGGCTGCAAGGAGGGGGAGGCTCTCGTTAGGGCCCAGGCTTCAGAATCAAAAGGTCTGGGTGGGAACCCTACTTCTGTGATTGTGGAAGAGTCTTCTCACCTGTGAACAGAAAATGAAGGAACTTAGAAGGTTTTAAGATTCGGAGGATAGTGGCTCATTTCCCATGCACCGGTTACTCCATCTGCAGTGTCCATGCTTCCCAAACATCACCGTGCTTCCCAAACACCCCCCGGCATCTTACTGAAGCACAGTTAACTCCATCCACCCAGGCAGCCTCGTGTCTGAGTTTCTGGAGGGATCCCGGAGTCTCTGCCGTCTTGACCCACAGGGCACGCAGGGCAGAGCAGGGGCTGATGTCACTTTATCCTCCCAGGAACCTGGGAAGGGGGCCTGTTACCATCTATGCAGAGCCCACCATAGGTGGGCTAAAAAAACAAAAGCACTAAGGCTGCCATATTATGAAACCTTTTCTAAAGTAAAGAGTTACAGTGGCTTGTGTGTGGTTTCTTACTACTCAAGTGGAGCATCACCCAGAGCTCGTTAGGAAAGCAGAATCATGGGCTCTGTGCTGGCTCCACTGACTCCAAACTGCTTTTTAACAAGATCTCAAGTGGGTCAAAGGAGTTGGTGATGGGCAGGGAAGCCTGGCATGCTGCAGTCCATGGGGTTGCAAAGAGTTGGACACAACCGAGAGTGAACTGAACTGAGAAGTGGGTCACATCAGCAGAAAAGTTTGAGAAGGTCTGGATTATATAGCAATTTGCCTTTTTTGTAATAGGTATGCCTGTTGCTTCCAAGAAATTTTCTCTGTATCTAGTTAAAATTTATATAGAATAAAGATGCTGTTGCTGCTGCTGCTGAGTTGCTTCAGTCATGTCCGACTCATTGAGACCACGTGGACTATAGCCCGCCAGACACCTCTGTTCATGGAATTTTTCCAGGCAAGAATACTGGAGTGGGTTGCTATGCACTCCTCCAGGGGATCTTCTCCACCCAAGGATTGAACTCATGTCTCCTGCAGCTCCTGCGTTGCAGGTGGATTCTTTACCGCTGAGCCACTGGCAAGCCCATAGAATAAAGATAAAGGATAATTTTAAATTTTAATTAATGTTAATTAATTTTAACATAATTTTATAATGAATAAAATTTTAAATTAATGGGAAATGATGAAATAAATTCCCAACTTCACTCCCCACCCGCGACATACATACACACACCCAGTAACAAGTGGGAAACGTCTTTTTGTCAGAATGGCAGAGTTCCTTCGTGAAGTCAACAATCTTGACCAAAAAAAAGAAAATCATTCTTACCAAAAAAAAAAAAAAAAATTTTAAGGACTTTCAGAATCATTACTTTTCCCACAGGCTCAGTAGGTAAAGAATTCGTCTGCAATGCAGGAGACACAGGAAATGCAGGTTCGATCCCTGGATCACGAAGATCCCATCGAGGAGGAATGTCAACCCACTCCAGTATTCTTGCTGGGAAAACCCCATGGACTGGGGAGCCTGGCAGGCTACAATCCAATGGGTCACAAAGAGTCAGACATGATTGAGTGACTAAGCACAGCACATCAAATATGCAGAAAGTTAAAAAAATTCTCTTCCCCTATTGATGCTACTTGAAATTCACACATGGGGATGACACATGTCCCATCACACATGTCTGCCAGGCTATTCTCGAGAGAGACAGCCCCTCCCACGAAGGGGAAGGGAAACCAGGAAGTTCAGATCCTGCACTCAAGGAGTTTATTCTACCTAGGAGGTGACAAAAGTTGAAAGGAGCTACTACAGAGGCAGAGGAAAAGAGACATGATCAAACATTGTGGAGGAAAGGCGTTTTCACCATCCATTTGTGAGTACCAGGGCGAGAGTCATTTCTTGGCAAACTGGTAGTTGACTGAAGCAGCTTCACCTGGGCCCCAGGGGATGGGTGGGCCTGACCAAGGTGACCTGAGCATCCCAGCTTCAGGGTCTCCAGTGAAGGAGGAAAAGAACAGGGCTCAGAGACCAGGCCTGGAGCATATGCTATGGTCCTCACCCCACCACCCACTGCCTGTGCAAGGGAGTTGCTGTTGTTCAGTTGCTGAGTCGTGTCCGGCTCTTTGCAACCCCATGGACTGCAGCACGCCAGGCTTCCCTCTCCTTCACTGTCTTCCAGAGTTTGCTCAAACTCATGTCCATTGAGTCAGTGATGCCTTCCAACCATCTCATCCTCTGTCCCTTCCTTCTCCTCCCACCTTCAATCTTTCCCAGCATCAGGGTCTTTTCCAATGAATCAGCTCTTCGCATCAGGTGGCCAAAGTATTGAAGCTTCAGTTTCAGCATCAGTCCTTCCAATGAACATTCAGGGTTGATTTCCTTTAGGATGGATCTGGGAGTCAATGGTCATTAATGCCTCTGTTACTCTCATCCGATGTGGCATAATAAACACTTTTAGCCAGGAAAGGCTGAGATGCAGACAGTGACCAACACTTTGTGAGAAAAGCATCCTCCCAAATTCATTGCCACCTCCCAAGGCTGCCCTCCCCACCCTCAAACCCAGGAAATGCTGATGCAAAGAATAAAGGAAGCAAACTGGACCCACCGACACACCAGGCATATGCATTTCTGGCTTTTGGACCAAAAGTGTCAGGCAGGAAATGGGCAAGAGATGCTGTCTTTGTGTATTTCAACTCTCTCCATTTTCACTGCAGAAAAATCTGTATGTCCGCAGGCATGTATGTTTTTCATTTATATTCAAGCCTGAAAAATTATAATTAATATTGTGATGGTGGCCACTGGCCACTGCTGTAAAAGTACAATTTCTCCGTGGGAAAGGAGTGTAGGGAAGTATTTCCAGGCCCCACTGCTGCTCTTGTCGTTTCTAAAATTACCTGTCATTTCTGGTATTCACATTGTCAATCTGCACTTATTTTGAATCTGGAATGCATATTAAACTTTCATTTGAATAAATAGTAGAAATGGAGCCACGGCAGCCAGAATCATCCCAGCTCCAACCACACTTCACATCCATGAATTCTGAACACAACGCAGAGGGGGCAGTGGGCACCCAATAGGTGACACAGACAAAGACCCATCCTCTGGAGTCCTGGTCTCCTCGTCCTCAATTCTGCCAAAAGTGAAAGCTCCTTGTTTTAGAATAAGATGCTGGCCTCCCTTCAACTGGAGCAGGCCTAAGTTTGAGGAGAAACACACACGTGTAGACGTGCTGCTCTATGAGAGCATGAGTGACCGGGCCCGGGTGACCCAGGCCCACTGTACGTCTCTACAACCCAAGGAAGAATGGAAGGCTGGGAGCCAGCCAACCTCGGAGGCTTACTGAAGGACATGGAACCTGGTTTCAGCTGTCAAGGACCAGGGGCCTTCCAAAGGCAGAAAGGAGGGAGGACCACCATCCATGCAAGGAAAGCACAGCTGCAGAGACATGACCAGGAAGAGCCCAGACTCCAGGGTCAGGCTGGGTCTCAGTTCTGGCTCCCCTACTGCCCAGCTGATGCTCCAGGGCAGGTCACTCAGCCGTGAGCCCCTTGGTGCCTCCTAGACACTTACACATGTTCAGTGAGCTAGATTCGCAAAATGCTCAGATCCCGTGGGTTGGAGAGTATCACCCTGCTAGTGAGCCCTGGAATCAAAATAGGATCTGAAAAGGTAAACGGCGCTCAGCCAGCTGAGGCCCTAGAATGGCAGGCCCTAGGCTTCTCCTAAAAACCAACAGGAAGCCGTTGAGGGCACTGAATGGCATAAAAGTCAAAGTAACAGAGACCATCCCCACTGATGTCCAATCACAAGGCTTTCTTCCTGGGTCCTTCCCTCGAAATCCACTGTTTTGCTTTGTTTTCTTTTGTTTTGTTTTTATTGGAGTCTGATTATTTTACAATATTGTAGTGGTTTTGCCCTACACTGACATGAATCAGCCATGGGTGTACATGTGTTCCCCATCCTGAACCCCCCTCCCACCCTCCTCCCCATCCCATCCCTCAGGGTCATCCCAGTGCACCAGCCTTGAGCACCCTGTCTCATGCTTCGAACCTGGACTGGCGATCTGTTTCAAATATGATAATGTACATGTTTCAATGCTATTCTCTCAAATCATCCCACCCTCGCCTTCTCCCACAGAGTCTAAAAGTCCATTCTATACATCTGTGTCTCTTTTGCTGTCTCGTATATAGGGTCATTGTTACCATCTTTCTAAATTTCATATATATGCATTAATATACTGTATTGGTGTTTTTCTTTCCTTTTTACATGAATCTTGGGAAACACTCAGTTTTCTCACTCACCGTATCTTTCCATTTCAGTTTCCTCTCCTCTTCATTTTCATAATTGTTTTGTTCAAATTTGTGAGGGTTTTGCATTCACACTGCTTTAACAATCCTCTAATTACTAAGCTAAATTACAAGTAAGACTGAAAATAAGCTAGACCACAACAAGAGACATTACCCGTCTTATCTGTTATGAAGAATATTGGTTTAAGCAAGCACGACTTAATGTAGTATATACCCATTATCAGCAAAGTATTAGGTTCATTGAGTTCATAATTTAGAAAAGTGAGAACAAAGGGCCCCAGGGATGTGTTCCGAATGAGGCTAGACTCAGGAATATAGGATTAATCACCCACCTAGTGTTCAAGCAGCAGATTTATTATATTTAATTAAGTAAGTCAATGATCTCTCAAACTCTGGTGAGGTGTCTTTGTACCAAGTATGGAAACACAGATTTCAGCAGTGAAGGAAAGTAGCTAATCTTCAAACAGGATCATTTTCCTTACGAATCATTTCTGTCCTGTTTGATCTTTTGTTTTGCAGCTAAACACTGGTAGCCCTTGCACACTCTGGACCCTGACCTCAGCAGCCTCCCGGGAACGCAGTCACATCACAGGCAGCTCCCCGGGGCCCCGCCCCTCCCCACGCCCACCTCACCGCCTCTCTCCTGCAGCCAGCTCCCCACGTCCAGTGTGGGCACTGGCTCTACCACACGCAGGCCCCCAGAGACACCTGCAGGGGACTCAACACCTGGGGGGTGACCCTCAGCCAGGGAGAGTGGAGATGAACAGACGCCCCTCCCCTGGCCTCCCCAGGTGGCAGTTCTGACCAGCATCTTCCCAGTGCAGCAGCCTCAGCCATAGCTGCGCTGGTGCCAGGATGCAGCCTCACCTGGGTTCTCCTTCCTCCTGTTTCACTTCCAGGCTCACTTCTGACGTAAACTACATAAACCTGGGTCCAAGCCTTTCTCTCAGGCTCTGCTTGAAAGCACAGATCCAAATACAAGGAAACAGTCGATTTTGGCAAATTAAAGTGATGTCAAATATCCATAAGAATCTATAACTGTGGACTATAAAATTCTATTATTATAGAAGGTACACTTATTTTAATTTAGAAAATTAGCAGTGTTGTATAAATATTCCCAGCATCAGTATAACTTTATTTCCTTCTTTTATTATTTTAAATGCTATTTGGGGAAGCTATGAACATACAACCATCATTGTGTCACTGTCCCTGACCTTTCCCCAAGTCCTCAGCAACTTCATATTAAATCAAAGATTGTGTGAAATTGGGTGGTCAGGCAGCAGGTTGGGTTTACACAAGGTACAATGACTGTTTTCATTTCAGTTCAGTCACTCACTTGTGTCTGACTCTTTGTGACCCCATGGACTGTAGCATGCCAGGCTTCGCTGTCCATCACCAACTCCTGGAGCTTACTCAAACGCATGTTCATCAGGTTGGTAATGCCATCCAACCATCTCATCCTCTGTCATCCCCTACTCCTCCCAACTTCAATCTTTCCCAACATCAGGGTCTTTTCCAAAGGGTCAATTCTTCTCATCAGGTGGCCAAAGGACTGGAGTTTCAGCTTCAACATCAGTCCTTCCAATGAATATTCAGGACTGATTTCCTATAGGATGGACTGGCTGGGTCTCCTTGCAGTTCAAGGGACTCTCAAGAGTCTTCTCCAACACCAGAGTTCAAAAGTATCAATCATTCAGTGCTCAGCTTTCTTTATAGTCCAACTCTCACATCCATACATGACTACTGGAAAAACCAAAGCTTTGACTAGACAGACATTTGTTGGCAAAGTAATGTCTTTGCTTTTTAATATGCTGTCTAGGTTGGTCATAGCTTTTCTTCCAAGGAGCAAGCATCTTTTAATTCCGTGGCTGCAGTCACCATCTGCCGTGATTTTGGAGCCAAAAAAAGTAAAGACTGTCACTGTTTCTGTAGTTTCCCCATCTATTTGCCATGAAGTGATGGGACCGGATGCCATGGAGTTAGTTTTCTGAATGTTGAGTTCTAAACCAACTTTTTCATTCTCCTCTTTCACTTTCATCAAGAGGCTCTTTAGTTCTTCTTTGTTTTCTGCCATAAGGGTGTTGTTATTTGCATATCTGAGGTTATTGATATTTCTCTGGGCAATCTTGATTCCAGCTTGTGCTTCATCCAACCCAGCATTTCTCATGATGTGCTCTGTATATAAGTTAAATAAGCAGGGTGACAATATACAGCCTTCCCAATTTGGAACCAGTCTGTTCCAAGTCCTGTTCTAATTGTTGCTTTGTGACCTGCATACAGATTCCTCAGGAGGCAGGTCAGGTGGTCTGGAATTCCCATCTCTTGAAGAATTTTCCAGTTTGTTGTGATCCACACAGTCAAAGGCTTTGGCTTAGTCAATAAAACAGAAGTAGATGTTTTTCTGGAACTCTCTTGCTTTTTTGATGATCCAACAGATGTTGGCAATTTGATCTCTGGTTCCTCTGCTTTTTCTAAATCCAGCTTGAACATATGGAAGTTCATGGTTCACATACTGTTGAAGACTGACTTGGAGAATTTTAAGCATTACTTTACTAGCATGTGAGGTGAGTGCAATTGTGTGGTAGTTTGAGCATTCTTTGGCATTGCCTTTCTTTGGGATCAGAATGAAAACTGTATTTTCCCAGTCCTGTGGCCACTGCTGAATTTTCCAAATTTGCTGGCATATTGAGTGCAGCACTTTCACAGCATCATCTTTTAGGATTTGAAATAGCTCAACTGCAATTCCATCACCTCCACTAACTTTGTTCGTAGTGATGCTTCCAAAGGCCCACTTGACTTCACATTCCAGGATGTCTGACTCTAGGTGAGTGATCACACCATCATGATTATCTAGGTCATGAAGATCTTTTTTGCACAGTTCTTCTGTGTATTCTTGCCACCTCTTCTTAATATCTTCTGCTTCTGTTAGGTCCATACCATTTCTGTCCTTTATTGAGCCCATCTTTGCATGAAATGATCCCTTGGTATCTCTCATTTTCTTGAAGAGATCTCTAGTCTTTATTTGTTTGCATTGATTCCTGATGAAGGCTTTCTTATCTCTCCTTGCTATTCTTTGGAACTCTGCATTCAAATGGGTATATCTTTCCTTTTCTTCTTTGCCTTTCACTTCTCGTCTTTTCTCAGCTATTTGTAAGGCCTCCTTGGACAACCATTTTGCCTTTTTGCATTTCTTTTTCTTGGGGATGGCCTTGATCACTGCCTCCCATACAGTGTCATGAACCTCCATCCATAGTTCTTCAGGCACTCTGTCTATCAGATATAACCCCTTGAATCTATTTGTCATTTCCACTGTATAATCGTTAGGGATTTGATTTAGGTCATACCTGAATGGTCTAGTGGTTTTCCCTACTTTCTTCAGTTGAAGTCTGAATTTGGCAATAAGGAGTTCATGATCTGAGCCACAATCAGCTTCCGGTCTTGTTTTTGCTGACTCTATAGAGCTTCTCCATCTTCGGCTGCAAAGATTATAATCAATCTGATTTCAGTGTTGACCATCTGGTGATGTCAATGTGTAGAGTCTTCTCTTGTGTTGTTGGAAGAGGGTGTTTGCTATGACCAGTGCATTCTCTTGGTAAAACTCTGTTAACCTTTGCCCTGCTTCATTCCATACTCCAAGGCCAAATTTGCCTGTTACTCCAGGTGTTTCTTGACTTCCTACTTTTGCATTCCAGTCCCCTATTGCGAAAAGGACATCATTTTTTGGGTGTTAGTTCTAGAAGGTATTGTAGGTCTTCATAGAACCATTCAACTTCAGCTTCTTCAGCATTACTGGTCAGGGCATAGACTTGGATTACTATAATATTGAATGGTTTGCCTTGGAAATAAACAGAGATCATTCTGTCATTTTTGAGATTGCACCCAAGTAGTGCATTTCAGACTCTTGTTGACTATGATGGTTATTCCATTTCTTCTAAGGGATTCTTGCCCACAGTAGTAGATATAATGGTCATCTGAGTTAAATTCACCCATTCCAGCCCATTTTGGTTCACTGATTCCTAAAATGTTGATGTTCCCTCTTGCCATGTCCTGTTTGACCACTTCCTATTTGCCTTGATTCATGGACCTAACATTCCAGGTTCCTATGCAATATTGCTCTTTGCAGCCTCAGACTTTACTTCCATCACCAGTCACATCCACAACTGGGTGTTGTTTTTGCTTTGGCTCCATCTCTTCATTCTTTCTGGAGTTATTTCTCCACTGATCTCCAATAACATTTTGGGCACCTACTGACCTGGGGAGTTCATCTTTCAGTGTCCTATCTTTTTGCCTTTTCATACTGTTCATGGGGTTCTCAAGGCAAGAATTCTGAAGTGGTTTGCCATTCCCTTCTCCAGTGGACCATGTTTTGTCAGAACTCTCCACCATGACCCATCTTGGGTGGCCCTACACAGCACGGGTCATAGTTTCACTGACTTAGACAAGGCTGTGGTCCATGTGATCAGATTGGTTAGTTTTCCGTGATTGTGGTTTTCATTCTGTCTGTCTTCTGATGGAGAAGGATAAGAGGCTTATGGAGGCTTCCTGATGTTTTAGCCTTTGTCTTAAATAAAGACACATCAGGGATGACTCATGAATATTCTCTGATTACTAAGTAGTGACTTATTATCTTGGCAAACTGATTTTCCTACAGGAATATCTTTATTAACCAAGAGAGCATGTAGAATACAACTTTGTGAGAAGCTTCATTATCACAGGTAGAAATAATGCAGGAGCCTAAGCAATAAAATCTGAGTTATGAGGACAAGGGTCTTTGTGTTAGAAATGTATTAAATAGGGCTGAATATAATCTTGAATATTCAAAACAAAAAGTTCCTGGCACAGCGCCTGCTTACGTGATGAGTGGTAATTTTATTTCTCACAAGTGAATGAATGAATCAGAAAGGGGCTCCATCACCATATTCCCAGCCTTCCAGGAGCATCAGCCCCCCCATCCCCCACAAAAACAGTCACCGTGACCCCTCGAGGTGAGCCTCAGAACTGGCTCGGCCAGTACTGTGAGCCACAGCATCCCTGGGGGTACACCGATGCAAAACCTCTGGCTGATGCCTAAAATGCCTTCACAGCTCTATTAGGGGCTTCTTACAATCATAGACACGAAGACTTAATTTTGTTCAAAACATATGTATTCCGACTTTAGATTCAAAAATCCACTTTGTAGCTAAAAAGCATTTTATTATTTGTGACTCCTTTAAAATATTTTGACGGAGAAGGCAATGGCACCCCACTCCAGTACTCTTGCCTGGAAAATCCCATGGATGGAGGAGCCTGGTAGGCTGCAGTCCATGGGGTCGCGAAGGCCTGGACATGACTGAGTGACTTCACTTTCACTTTTCACTTTTATGAATTGGAGAAGGAAATGGCAACCCACTCCAGTGTTCTTGCCTGGAGAATCCCAGGGACAGGGTAGCACAGAGTCGGACACAACTGAAGTGGCTTAGCAGTAGCTGTAGTAGTAAAATATTTTGAAACGTCTATTTCACTTTTAAAAGATTCATATTATGTTTCCTTACATAATGTCAATTATGCTAGAATAATTCATTTTCTCAAACCTCCCCAGGATATCCTGAGACTTTATGGGCTCACCACTATGATGATTTCATTTTCATCTATAGGAGAATATTACTACCTAGTGATTCTTATTTTCTAAGAAACCCACTCTCTGCTCTTAAATTAGAAACCATTTATGAATTTTAACCTTTTTGGTCTGCAGTGAGAGTGTTTGAAAGGCTTCCCTTTCACAAGCAGTATCATTATTCCATGATTTTTATTTATTTAATTTTGCAAAGTATCCCAGGGTAACAAAGCATCTATGAAAAGCAAATTAACACTGTGTACTGCTGTATATATATTTGACACTAATTAGCTTCTTCCAAACTCATCCACTCTTCAGTTACTCTTCAGCCTTGTAACACACGTTCATCCTCATCCAGAAATCTGGAAAAACAAACTATTGAGTTCTGAGAGCTCACCAATGATACTTCTTCCTTATTTAGATGTCTATCTATATTTCTACCCTGAAATATGGGTACCCAGCTTCTGCTTGAACTCCTGGGATCAAGAGAGAGCCAACACCAGTGTTGGAAACTCTAACACTCATTTGGAAGAAGCATCCTCATATAGAGCTATTTACACCTGGCTTCAGAGTTCTGACATCTGAACAACAGAAAAAGACTACTCTCCTTCCCCCAAGAATTTTCCAAATATTTGAAGACTGTTGTGCCTAACAAGGTATCTTGAAGTTGTATGTGCCTACTGCTATCCCTCCCATAACCTGGTTTCTCTGGATCCCTATCACCCAAGACTTCTTCTAGAACTACTGTAATTCCAGGAATGTTTTGTCCAGAGAGGGAAAAAAATTGTTCATTATAGAAGAACCAAAAATTGTATTTTATGCTGTATAAGGACTTAGCACGCACTGCATGTCCTTTTTATGAGCTTCTTAGTGGAATACTGCTGTCAAGCAAAGAAAATGCAATAGACATCTTTGTATTCTCAGAAGCTAACAAATTACCAGCACATGATGAGTATTCAATAAATGTTTGCCTTAATTAATGAAGTTGAAGATGCCACAGTTGAATTTTTAGAAACCCTGTCATCCTTAATTAATTGCATAATACACACCTCTCCAGTCCAAGATCTCTAAATGAATGAAAGTCCAGCTGTTGGCATTAAAAAAAGGGTCTTGTGGATGCAATATGGAAGTTCTGTATGACTTTTATTTCCCCAGTAATTTTTCTTCTGTAAAATCCATTATTTTTCAGGATATTATTTCCCTAACTTTTCAAAAACACCTCCAAAATATATGACATTATCACCAACCAATCTTTGTGAGATACGTGTCACTCTCTAGTCTTCCTTTTATAAAGAAAGGTTATAAAATTCCCTTAAAAAAAAAATTCTTTGACCTAAGAAACATCCCTTTAATCCTTAGTTGTCACACTCCAAAATCCTCTGTTAAGTATCTCTAAGATCAAGACTATTTTGCACCCAAAGATTGAGAGTGCCTTAGCCAGCCCCACAGGCACCCAAATAGTAATCCCTCATTTCTGTAACCAGTTTATCCAGGCCCCAGAGATCACCCTCCATCCTGTCCAGCTTCAATGATGAAATTAAGATAAACTTTGAAAGTGAAAGTGTTTGTTGATCAGTCGTGTCTAACTCTTTGTGACCCCCATGGACTATAGACTATCAGTCATCTGTCCATGGAATTCTCCAGGTAAGAATACTGGAGTAGGTTGCCATTTCTTTCTCCAAAGGATCTTCCTGACCCAAGGATCAAAGGAGAGTCTCCTGCACTGCAGGCAGATTCTTTACCATCTGAGCCACCAGGGAAGCCCCAAGGCAAATTTCGGGCTTATGTAAATTTCAGATCTCTTCAGAGCAGATTATGCAAACTCTCAAGGTGATAAACCTCAGACAAAGCCTCCAGGAAGTGTTAAGAAAGAAAGAAAGAAACTGAAGTCACTCAGTCCAGTCCATGAACTGTAGGCTACCAGGCTCCTCTGTCCATTGGATTTTCCAGGCAAGAATACTGGTGACCCACTGGAGTGGGTTGCCATTTCCTTCTCCAGGGGATCTTCCCAACCCAGGGATCGAACCCAGATCTCCCACATTGTAGGCAGACGCTTTACCATCTGAGCCACGGGGGAAGTCCAATTCACCCTGCTCCTACACAGCAGGCCAATAACTCAGGAGACAAGGTGCTTTGGCAAGGAAGGGCGACTTTATTCAGAAAGCCAAACGACCAAGAAGACGGTGAACTAGGGGAGATGAAGGAACCCTCTCCCCAGGTTAGAATTCAGGCTTCTTTTACGCTGAAAGGGTGGAGGAGGTTGTTGCTGTAAACTCCTCAGTGCAGGAATCCTTTGTCCTTGCCGCTGTCCACGTAGGTCTGGCCACGGTGTCCCTATAAACCTCCAACAAATCAAATGTTATTTTCTGTTGTGCAACTTTTTCTCTCTATAAGAATGGAAAAATATTATACCTTTAAAGGTCCAAGCCTTGAGAATGGGCTTTCCTGCTTATTTCAGGCTATAGGTAACATTCTTAAGCGGAGGCAAAATATAAAAGTCAAAGAAACACATCCAATAGAGTCAGATTTGGTCTTCCATTTTATAGAAGGGCAGCTTGCTCCAAGTCCCACAAATGATCTAATGAAAGACCTCACTACTACAAAGGCCTCCAGAACAAACAGGCTCAACTCCACCTCACGGAAATGATTCAACCACTGTTGCTAGAAACATGGAAAAAATAGCAACCAGGAGTAATTGCACTCCCTAAACAAAATCATTTTGTTCAAGAAATACATATTGTACTCTTTCCATGTAACAAATAATTTCTAAAAATTTAATTTTGAGCAAATTAAATTTCTTTGCATCTTTCCTCATATTGATATACTTCTGAGAACCAGAGGAGAATGTCATTTACTTGTCTCAGAGAAGAATCAAGCCTAAGGTTGAAGTATCAATTTTCAAAATATCTTTTGTTGACTCTATTTTATTTCTTCTTCCTCACATTATATAATCATCTTGGCTAAATCCTTGGGCCTAAAAATGTCCTATTATGTTTCTGATTAGTTGCAGTGGATGTGGCTTTCATCTGCCTGGCAGGTTATATCTTGACAGCATTCATTTCTTTCTTAAAGCTCCCATATTTCTGTTTAAATATAACCAGATTTTGAAACTCATTAGAAAACATTATAAAATAAAATTGTGCAAGTTCTTAGTGATAAGGGGACCAAAACACCACCATAAATTCAAAATTCAAACCTAAATACCCTCAAGGGAATGTACTCAATCAAGCCTTGCTTCATCAGACAGACTTCTGTCTACTGTCAAAATTTTATTGACAGGAAGAAATTGTAAATGTCTCTTAAAATTGTTTTGCAGAGCTGAAATTATTAATACAATTTCTATAATATTTTAGATGTTGGGAGAATGAAAGGTTTCATATGCAAATCAAAGGGCGTTCCAGCTGACACTAGTGGCAAAGAAGACGTAAAAAATGCAGGTTCGATCCCTGGGACAGAATGATCCCCTGAAGGAGGACATGGCCAGTATTCTTGCCTGGAGAATCCTCATGGACAGAGGAGCCTGGCAGAATATAGTACACAGTGTCACAAAGGACTGTGCATGACTGAAGTGATTTAGCACTCACGCATGCAAATCAAGAAAAGAATGTACAATAGATTTTTTTCCCCTGAGATTCTTTTGCCATTTTGTTCATCAGAAATTTTGTGTCAGTAACTTGAGGGAGCTCCCTGGCAGTCTAGTGGTTGGGACTCTGTCTTTTCACTGTGATGCTCAGGGAGCTGATACTGAGTGGTCAAAAGAAAGAAAAACTCAAAAAAAAAAAAAAAAAAGAAAGAAAAACTCAAACCAGACCAAACCAAACCAACAAAAATGAGATTAAGATTAATCACCCATTGCTCTGGTTAAAAAAAAAAAAATAGTAATTTAAAAAATGTATTTGCATGAACTTATTACATAGTTACATTTGGAGAAAATCAAAATAAAGGACTTTGGAGGAGAAAATAAAATAAAGACATACCATAGAAAGAATCAAATTAATACATAAAAAGAAAGAAATAGTTGACAATCATTGCCCTTGCCAAACTGGTTCCCAAAAGGGATCTCAAATCAACTGTGAAGTTTGTGTGATAATCAACAATTTTTTATCAGGAAATTTATTGCTCTTCCTACATTTGTGCCAGTTCTAAAGACTGTCATAAGTTTTCCCCATTACAGTAATTATTGCCTGGTATAGGGCTTCCTAGGTGGCACAGAGGTAAAGAATCTGCCTGCAGATATAGGAGACACCAGAGAGATGAGCGTTCGACCCCTGGTTCAAGAAGATACTCTGGAGAAGGAAATGGAAACCCCCTCCAGTATTCATGCCTGGAAAATTCCATGGACAGAGGAGCCTGGCAGGCTACAGTCCATGGGGTCACAGAGAGTCAGACAGGACTGAAGGACTGAGCACACACACGCACACACACACACAGAACAGCCAG
This sequence comes from Cervus elaphus, assembly GCF_910594005.1. NCBI lineage: Eukaryota > Metazoa > Chordata > Mammalia > Artiodactyla > Cervidae > Cervus > Cervus elaphus. The sequence goes on along the minus strand of NC_057842.1, from coordinate 13,095,020 downwards.
ACCATAATTGTACAATATATGCACTGCTGTGGTTGTTCAGTTGCTGAGTCGTGTCCGATTATTTGCAACCCCATGAATTACAGCACTTCAGGCTCCACTATCCTCCACCATCTCCCGGAATTTGCTCAAATTCATGTCCATTCAGTAGGTGAGGCTATCTGACCATCTCATCCTCTGCCACCCACTTCTCTGTTTGCATTCAATCTTTCAAAGCATCAAGGTCTTTTCCAGTGAGTCAGCTCTTGGTAGCAAGTGACCAAAGTATTAGAACTTCAGTTTCAGCATCAGTCCTTCCAATGAATATTCAAGGTTGATTGCCTTTAGGATTGACTCGTTTGATCTCCTTGCAGTCCAAGGGACTCTCAAGAGTCTTCTCCAGGACCACAATCAGTTCTTTGACACTCAGCTTTCTTTATAGTCCAACTCTCACATCCATACATGACTACTGGGAAAACCATAGCTTTGATCTTGTGGACCTTTCTCAGAAAAGTGATGTTTCTGCTTCTTAATACACTGTCTAGGTTTGTTATAGTTTTCCTTCCACGGAGCTAGTGTCTTTTAATTTCATGGCTGCAGTCACCATCCACAGTGATTTTGGAGCTGTGGATGGATAAGAAAATAAAATCTTATTTTTATTTCACTGCTTATTTAAGTCACTGCTTATTTCTGTCACTTAAGTGAAGTGGAAGTCATTCAGTCACTTCCGACTCTTTGCAATCCCTTGGACTATACAGCCCATGGAATTCTCTAGGCCAGGCTACTGGAGTGGGTAGCCTTTCCCTTCTCCAGGAGTTCTTCCCAACCCAGGGATCAAACCCAGGTCTCCCACATTGCAGGCAGATTCTTTACCAGCTGAGCCACAAGGGAAGCCCAAGAATACTGGAATGGGTAGCCTGTCCCTTCTCCGGCAGATCTTCCCAACCCTTAAGTCACTGCTTATTTAAGTCACTGCTTATTTCACTTATTTAAGTCACTGCTTCCACTTTTTCCCCTTCTATTTGCCATGAAGTGATGGGACTGGATGCCATGATCTTAATTTTTAATGGTAAAATATGCATACATTCATTTCAAAAAATATTCACTGTGTACCTACTAAGAGCCTGGCACTGGGCTGGATGCTAGAGATACAACTGAAGGCAGAACAGACCTCCCCCTGCCCCCAAGGTTCTTTTTGTCTAGAGGTGCAGTTAGACATCCATCTCACAAGTGCGTCACTGCAGCTGTGCCCAGTGCCAAAAGGCAAAGGTCCGGGTGTGATGAAAATGGCCACCCGCGGGACTTGACCTGACCTGCGAGGGTGAACAAGAGCTGCTTGCCTTCCGAGTTTCCAGGGAGATAATGAAGATGAATGCAGACAAAGACCTAGGAGCTTGTTTTGTTTCCTTTTTAAAAATTTGCTTATTTTTTTAATTGAAGGATAATTGCTTTACAAAATTGTGTTGGTTTCTGCCAAATATCAACATGAATCAGTCATAAGTATACATATATCCCCTCCCTCTTCAACCTTCCTTCCACCTTAATCCTCATCCCACCGGGGCTCTGCTTTTTGTTTTATTTGTTTTTTTCAATTTGTATTTTATTTTGGACTTTAGGGCTTTCCAAGTGGCTCAGCGGTAAAGAATGTGCCTGCTAAGCAGAAGACATGGGTTCATTCGTTCCCTGGGTTGGGGAGATACCATGGAGAAGGAAATGGAAACTCACTCCAGTATTCTTGCCTTGATAATCTCAAGGACAGAGGAGCCTGGCAAGCTACAGTCCATGGGGCTGCAAAAGAGTTGGACACAATTTAGCAACTAAATAGTCAACAATAGTTGATTTACAGTGTTGTCTTAGTTTCAGATGTAGAGCAAAGTGATTCAGTTATACATACACATGCATCTATTCTTTTTCCAATGATTTTCCCATTTAAGATTTTATGGAATATTGAGTATAGCTCCCTGTGCTTTACAGATATCCATTGCAAATATATTAGTGTGTTTACAAAACAGAAACAGACTCACAGACACAGAAAACAAACTTCGGTTTCCTTTGCCACTTTAAAGTCTGATACTCTAGTGGACTTAATTTGCACAATTTAATGTTATATTAGACTGTGCCATGACCCCTCCCCCACTCAGGGAAAGAAAATTATTTTAAAAATCAAGGTACTCTCTATGCAAAGAATCATGAAATAGATCTCTTTTCTGAGGCTCTTCTCTAAAACTGTGCCAAGTTTGTATTTTTTTAAATGCTTACCACCTTATTTTTTTTAAAAAAAAGCATTTAAAGCATTCTTTTTTAAATGCTTACCACCTTATGGGGCTTCCCTTGTGGCTCAGATGGTAAAGAGTCTGCCTGCAATGCAGGAGACCCAGGTTTGATCCCTGGGTCAGGAAGACTCCCTGGAGAAGGAAATGGCAACCCACTCCAGTATTCTTGCCTGGGAAATCCCACGTATGGAGGAGCTTGGCGGGCTCATGGGGTCGCAGTGTCAGACAAGACTGAGCGACTTCACTTACCACCTATGAGACAGAGTTAAACAGAATTACAAAAGAGGATGTTGTAAGATAGTCTCTTGCTTTGTATAATAAGCTATTTATTATGATAAATAATCTTGATTTTGACAAAGCACATCAAAAAGAGATATGATTCACATAGAGCATAGATACACAGATACATAGAGCATAGGTACATATAGCAGAAGCAGTGTTGTTAATATCAACCATCAAAAGAATGACATCATTTGGTCATGGTTGTATCACCAAAGTAAAAGTACTTAAATATCCAAAAGCTTTCCAGTTCTACTCAGCACTACTTAGAAGTTTAAATATAAAATAAAATGTGAAAATACAAGGCTAATTCATCCTGAAACTTTCTGCATTTGTGAACTAAGCTCTGTGGATTTGAAAGATTGAATATGTTAGAAATCTCAGCTGGATAAGATGTATTCAACCTCCTTACCTTGTCAGATACCTTTTGGTGATTACTAAGCAAGATGGGGAGTCAGTGTATACCTACATGTTCATTTAGAGAAATATTATTACTACCTGGATGCTCTGGAAGTCTTAGCCTTGAAGGAATGTCCATAGCCTCCTGGTCCCTGCTTCCCTAGTCCAGTTTCCCTCCCCCTTTTTTGTTTCAGAATCCTTACCAGCTTCCACATTTCCCCACCTTCCTGCTAATGAGCTCTGAGAGGATGAACTCAGCTTCTGGCTTACCCAGATATTATCTGCCTCCACCTAAATATCAAGGGATGGACTAGAGCTTATTTCTCTTGTCCAAGTTCAGAAAGCAAGAAATATGGAAAAATTGGAGAACTTCTAGCAACATGACAAATTGTGCTAAGGCACACCACAAGAATCCAGATGAAAAAATAAGATTGATGATTGTAATCAAAGAACTAAAAAAACGGAAAGATATTCCATCGTTGTGGATAAGAGACCTAATATTGTCAAGGTGTCCGTTTCCTAACTTGCTCTAAGAGTTAAGGTAATCCCAAGAAAAATCCCAGAGACTAGTGTTATGGATGTCAACAAATCAATTTTAAAGTTAACATGGGAAGGCCCAAGATAGCCAGCACAATACTGAAGAAGAACAGCAAAGCAGAAGAGTGATGCTACCTGACTTCAGAACTTACTCTAAAGCTACGGGAATCAAAGCAGTGTGGTACCAGTGACAGGCTAGACAATAAGCAATGGACAGACCAGACAGGCCAGAAGGAGACCTCTACAAACAGAGTCAACTGTCCCTTTGACAAAGGGACCAGGGTAATGCAATGGAGCAGAAGACAGACACCAAAGGGTGCCTGAACAACTGGACATCCACACGCCAGAAAAATAAATCTAGACACAGACTTTACACCCTTCACAGACATTAACTCAAGGTGGACCCTAGACCCAAATGTAAAATACAAAAGTATAATAACTCCTGGAAGATAACAGGAGAAAGCCTAGATGACCTTGGGTATGGTGATAGCTTTCTGTATGCAACACCAAAGACATGATTGGTGAAAGAAATAATTGATAATCTGGACTACATTAAAATTAGACCTTCTGCTCTGCAAGAGATCCTGTCAAAAGAGTAAAAACACAAACCACAGAGTGGGAGAAAATATTTACCAAAGACGCATCTGAGAAGGGACTGTCATCCAAAACATTAAAAGAAAAACTTTTAAAACTCAACAATAAGAAAACAAATAGTTCAATTCAAACATGAGCCAAAGACCCTAACACAGACACCTGACTAAAGAAGTTATACAAAAACACATAAAATGGTGCTTCACATCATATGTCATTGGAGAAATGCAAATTAAAACAAAAATGAGACACTAGTACAGACTAAAAATGACCAAAATCCAGAGCATTCACAATACTAAGTTCTAGAGAGGATCTGGAGCGACAGGAATCCTCATCGTTGCTGGTGGGAATCCAGAATGGTACAGCCACTTTGGAAGACAGTTTGGCAGTTTCTTATAATGGTAAACTTCTGTCCTCACAAAAGCCTGCATGAGGACATTTATAGCAGCTTTATTCATAATTGCCAAAAGTTGAAAGAAGCCAAAAGATGTCCTTCGGTAGGTGAATAATTGGAATAAATACCCTGTGGTGACACAGTGACAGACCATTTTCTTGGGCTCCCAAATCACTGCAAATGGTGATGCAGCCATGAAATTAAAAGACGCTTGCTCCTTGGAAGGAAAGCTGTGATAAACCTAGACAGAGTATTAAAAAGCAGAGACATTATTTTGCCGACAAAGGTTCATATAGTCAAAGCTTTGGTTTTCCCAGGAGTCACGCATGGATGTGAGAGTTGGACCATAAAGATGGCTGAACGCTGAAGAATCGATGCTTTGAAACTGCTGTGTTAGAGAAGACTCTTGAGAGTTCCTTGGACAGCAAGGAGATCAAACCAGTCAATCGTAAAGGAAATCAGTCCTGAATACTCATTGGAAGGACTGATGCTGAAACAGAAGCTCCAATACTTTGGCCCCCTGATGCAAAGAGCCAACTCATTAGAAAATAACCTGATGCTGGGTAAGATTGAAGGCAGGAGGAGAAGGGAATGACAGGATGAGATGGCTGGATGGCATCACTGACTCAATGGACATGAGGCTGAGCAAGCACCTGGGAGGTGGTGAAGGACAGAGAAGCCTGGCATGCTGCAGTCCATGGGGTCGCAAAGAGTCAGACACAACTGAGCAACTAAACAACAATAACACTGTGGTACATCCAGACAATGGAATATTATTCAGTGCTAAAAAGAGAGAGAGGCAGAATTCAAGCCACTGCAGGACACAGAGGAACCTTAAGTGCGTATGACTGAGTGAAGAAAGCCCAACTGAAAAGACCACATACTGTATGATTCCAACTATGCAGCAGTCTGGAAAAGGCAAAACTATGGAGACAGGAAAAAGATCAGTGGTTACCGGATGTAGGAGAGCAGACATAGCGGAGTGGGGAGAGATGAATAGGCAGAACACGGAGGATTTTCAGGGCAGTGAAACTACTCTGCACGATACTGTAATGGTGGATATATGTCATTATACATTTGTCAAAATTCATAAAATGTACACCACCAAGAGTGAGCTCTAAGGTAAGCTGCGAATTTGGGGTGACTATGGCATGTCAGGGTAGCTTCATCCCTGGTTGAAAACGCACCATCTGGTGAGTGATGTTGATAATGGGGAGGATGGGGACATATGTCCCAGAGGAAGGGAACATATGAGGAATCTCTGTACCTCCTTCTCAGTTTTGTTATAAACTTAAAACTGCTCTCAAAGATAAAGTCCTTGAAAAATAGTAACAGTCCTTGAAAAATACAAAACCCTGTAAGGCAGAAAGACAGAAAGGGATCACCAAGTGGTCAGAAACCATAAAAACATCACATTTAAATCTAAGGTGCAAAGTTTACAATATGCAGGGACCCAGGGGGATCGGAAGGAATGGGTCATGGTTTCCCCTGAGGCTTGTCTTAAATTTCACTCATCCATATACCATATACCAGCCAGTGTTCTCTATACTTATCACAAAAGCTACTTTTATTTCATATATACCCAAGTGATTTTTGAAATATTTTATCACTTTGAATGAGAACTGTATTAATTTCTACTCTTCTTAATATTTTATAAAAGTCAGAAGAAACCTGACTCTCAACTGATGTCATTAACTGATCTGTTTAGGAGAATATGTACTTAAATAATCATTAGAAGAATACAGATATAAATTAAAATCCACAGGTTCCAATTTCCACTAACCCTGGGAAATTCACTTGGTATTTCTCTGTCTCAACTTAGCCATTTGTAAAACCAATGTAATAATATTCTTAATTTACTTCTAATGTCAGTAGAAACATAATTAAATGTTGGCAAACTAATTTTCTTTGCTTAAAAAGGCTCGATAATTATGCACTACTTTTTAATTTTGAAAGTATTTTAAGATGTTTAAATGATTAAATCTGCAAACTTTTAAAATGATCTTTATTTTATTCAATTAATCACAGCATATTTTTATTTTAAAAACATATCTATAGCTTTTCAGAGTGATAAAATCTCTTCCACTCAGTTTAACACAAACTATACCCAAATATCCTTTCATAAATTTAAAAATGTATGCACCTCATTTCTAACATATATCTATTGTTTTGTTTTTAATTTTGTTCAAAGCCAGTATAATTAAGATAAAAGGATTCATTTGTCAGTTAAGAATATATATCAATAGATTTTAAATGAGCTTTAAAAGCCAGTCTTGCTCATCTTATCCCTTCAAATATAGTATGGATATGTGTGCCTGTGTATGTGTGTGTGATGGGATATGGGACAGGTGTGTAAGTTCCACATTTGTGTGTTAGAAGCAAAGTTCATGAACTCCTCTACACTATTGGTAGGACTATAAATTGGTGCAGCTGCTATGGAGAAGAGTATGGAGGTTCCTTTAAAAAGTAAGAATATAACTACCATATGACCCTGCAATCCCATTCATGGGCATATATCTGGAGGAAAAAGTGATCTGAAAGGCTACATACACCCCAGTGTTCATTGCAGCACTGTTTACAATAGCCAAGACATGGAAACAAGAAATTTCATTGACAGAGGTGTGAATAAAGAAGATATGGTACATATATGCGATGGAATATTACTCAGTCATTAAAAAGAATGAAATAGTGCCATTTGCAGCAACATGGATGAACCTACAGATTGTCATACTGGGTGAAATAAGTCAGATAGAGAATGAGAAATATCATATAACATCCTTTATATGTGGAATACAGAAAGAAGCACAGATTTAGAGAATGAACTTATTAGCTGCTATGGTGAAGGATGGGCAGAGAGGGTAGTTATGAAGTTTGGGATAGAGATGTACACACCACTGTATTTTAAATGGATAACAACAAAGACCTACTGTATAGTATGTGAAACTCTGCTCAATGTTACGTAGCAGACTGGATGAGAAGGGAATTTGCGGGACAATGGACACGTGTACATGCATGGCTGAGTCCATTTGCTGTTCACCTGAAGCTATCAAAATGTGGATATAAATGTTAATATAAATACATCAGATAAAGGAAAATAGGGCTTGGGTATTTAAGAATATATATTGTCTTATTGTACCTCTTCTTCCAATGAATTAACAGAAAAATAAACAATTTAACGAAAGTGACTTGTGCCTCTGTTTTATCACAGCACCACTTTTTCCTAATATGCTAGCCTTGGTTTTGCCTAATGCATTTTCCTCACTCCCTTTCATGGCCTCAAATGATGAAATCTCCTTCTGAGAAAAAGTAATGTGGAGAAAACTGCCTTAAAATTAGCTTTCCACAAAAGATGACATAAAATATCAGTGCAAAGAAAGAGATAATAGAAGAGCCAAGGAAAGCATGTCAGGTTAGGCATTCTGCAGCATTTCCAAAGGCAGGATGTGTCAGTCCACTGATAATAATTTCGATGAGATTTGGGTGTTCCAGGAATGATGCTGAGGGACATTGGCAAAGTCTGCCTGCACCAACTGAACTCCTTTCTGCATTTCCTGGGTAAGGACAGCCTCTGTATGCAGCTTGTCCCATTTAAGAACATCCGTGTTTGTTATGGGCCCAGGGCTTTTGTTCATTCCTAAGTCATTAACCCAGCTACCTGTTCTGTCTCATTAAATCTCTCAGCAAAGCGTTTGTTGCTGCTTTGGAGGAAATACAAAGCGCGATCAGGTCTCAGCTACCCACATGGAGATTGTGTGCTGCACATGAACTTTTACTTCCTCTCCACTAAATGAAAGGGTAAGTGACAAAGGGTTACATGACCTCATGCTCAAAAGATGATCTGAGATCATATTATAGCAGCCCCAAATGTCATATTGTCCTTAATGAAGACCAGCAGTTGGGAGCCACAGAAGGTGCTTGGGCAGCAGTGGGTGACCTTCTAATTGTACTTAGAGGAAGATGTTCAGAAGATTAAGGTAATTTGATGTTATTTTATATGAAAATAAATAGACTGAAAAGATGGAGGTTGAAGCAGGGAGAGTAGTTAGGGGGTCTGTTCATTAGTGGAGCAATGATAAGGGTGCAAACTAAAATGACACGATTGGAGATGGAGGAATAAAGGGCAGAGGGGAGAAGAGCTCAGAGGTGGAGGTCCAAGGAGTCAGAGGTGACCCCAAGGCCTTCTGAAAAGGGTGACTAGGAGGACTGGGGTGGTGATAACAGAAGAAAGACCTGGGCGTGCTAAGGCTTTAGAAGCCAGTGGGTCAACCAGGTGAGACGGGATGAAGATGCAGATGTGGGCTACTGAGAGCATCCTCTTCGAGCACCCCTGAGGTGGACAGAGGGTGCCAGAGCCCCAGGGGCAGGAAGACCACCCTGTGGGGAGGTGTAGGGGGCTGGGAGCAGGCAGAGCCCACCAAAGAACACTCAAGAAGCAGAAGAGGGCCCCAGTCTCAAAGGCGTGAGAGGTACAGAGGAGGGGATGAAGTGGGGCTGCAGCCTGACCAGCTGGGAGGACTGTCGACTTCTCAGGCATCCAGGTCACCAGAACTGAAATGGACTCTAAAGACAGTTCACGCTGCTGCTTGTCATTGCTGCCACTTCCCTCGTGTTACAGGCTGTGGTCCTGTTTGTAACCTGAACCTGGATTGTAAAACCCACGTTTGAGAAGCTCAGTTGTTCCTCAGCCCCATGGGAGGCCAGGTCCCTGGTGTCTGAATGATGCAGAGCCAGCGCTGCCCAATTAGGTCTTCTCCAAGGAGCAGCCCTCACTTAGTACAAATCCAGTCCTTTAGAGGAGTGGTTGAGATACTTCTTTTCAGACCAGAGTGTTGGTTTTCTAGGAAGTGCTTTTATCACAACTGTGCAAGAATTTTTCTAGGAGCAGAAAGGTGATCTGTTCAAAAGTGGCCACTGACGTTAAGTAAGTGGATGACCTCTTTCCATCCATCTTATTCACAACAAGTATGGTCCTTCTGTCTTCTTCGTTACTTAAGCGGACACAAGCACTTAAACCCACAACAGGCAAAGCAGCCCTGGCCACATGTGATTTCAAAGTCGTCTGCTCCCTAACAAAGATAACAGCCACCGCTATCCCCTGTGGCACAGCCAGCTCTGCGGTTCTGCCGCGTGACTGGCATGATCCTGGGCTCCATCTGGGGGGACTGTCGGATGCCAGTGCAGTGAGGTTTATCCCCAGAGGTAGATTTACTCAGAAGCTAATGAGGGTGAAGCTTGCGTGGGTTCACTCCACATCTGCTGTTGTTTCTGCTTAGTCACTGCTCTTCTACTGTAGCCCACCAGGCTACTCTTTCCATGGGATTTTCCAGGCTAGAACACTGGAGTGGATTGCCATTTCCTTCTCCAGGGTTCCATGTCACATGTTCTTATTAATTTTGCAAAAGTGAAGAGATTTTAACACTGACCCACTTTGTGTACTGTCCCTTTCCACTCCAGCTTCCCCGACCCCAAACTCAATCTCTTTGTCCCCCTGCCTATTGGTTTTGTAGCCATGGGTATCTTTGGAATCCAGCCCAGAGGAGCTTGAGTTTGGGAATCTTTTCGTTTGAGATGTCACTTTCACTTTACTTTCAGCTGTTCTGATGAAGGACAGAAGCTCCCTTTTCTTCACATCCTCTCCAGCATTTATTTATAGACTTTTGATGATGGTCATTCTGACTGGTGTGAGGTGATACCTCATTGTAGTTTTGATTTGTATTTCTCTAATAAGGAGTGATGCTGAGCATCTTTTCATCATTTGTTAATAGCTTTATGGCTACCTGTATGCTTTCTTGGAGAAATGTCCATTTAAATTTTTGGCCCATTTTTTGATTGGGATTTTTTTTTTTTTTAAGCTGCATGAGCTGTTTATATATTTTGGAGATTAATCCCTTGTCAGTCACATAGTTTGCAAATGTTTTCTCCCATTCTGTAGGTTGCCTTTTCATTTTGTTTATCATTTCCTTTGTTGTGCAAAAGCTTTTAAGTTAAATTAGGTCCCATTTTTGTTTTCATTTTCATTACTTTAGAAGATAAATCCAAAAGGATCTTGATGCAATTTATATAAAAGAATGTTCTGCCTATGCTTCCTTTAGGATTTTTATAGTATCTGGTCTTACTTTTAGGTCTTTAGTTTATCTTGAGTTAATTTTTCTGTATGATGTAAGAGAATGATGCAGTTTTCCCAGCACCACTTATTGAAGAGACTGTCTTTTCTCCATTGAATATTCTTACTTCCTTTGCTGTAGATTAATTGACCATAGGAGTGTGGATTTATCTCTGGGCTTTCTAATCTGTTCCATTGATCTATATTTCTGTTTTCATGCCAGTACCATACTTTTTTGATTACTGTAACTTTGTAGTACAGTCTGAAGTCAAAGGTTCTGATTTCTCCAGCTTCGTTTTTCTTTCTCAAGATTGCTTTGGCTATTTGGGATATTTTGTGTCTCCACACAAATTTAACATTTTTCATTCCAGTTCTTTGAAAAATGCCATTGGTAATTTGATAGGGATTGTATTGAAATCTATATATTGCTTTGAGTAGTAATGAACTTTATTTATGAAACAGAAATATACCCACAGACATAGAAAACAAATGTACAGTTACCAAAGGGGAAAGTAAGGGGAGGGATAAGTTGTGGGTTGGGATTAACATATACATACTACTATATATGGAACAGATAACCAACAAGAACATACTGTATAGAACAGGGAACTATACTTCATAAGAGCCTATAAAGGGAAAATATCTGATATATATCGCTTTGCTGTACATCTGAAACCAAACAACATTGTAAATCATTTCAATTTTTAAAAATTTTAAAGAACAAATGAAAAAATGATATTGCAGAACAGTTATGACATGAAGTGGCAGTGAAAGAGTTTGGTACCAAAATATGTAGAGAAATCATATCATAGACATGGGTCTGTTATTAATTTTAAAAGTTGCATTATTTTTCTGTATCCTATGATGTTGTGAGAATGGGCTTAAAGGGCACACAGCTTGTGTGATCACGCAGAGTCCTGCAGGCAGTAGCACCCCATGCTGGGTTTAATGCCTTGCTGTTACCATCTTGAAATCCTTAATTTTTAACCAAGGAGTCAAGACTTTTCATTTTACCGCAGGCCCGCCTAATCATGTAGCTGGTCCTGACAGCATCTCTCTGGTGGCGGTGAAAACAGAAAAGGATTAGTGCAGTATCTGAAATGAGAAATTTCAGGTCTTAGGAAGCAAAATAGTTCCCAACTTTTAAAAATGTATAATTCCTCGTGATTTCTCATTCTGAATAAAATGGTACACTTTCATACCTACTATTGATGTCATAAACTCGTCTTCTTCCTTAAAAACCTACCCTGCCCCCAAAATTATATCAGCACCCCCACACACACCTCAGCCAGGGCGGGTCCTTCAGGCTTTAGTAACTCAGAGCTAAACAGCAGCTGGTACATTGTTCAGTCCAATTGTGATTATTTCTCAGCTTTTTAGCTTTTATTCTCAGCAGAAGCTACGAAGAAGCAGTAAGAGGTAAAATACAACTTGGTCAATCCTTATCATTTATGAAGAGCTCCAGAAATCAAAGAGAAGGTTCCAATATTGTTTGCCATTTTCCTTTAAGAGGTGGCCCCATACCTTGGTTTCCAAGCTACACCCTGGAAGGAGGGGTGTCTGTCTGTCTAGTAATCTCCCTGTCTCCACTGGCCCACAGAGTGCCTTCCAAGTCTTGGAGCACAAGTCTCAGTTGTGGATTTCCTTGGTCTGTTTCCTTCTTCTCCATGTGCTGGTCATGGTGGGGAAGCTGGGGACCGCAGCCTCTTCCTTACTTGTCTGAGGAAGGGCTTGGTGCAGTCAAGCAGAGCCAAAGTCTGGATCTGTGTGGCCTTCACTGCATCCTTGCTCTGTCCATGCCTGGGAAAGACAGCCCTACATTCAGCCTCCTGCTGGTACAGGGCTCACCTTCCAGTCTATTTTGAGGCTGAATTCACACAAATTATTCACTTTTATTAAAAGGCAAAATTGTTTTCTTCGGCTGATAAAATGTGAAAGGCACTCATGCCTTTGGATAATGTGACGAATTGTTTCCTAATATGTACAAGGGCAGTGCACAGCCTATTTACCACGGTCAGTATATGCAAAAATAGAAGGTAGCGACGATTTAGCTCCGACTAACTTTCTTCAAGAAATCCATTACCGATGAATTCTAAAGAGTTGAGGAGAAAGCTAGACAGTGAGGCAGGTAGTTTCTTCAATATATTAATCTCTATTTTTTTAGATGAGATTTGAAATGAGATTCAGATTGCAAATTACAGCTTTGGACAGGCTCCCCACTGCCGGCTAGTGAAATCCTCCGGCTTCTGGGGATGAAGCAATTTAGTTTTCTGTAATAGGACCACGAGAACCTTATTTCCCACTGCTAGAATTATATGTCCACAGCCTGAAATGCAGGAATCCAACATGGGTCACCAGTAGGGATACATTAAATGCAAAGAAAACAGGCATGGAAAAACCGTGATCCACCTGCGCGTTTCAAATTTATCCTCAAGCCTGCCCTCCAGCTCATTTCTCTCGGTTCCTCGGATGTGGCTCACAAAATTGCATTTTCCCGTCTGTGAAAACAGTTAACCTCCTGGTGGCTTCTGGCCGTGTGACGTGTGTACAGAGTGATGGATGCCCCCGTGGTTCTTTGTCCAGACACAAGTGAAGTTTCTCCCTGTTAGCAGATGGCTGGATGAGAAAACGTGTGGTGACTAATTGCTGTGCAGGCACCTTATGGGGCCTTTAGTACTCGCTTAGGAGATGGCTAACATCATACACCTTTCACATTTACAAATTAAATATATACCACTGACTGCCTGCCTTCACAGGACATCACAAATTGCTTTCTCTCTAAGGGATATTTCCCTGATGGAGATCATTGATTCAGTCAGAGCATCTTATTAAATATACATCCTTTCTCAGTTTCGTGGAAATTCTTGCACGGTTTCAATTAACCTTCCTGCTTCTTTTGGTTAATTGGTGGGGGTGGGAGGGGGACAGAGGGATACACAAAAAGAGAACAGATTTTATAACCATTGCCCAAAATTGTTTGGCCTCATGTGGCTTCTGTTGCCCTTTCTACTGCATCCCTAAGTGTTTGGAAACCATTTGTGTTGCTCTAAGACTGTTTTTCTTTAAGAAGTTCCTGCATTTGAAATTCAAATCTCAACAGTCAGCAAGCTGTTTGCTCCAACCTTGCCTTTTCAGCAGGCCCTTAGAGGTGGTCCCTGATGGTGTATTCCTCAAACTTGTTTTCTTACTCTAAAAGCCCAGAAGGCTCCTACTCCAGCTGGTGGAAAGAGCTTACAACAGTGAGCTAATCCTCCTTGTTTCCAGGAGGCAGCTCCTCCGGAGAGTTCTTTGCCTCAAACTCAGGCCATACCATCCTCCCGGCTATCACCCCCCTCTGATGGCTTTGTACCTGGTCGGTCTTGTCCTTCCCTGGGCCTGTGGACACAGGGTCCAGCTAGAGGGGGACTCAGGCCCAGGAACTACCCAGGACATATTTCTCTGTGTCTTTCTCCTTCTTTTGGCCTCATTCTCCCTTTTAACATAAGCTTGGTGGTGCTTTCTAAGAATAGAAAGTATGAGATTTCTAAATCTTAAATAATCGCAACTTCAATCAGATTTATCAAACGATATTCTTCTATTTGTCATAGTCTCTTGAGCTACCTTATTTAGAATTGCTTTTAGCATCTGCTCATCCAAAAGGGCCATATTTACTACCTTCCTGAGGAAGGGGACCTGCGGGATAGCGATAGGCCAGTGGGCACCAGGTCTGGAGACCCCTGTGTCACCTGCAATGCTCACCAGAGATCAGCCACCACAGAAGAGGCAGTAAGTGAGAAGAGAGAGAAGGACTGGGCCAGTTTTCCCCACGGGCTACCCTGAAACCAGCTCTGAGGCTCGCGGATGCTGTCACAGACACCAACCAGCCCTTCTTCCACCTTGACCACCCGTCCTGCCAGCAACAGAAACCCATCTAAGCCCCAGTACGGTTTATCCCTCAAAGAGGACAGCTGGCTGCTTGGCGGCAAGCTGACGGCTTTTGCACCCCCTCCATCCCGAAAGGATCATTGGTTCCCCTTACAGGGCTAGGCACGTATTACACACGTGGTTTTGCCTGTCCTGCCCTCAGACCCTCAGCCAACACCCTCTCCAGGGGCTGACACGACACCTCACCCACTTGGGCTTGGGACCCACACAAGAGAGCATACACCAGGGGGCAAGCTTACAGGAGACACCGAGAGGGGCTGCTGCCCCCAGGAAATGGTGAGCTGGGTCTGAGGATGCAGCAGCTGTGAGTCGTGTGGAGGAAACACACAGGCCTGGATAACTGTTGTCCCAAAGCAGGAAGCCCAGCATAAAATCAGGTCCTGCACATCCTCTCCACTTTCTCTCCAACACTGTGCTCCTGCTCCCCACCCTGCCCTTCCCCAGCGCCTGAATCTAACCCGGTGATGCCATCCCAAAGGGTCAGCCTCCTGGGGCACAGAGCGAGGCCTGGAAGGGCAGAAAGCAGACCCAAGAGGAAGGGTGATGGAGACGCCAGTCTCCCCTCCTCCTGCACAGCCCCGCAGGGCACATGCCCTTGGCCCTGGTGACCATACACAGCCTCAAAAAGAGCCCAGAAATGACGTTCCAAGGGAAAGGCTGAAGGGCCAGCTCTGGGGTCACCCTCTGAGAGATGGGCTGCCTTCAGCCATGCCGTGGCATCGGCCTTAGATCAGTACGATGCTCTGTCCACAAAGGAAGAACTCACAGGGCCAGGAGCTGATAGAGACTGCTCTTTCTTTGGTAACCCTAAGTTTTTCTATGTCTCTGAGTCAGTTTCTGTTTTGTAAGTAAGTTCATTTGGCAATGGCACCCCACTCCAGTACTCTTGCCTGGAAAATCCCATGGATGGAGGAGCCTGGTAGGCTGCAGTTCATGGGGTCACTGAGTTGGACACAATTGAGCGACTTCACTTTCACTTTTCACTTTCATGCATTGGAGAAGGAAATGGCGACCCACTCCAGTGTTCTTGCCTGGAGAATCCCAGAGATGGCAGAGCCTGGTGGGCTGCCGTCTAAGGGGTTGCACAGAGTCGGACACGACTGAAGCGACTTAGCAGCAGCAGCAGCAGTCATTTATATAATTTTTTTAGATTCTACATGTAAGTGATATCATATGATACTTCTTTCTCTTTCCCGGTTTCTCTGTCTGACTTACTTCACTTAATATGACAATCTCTAGGCCCATCCATGTTGCTGCAAATGGCACTATTTCATTCTTTTTATGGCTGAGTAATATTCCATTGCATATATGTACCACATCTTTCTTATCCATTCACCTGTTGATGACATTTAGGCTGCTTCCATGTTCTGGCTATTAAAAATAGTGCTCCCATGAACACTGGGGTGCAAGTATATTTTCACATTAGGGTTTTCTCTGGGATTATGCCTAGGAGTGGGATTGCTAGACCACATGGTAACTCTGTTTTTAGCTTTTTAAGGAGCCCCTGTACTGTTCTCCATAGTCGGAGTACCAATTTACATTTTCACCCACAATGTACTTTTCTCCACGCCATCTCCAGCATTTGTTTTTTCTAGACTTTTTTTTTATAATGACCTTCTGACTGCTGTGAAGTGATAGCTCATTGTAGTTTTGATTTTCATTTCTCTAATAATTAGCAATGTTAAGCATTTTTCATGTGCCTGTTGGCCCTCTGTATGCCTTCTTTGGAGAAATATCTACTCAGGTCTTCTACCCATTTTTTAAAATCTTTCTTTATTCATTTGCCTGGCTGTGTCAGGCCTCAGCTGCGGCACGTGGGCTCTCATTGAGTCACGTGGGACCTGCCGGTGTGATGCATGGGCTCTCTAGTTGTGGCTCACGAGCGCCCGAGCACACGGGCTCAGTAGTTGCTCCGTGGTAAGTGCAATTTTAGTTCCCAGATCAGGAATCGAATCTGTGTCTCCTGAATAGGCAGGTGGATTCTTAACTGGACCAGCAGGGAAGCCCCTTCTGTCCTCTTTTGACTGAGTTGTTTGGGATTTTTGATATTGAGTTATATGAGCTGCTTGTATATTTTGGAAATTAATCCCTTGTCAGTTTCATCATTAACAAATGTTTTCGCCCAGTCCCTAGGTTGTCTTTTCATTTTGTTCATGGTTTCCTTTGCTGTGCAAAAGCTTTTTAAGTTTAACTGGGTCTCCAGCAATCCCACTCCTAGGAAACCAGATCTGAAAGAGACACGTGCACCCCAATGTTCATCGCAGCACTGTTTATAATAGCCAGGACATGGAAGCAACCTAGATATCCATCAGCAGATGAATGGATAAGAAAGCTATGGTACATATACACCATGGAATATTACTCAGCCATTAAAAAGAATTCATTTGAATCACTTCTAATGAGATGGATGAAACTGGAGCCCATTATACAGAGTGAAGTAAGCCAGAAAGATAAACACCAATACAGTATACTAACGCATATATATGGAATTTAGAAAGATGGTAACCTTAACCCTATATGCAAGACAGAAAAAGAGACACAGATGGATAGCACAGCCTTTCGGACTCTATGGAAGAAGGTGAGGGTGGGATGATCTGAGAGAACAGCATCGAAACATGTATATTGTCAAGTGTGAAACAGATCGCCAGTCCAGGTTGGATGCATGAGACAAGTGCTCGGGGCTGGTGCACTGGGATGACCCAGAGGGATGGGATTGGGAGGGAGGTGGGAGGGGGGTTCAGGATGGGGAACACATGTAAATCCATAGCTGATTCATGTCAATGTATGGAAAAAACCACTACAATATTGTAAAGTAATTAGCCTCCAACTAATAAAAATAAATGAAAAAAAAAAAGAAAACCAAAAAAAAAAAGTTTAATTGGGTCTCATTTGTTTATTTTTTTACTATGTATACACAAAGTTATATAATTATAGTTAAGATAATCAGAAAATGCATCAGTTTATAAGTATATGTATGATAATAAATAAATTATTCTACAACTATATGATGGAATACTATTTAATAATGCCAAATTATGATGTATGAACAGACATATTTATTCTCAAGGAAAGATGACAATAAGACAACAATATGTTTTACATATTACACAGTTTTCAGTTCAGTTCAGCTCAGTCGTGTCCGACTCTTTGTGACCCCATGGACAGCAGCACACCAGGCCTCCCTGTCCATCACCAACTCCTGGTTTTACACATTACAAAAAACTGTTCTACACAATTGTACACATTATCTGAAAGCAATATGTAAAGTAAGATAATGTTTTTATAAAAATACATGTGTGTATATACAGATGCTCATATATAACACTGAAAAAGTCTGAAAGAACAGAAAATAAGCATAGTTTTCTTATGGTGAGATTTCAGCGATTTTTAATACTTTTCAATATATTATAAAACTTACAAACAGAATACTTATAAAAATGAAAAAAGTAAGTAAAATATTGGAAATATTCTGATATGTCTGGACCTGGTCTCATATGAGCCAATGTAAGTCCTCCACTGGCTTTAGGATTCCACTTACTGGAGGGACAGTGGCCGTGCTACCATGCCTTATTTTTAGACAAACGTTATTTCTCTTTTCCTGTAAGTTCTCAATGTACCTACCTATCACTTTGAAACACTGGAGAGGAGCTTAAGTAATCTTCATCTTTACAGTTATCCTAAGAAAGACAATTAAAAACTTCTAGAAACTAAAAATTCTGGCAGGAAGAGTGCACATCAACGTTCAACAACTGAGCATTTCTCGTCCAGCAAGAGAGAGGGATGAATCAATATGACAGCCCAGCAGGGTACTCTGGGCATGCCGGAGGGCTCCTCAGAAGGCGCTGACCTAGCCCTGCAGCCCCACCCCCGACTCCTCAGGGATGCCTGGGGACACTCCAGGAGCGGAGGCTCCTCGAGGAGGAGCTCGGCTTGAAGCTCTTCTGATCCGCGTCTGCAGACGGCAGACAAGAGGACTCCACCCCATAAGCCTCAGTCCTCTGGTGCTTCATCTGCAGCGAAAAAGCCATCCTCCTCTGATTGATTTCCTCCGCCTCACCGTTGGGAATGACATCCCTGGATGCAGAGCCGAGGCTGGAGGATTTCACCTCATCCGGGCCCCTGATGAGAAGCTGTTGGGCGCCCCCTGATGCTTTCAACCTACTGACCAGGGAGCGAGTCTGGCCGAAGGAACAGCTCTTGATTTAGATTGTCATTTATCTTTCTTCCTGTCGCATACACACACTGGATTCTGTAAAATGGATGTACTGTAGCCCATGCTTATTCATGAGGGTTTCTCTAATTACCGCAAAATCCCGGATGTAAATCACTGCTGCCTGGGTGATTATATTCAAAAGCGTCCACACTCTTTGTGCAGCTTCTCACACTGACATTAGTGGCTCATTAATATTAAAGAGACCTGCAACATCGTGAGTGTTAGCTAATCACACCGAAGACTGTCTCTGGAATGTGTCAGTCTTAGATCTGGCTTCTATTTTTACAGCTTGACGGGCAGGATAGGCTGATCTGACTATTTTTAAAACTATCTATCAATCCCGACTTTGATGAGGAGAGATTTGTCCGCTTTACCATGCATGCCTTAACCAAGGTAAACATCACCTGAGATTAATATAATTTGAGTTGCTATTTTTGAGAAATGAAACAGGGCAAGTACACGTTCTGTTCAGTTCTCCCGGCTCGCAGACCAACTTTTGTAAAGCTAAAGGGGGCATCCCTAAAGAGTTTGTGTAACGTGAAAGCACACATAAGGCTCACCATCCATTGGGTACCATGGGCCTGCACCTTTCTGGGAGGTGCAGGCACGTTTAACACACGCCTCAATATTCCTTGGCAAGTGGAGTTATACCCCTGATTCCTCATTTGCTGACGTGCAGGGACCTTCAAAACTGAGCAGAAGAACATCAAAGTCAGGGTACAGAGAACACGTTTTTATTGACTTCACCCTCTGGTCCCTGTGCACACAGAGAAAAGACTTGAAAGCTTCCTCAGCTCGATGCAGTGTTTATCACATGAGTGACTGTTGTCATTGTGTCCAGGAAGAAATCAACCATCGCCACGTGCCTGCTTCATAAGGCACCCTGCCGGACCCTGTGAGAAAAGGTCACAGAGAACCTGCTCGTAGCCCCTACAGACCACCTGAGGGCCCAGAGTGATACTGGGACGCCATCAGCCAAAGGAGGCCTGGGTGGATGTGTCTGCAGACACCAGGGCAGACTTTGGAAGGGAACGCTTATAAGAGCTGCTTATTTGATGCCAGCCAAAAAGTCCAAGGGCTTCCCAGGCAGCTCAGTGGCAAAGAATCCGCCAGCCAATGCAGAAGATTCAAGAGATGCAGGTTTGATCCCTGGGTCGGGAAGATTCCCTGGGGAAGGAAATGGCAACCCACTCCAGTATTCTTGCCTGGAGAATCACATGGACAGAGGAGCCTGGCGGGCTGCAGTCCATGGGGTTGCAGAAGAGTCAGACACGACTTAGCAACTCAACAACAGCAACAAAAGAGTCCAAATGTTGGTGTTATCTTATACTCGTTAATTCTCCCTCAGCCTAGCTGCCTTACTCTCCAGAAGGCAGCTCATGCCTGTTATCCAGCCAGTAAGTCAAAGAGCCAAGACCCAAATCCTCACTCCGAATTCAGAATTATTTCATTGTTTGCAAAAATAAGGACCTCAAGAGAAGCATGCTGCCTGCAGAACTGAGTGCAATTTTAATCTTTTTTTTTTCATAACTGGAGGGATTATGAAAGGATTTCATCCTCCATAAAAAGCCAAGGTTAAGTAGCGATTGGTAACAGATGAATTGCTCTGGTGTAGCAAAGTCTGTGGAAAAGAGGCAGGTTAATAGTGTTTCTTTCAAAACTTCCCCCTCAAAGCTCTGTTTAACTCCTGTGTTATGTTAGTCGCTCAGTCGCGTCCGACTCTTTGTGACCCCATGGACTGTAGCCCACCAGGCTCTTCTGTCCATGGAATTCTCCAGGCAAGAATACTGGAGTGGGTTACCATTTCCTTCTCCAGGGGAACTTCCCAACCAACGAATTGAAGCCGGGTCTCCTGCACTGCAGGCAGATTCTTTATCATCTGAGCCACCATGGAGTGAAGTGAAAGTCGCTCTGTCGTGTCCGACTTTTTGCGACCCTTTTGACTATACAGTCCATGGAATTCTGCAGGCCAGAATAGTGGAGTGGATAGCCTTTCCCTTCTCCAGGAGATCCAAACCCAGGGATCGAACCCAGGTCTCCCACATTGCAGGCAGATTCTTTACCAGCTGAGATACAAGGGAAGCCCAAGAATACTGGAGTGGATAGCCTGTCCCTTCTGCAGCAGATCTTTCTGACCCAGAAAGCAAACTGGGGTCTCCTGCGTTGCAGGCAGATTCTTTACCAACTGAGCTATCAGGGAAGCCCTCCAGGGAAGTTTATGATTCAGTTCAGTTCAGTTGTTCAGTCGTGTCTGACTCTTTGCGACCCCATGGACTGTATAACCTTCCAGGCTCCTCTGTTCGTTGGATTCTCCAGGCAAGTATACTGGAGTGCGCTGGCATGCCCTCCTTCAGGGGATCCTACCCACCCAGGGATCAAACCCCTGCCTCTTTTATTTCTCCTGGATCAATGGGCAGGTTCTTTAGCCACCTGGGAAGCCTCAAGCTAATCCTATGGGTCCTTAAAAGTAGAAGAGGGAGGCAGGAGGCAGGTCAGAGTGATACGATGTGAAGGTTCGACCTGAAGTCACTGCTGCGAAGGTGAAGAGAGGGGCCGCCAGCCGAGGAGTGGAGACTGCCAAGAAAGGCTAGACGGAGACCCCACCCAGAGCCTCCAGAAAGGGTGTCTTGCCTTTATTCCAAAGAGACCCACGACAGATTACTGACCTGCAGAACTCCAAGAACAAAACCATGCTGTTGAAGCTGCTAAGTCTGTGCTAAGTTGTAAACGGCGCCAAAACACATGAATGCAGTGTCTGGGGGAAAATATTAGGCTCTTTTTCTGAGGATGTACTGTCCTTCCATCACAAGCCTGAGTTCATTCTCACCATAGGATCACTTCTTCCAGGAAATATGACTTAAAGAGCTCTGTTTTTATCTGATTTAAGTTTTATAACCTTTATTAGAAAAGTAACATGTTATAATGTTTAATGATGCAAATCAAAAGCTATGTTCATTAGGAAAAGGAACAATAGGAGAACTTCTGAGATGGTAAAAGAGCCCTTTACAAGAGCTGGAAGAAAAAGGAAATGTGCAAATAGCATCATTGTTGGCCAGATATTTATATCAAAGAAAGCATACTTAAGAGCAAAGAGGTAATTTGGTGCAATATAGGTTTGACCCAATGTAAGGAAGAAATTTCTAAAAATTCAGATACCTATAAAAGCACACTTGGGAGACAGCAATCATTCAAACACAGCTGATAAACATTTGAGAGGAAATTTAAGCTCCCAGTGGGTTATTGGACTGGATGACATTTATCATTCTCTGACCTTGAAATTCTGTGATTAATCTAAGAAATAACTTTATTGACTTTATTTATATTCATGACACACACAAAAAAAGAAAAACAGAACTTACATGTTATGAATATGTCTACAGGAAAATGTAAGATGGAAGAATAAAATGAAAAGTCAAGCTGAGATAAGAGGAAAATCCAAAATGAAATGTCTATTATACAAGCCATAGCTGGAACAATATATTAAGATTGATTCTTGTGAGGTATCTCTTTAAAAGAAAAAAAAATGTACTATATTCTTGAGATTACAGAGGCATAGTTAATATAAGAAAGTGGTAGCAGGGAGGATTCAAAATATCAAAGAACTGTGTATACAAGAAAGACATAAACATGATAAAGAGGAGATGGGTGACATTAATGATGATGGATGACACAATATTTTATAAGAGAAAAGATTATATTAGTGCTCTGGTTGACAAAAGGAAATGGCTTTGGCAGAATCTGCAATATGGGAAAAAAATAATAGAAAATCTAATCCTTAGACAAGATGGCGTGGTGAGAAGTGCACTTTAGAGTAGGTTTTCTGAAAATTATGAAAGATGGGAATGACAAGACCATTGACCACAGGAGGTTTTAATTGATCAGAAATTGTTTAGAGGATATTCTATAGGAGAAAATGAAGGGAAATCTGTTTCCTAAATGTATGGAAATGTGCCTACAGCCTCACATAAATTATTGAGCAGTCAACATCCTGAAAGCGCATTCACACTGTCATCCTTGGAAATGAATCAGATGTGTAACGAGGAGCGGGCCTGCAGCAGAGATGCTGTAAAAGCATTCCAGCCTGTCGACACAGTCTGCTGCGCTTCCTGGGGTTAAGACGTGGCTCAGAGGTTGGCTTCCCTAACCTCTTTCTGTCTCATCTTTCTCTCTGTGCAATAAAAGGTCTGAATCAGTGGGCTCTGTGTTCTTACAGCCCAGAGTTGGAGAGGATGTTTGTTAGTCGTAGCCACGTAATACTCTGTTGATCCAAATCTAGTTTTTTTAACTTAAGCCTCACTGTGATAATTTATGCTCGTGTCTTTAAACTTCCACTTAAAATAATTTGAAACTTCCCTCTTCCTTACACATTCACACTTACTCATTTCTTGGCCTAATCTCATAGTCCACAGATTACTATTAGGGTCCTAGCTGGTAAGCATACTCTAAAACAACCTGGAGTTGTTTTCCACCTCACTCCATCACTCGCCATTGGTTACATTGGTTCCTGGACCGCAAGGAAACCTCTGACCCTGTGCTGGGTCTCCACTGGGGCATAACAGGAGTCAGAGACAGGGGGAGAGTTTGGTGAGACTGAAAAATGCAAAAACAACTCTGACTCCATAACATCCGTTACTTTAACTTTTGTATTCTATTGTTTTTGCTACAAGATAATCACTAAAGGAAGGTTGCCTGTAGCTTACAGTGAACATAATGGCCCACTTCCAGGAACTCTGCCTCCTGTGCAATGAGTATTAACCTAAATACCTTTATTTAGCCCGCAAGAAACATCCTGACCAGGCCCACCTGGGAACGGCTGCAGGCAGTAAGAAATCGGCACACCTCATCTAGAGTTTCAGCAGTGGCCGCAGGACTGGACAAGGTCAGTTTTCATTCCAATACCAAAGAACAGCAATGCCAAAGAATGTTCAAACTACCATACGGTTGTACTCATTCCACATGCTAGTAAGGTTATGTTCAAAATCCTTCAAGTTAGGCGTCAGCAGTACATGAACTGAGAACTTCCAGATGTACAAGCTGGGTTTAGAAAAGGCAGAGGAACCAGAAATCAAGTTGCCAACATTCATTGGATCATGCAGAAAGCAAAGGAATTCCGGGAAAACATCTACTTCTGCTTCATTGATTATGCTAAAGCCTTTGACTGTGTGGATCACAACAAATTTGTGGAATATTCTTTAAGAGATGGGAATACCAAACCACTTTACCTGTCTCCTGAGAAACCTGTATGCAGGTCAAGAAGCAACAGTTAGGACCTTATATGGAACAACTGACTGGTTCTAAGTTGGGAAAGGAGTATGACAAGGCTGTAAATTGTTACCCTGTTAATTTAACTTCTGTGGAAAGTACATTATGGGAAATGTTGGGCTGGAAGACTCACAAGCTGGAACCAAGATTGCCAGGAGAAATATCAACAACCTCAGATACGCAGATGCTACCATTTCTGTTATTAAACAGAAAATGAAGAGGAACTAAAGAGTCTCTTGATAAAGGTGAAAGAGGAGAGTGAAAAAACTGGCTTAAAACTCAACGTTCAAAAAACTAAAATCATGGCATCTGGTTCCATCACTTCATGGCAAATAGAAGGGGAAAAAAGTGGAAACAGTGACAAATTTTATTTTCTTGGGTTCCAAAATCACAGCAGACAGTGACTGTAGCCATGAAATTAAAAGACTGCTTGGAAGGAAAGCTGTGGCAAACAGTGTATTGAAAGCTATGAAAAAGTGTATTGAAAGCTATGGCAGACAAAGACATGACTTTGCTGACAAAGGTCTGTATAGTCAAAGCTATGGGTTTTTTTCCCAGTATTTTGTACAGATGTGAGAATTGGACCATAAAAAATGCTGAGCAGTGAAGAATTGATGCTTTTGATGCTGGAGAAGACTCTTGAGAGTCCCTTGGACAGAAAGGAGATCCAGCTAGTCCATCCTAAAGGAGATCAGTCCTGGGTGTTCATTGGAAGGACTGATGCTGAAGCTGAAACTCCGATAGTTTGGCCACCTCATGTGAACAGCCATCTCATTGGAAAAGACCTTAATGCTGGGAAAGATTGAGGGTAGGAGGAGAAGAGGGAGGCAGATGATGAGACGGTTAGATAACATCACTGACTCAATGGACATGAATTTGAGCAAACTCCAGGAGACAGTGAAGGACAGGGAAGCCTGGAGTGCTACAGCCCATGGAGCCAAAAAGAGCTGGACACTCCTTAGCGATTGAATAGCGACAACAACAACTCTAGAATCTGGCTGGAACTAGGAAATATTTGCAACAACTTATCACCTTTTTTTACTTTGCCTCTTCACCTCACCCCTCTTTCTTCTGCCAAAGGACATCCTAGCATCTAGGCCTGGGAAGATGGCTCCTTAGGACACTAGTCCACTGTCTTCTCATCAGCTGCCTTTCTGAATAAAGTCACTATTCCTTGACCCAACAGCTGTCTCTCGATTTATTGGCCTGCTGTGTGGCGAGCAGTACAAGGTTGGACTCAGTAACAAAAGGAAGCAGGAAGGGGAGGTTCCTTGAGAGTCTGTACAGAAATCCCTGTAGAGTCTAGATTCCCATCTGGAGCCCCACACACCACCCCCGCCCCCAGCACCCCAGCGCTGAGAGCACAGTGGGGGTGTTTCACTAAAGCCTAGGCAGATGGAAGGCTCCTTTCTAAAGAAACTCAACCATCTGGGGACGCTTAAGGCTTTGGTGTGCACGTCAGGCCTGAGATCCTGCACACACAAATGCCCTGAGGTGAATCCCCTTACGATGCCTCTATTGCAGCTGGGGAGACTGGGGACGCAGTGTCTGCTGAGTCACTCAGCCAGGATCACGTGGTGAGTCGGGAGCAGAGCCAGGAGGTGAAGACCCGCAGGGAGGACAGGTGCTGCTCACGTGGGGGTGTGGGAGACCATGAACAAGTGCAGGCGGCGCTGACTCCCGGGCCGGGGACCACCCTCTGCGAGGAGTCAGGAGGGGCTTGCGGGCTCTCATGTTCCTTGTCGATCATCCCTTTCCCTCCCTGAGTGCTCCCCCCTCTGCTCTGGCGGATCCCTTCAGCTGTAACCGAAGGTCCTGTGTGGTCCAGGGAAGTTCTTCACCCCTTAATGTGTCTCACGCTAGAACTCAAGTTTTATCTCCCTGGTCATTACTTTAAGGGGGGCAGGGGGAGTGTCTCAAAGAGTCAGATATGACTGAGCGACTACCACATACACACACACTCTCCCTATTAAACTACCATCTTTTTCACTTGCTTTCAGTTGCTTCATGTCTATTTATTTAACTTATCCCTATAAAATTAGTAATGTCTGATGATACCTCTTTGCATGATGTGTTACCTGCTAATAGTCAGGAGGAAGTGACTCCAAGGCATGCTGCAGTTGGCCAGAGGAGGGGAAACGTGCACACACAATACACACAGGTTGGCGACAGTGGTGGGAGGGGTGGGGGGGATGGGAAAGGCTGCGGGCGGTGGGGGGGGCGGGTAGCTATTGCATCCTTAGAATGTGCGTTTCCTTTCCCTTCAATCATTTAATCATTTTTCTTCCTTCCCCTAAACTAATCCTATGCATCGTTAAAAGGTTTTGATTAAAGGTTTATAGATCGAGTTGCTTGTGGTCAGTTCAGCAGATTTTATGGCAAATGTAATTCGTTTTCTTTTTCTCCTGCTAATTAGGAAGTAACACATGAACTAAAAGATATACAGTAAACAGACTCTTTGAAAGAACTGTTTGACATAAAATGGCACTTCACATGCAATGCAAATGAATAATCAAATTTTTCTGAGAACAGTTCCTACTGTTAAAATTGAGACAAAGAAAAGTCAGAGATGTTGGTAATATCTTTTTAAGAAAAAACAACTGCCTACACTGAACAAAAGATGCATTGCAAAGAAACTTACGGGAGGCAAACAAGTAAAAATCACAAGTATCCCTTACTTAAATGCCCTGATTTTAAATTTAGAAGCAAATAAAGAATCATAAAAAATATATACTGTAAAAGCACATCCAGCATAAGCATTTCAGCATAAGGAATGTCATTTCCCCACCAAGTCGTTTCTCTTCCTAACAGCCTTGCAGAGAGAGAAAGCTGCGTTCTACAGGGGGAACATGCGTGGCTTGGATTGTGGGACCTGCGAGCCCTCTTCCAAGGTTTGTCGCATGTGATCTGGAAAGCTCCGAGTTAAGAGTTAGGGAGACATGGGTTCTGGTTGTCTGTCAGTCAGTAACACTGAGCAACTTCAATGGTTTAACACTTGGGGCCTCAGTCTCTTCATCTGTTAAAGTGAAGTGAAAGTCGCTCAGACGTGTCTTGACTCTTTGAGACCCCATGGACTGTCCATGGACTTCTCCACGCCAGAATACTGGAGTGGGTAGCCTTTCCCTTCTCCAGGCGATCTTCCCAGCCCAGGGATCGAACCCAGGTCTCCTGCATTG
Organism: Cervus elaphus; assembly: GCF_910594005.1. Taxonomy (NCBI): domain Eukaryota; kingdom Metazoa; phylum Chordata; class Mammalia; order Artiodactyla; family Cervidae; genus Cervus; species Cervus elaphus. The sequence continues at coordinate 13,067,893 of NC_057842.1, read as the reverse complement.
CAGGTGGATTCTTTACCAGCTGAGCCACAAGGGAAGCGCAGGAATACTGACTGGGTAGCCTCTTCCTTCTCCAGGGGATCTTCCTGACCCAGGGATCAAACCAGGGTCTCCTGCATCGCAGGCAGATTCTTTACCAACTGAGCTATGAGGGAAGCCCACTCATCTGTTAAAGGAGACTACTTATGTTTTAATTTTAGTTTTATTGAATATAGTTGATTTACAATGTCAGTTCCAGGTGTACTGCAAAGTGGTTCTATATATATTCTTTAGATTCTTTTCCCTTATAGGTTATTACAAAATACTGTGTATAGTTCCATGTGCTATACAGTAGGTCCTTATTGTTCATCTATATTACATATAATAGCTTGTGCATTTTAGCCCAAACTCCTGATTTATCCCTCCCCCCATTTCCCCTTTGGTAACCTAAGTTTGTTTTCTATGTCTGTGGGTGTGTTTTGTAGATAACTTTATTTGTATCTTTTTATTTTTAGATGATCTATGAGGCCCATTCTAGCTACAAATCTGATAGTCTGATCAGATCAGGGGTCCACCCTTATCACCTCATTTGACCTAACTATCTCCTTAGAGGCCCTGTCTGAAAATCCAGCCACACGGTGAGGTTAGGGCTTCAATATGTGAATGGGGGGAGGGGGAGAAGGGGGAGACACATTAAGTCCATGCCAGATAGATGAGTGGTAGGTAAATAGATGACAGGCAGATCCATCCTCCTCTCTCCCTTCCCACATCGTGGTGGTGGTTTAGTCACTAAGTTGTGTCCAACTCTTGCACCCCATGGAGCCTGCCACCCTCCTCTGTCCATGGGATTTCCCAGGCAAGAATACTGGAGTGGATTATCATTTCCTTCTCCAGGGGATCTTCCCAACCAAGAGATCAAGCTTATGTCTCCTGCATTGCAGGTGGATTCTTTTTTTTTTTTTTTTTCCATTTATTTTTATTAGTTGGAGGCTAATTACCTTACAATATTGTAGTGATTTTTGCCGTACATTGACATGAATCAGCCATGGATTTACATGTGATCCCCCCTCCCGCCTCCCTCCCCATCCCATCTGCAGGTGGATTCTTTACCACTGAGCCACCAGGGAAGCCCCCTGGCCAACCCCTAGTCTGTTCCCATCTCAGCGTAGCCTTTACTCACTAGTGAGACCCTCCTTGACAGCCTTCTCTGGGCCCCCACCCACCCCACTGTACCCGCATGGATTACCCACACTGGATTGTGTGTGATGTGTCGGTGGTTGGGTCCCTGTCCCCTCTCAGTCAGGGAGCTCTTTGAGGGAAGAAATGCTGACTTGTCATTCAGGCTACTCTCAGGCCCAGGCTAAGTACTCACTGCACGTCTGCGATCAAATCAATGAAAAGATATGGGTCTTAGAACTAGACCAACCTGTGTGTCATCGCTTTGCCACTATTTCTTAGCTGGGTGATCTTGAGCTAATTTTGGTTTTTGGATAATCTGAATGTCAGATCACCGTCTACAAAGTGAAGATGATGCTGTGTAATTTTTAGGGCTGCTGAGAGGGTTGAGAAGCATACATAACAGTGGCCAGCACTGGGCCTGGTGCATTTCCCTTCTCCCATATATCTGAGATTGAATTAATCAGAAAACAGGTATTGAATACCAAAAAAAAAAAAGTACAAAGATTCATTCTTATTCAGATTTATGAAAAATAAACAGGATGTATTCTCACCAGCTGGGGCTAATCTGGAGGGAGACACAATTTCACATTTTACACTTTTAAGAACTCAGTTTTTTTGCCTGAAGAAACAGCTGCTTTACAGGCAGCAAGGATAAGCTTTCTGGTAGTTCAAAGCACACTGAAGAATCACTGTATGTTGCCACCAGTTAGCCCAGCCAACTGAGGCACAGCCCAAAGGAGCTTTTTAATGGAGTGACTCCAAAGTCCCAAGCAGCACGTTTAAATGCTTGTAAAAATGAGCATCCCACAGGGATGGATTTTTAAACACTTAAGGGTATATGAATCCTTAAGAGCACAAAGGAAGTAGGGATTTGGCAACCTTCCCTCACAGGCAGCTCTCTGCTGCAGAGGCAACCCGGGACCCAGGAGAAGTAGACCTTTCTGACGGCCCTGGGGCTTCACCACTGACCCCACTGTTTGGGAAGAATCCACAGGAGCCCAGAGAACCAGGAGCAAGCAAGGAACAAAGTAGGAAGTGTTATGCCCGATGTCCGAATCCCCAAGCGGGAAGAGAGAAGGCCTCCAAGACAATGCAACTCGAAAAAAGGGAAGTTTATTGCTGACTCGAGTCAGGGCTCCTGCCGTATCCAACGCAGTGGTGCGGGGTCAGAGAGCCCCGAGCCCAAGCTGTTACACAAATTTATAGGGTGAGCACATGCCGTTGGTAGTTGGTTTAAGCGGATAAAGCAATTTCATTGGTCAAAACTTTCGTGCGCGCGGGACTTTCCCGGGGGTTTCCGCCCGGTTCCTAATTGGCAAACAGCGGTCAGTGTTAAGCGAAAGCTGGTCCAGGTGGCCTGATAATCTTACCACCCAGAAGTAGGAAGGCCTGCTCCTAATCTAAGCTGCCTGCCATGGCATTACTTCTGCTCGCCTCACAGGGAGAGGTGTAGCCCGGACCCCACCCCCACAGCTCCCCAGACAGCCACCCTGACTCTGCTCACGGACCCCACTGGACTCAGGCTCTGCCTCAACCCCTTTCTGCACTTCTCAGGACTCTCCCTCAAGACTCATCTGTGCTCTTACAAGGCAACTGGTGATTCTTTTCAGCAAAATCTACCTCCTGCCGAGCATTCTGGCTCCCACAGGTAAGGGGAAGGGCCCACATCTCCCATCTATTTCAGGAATCCTTCAGAATTTAAAGGGTATTTGGCCACTGTGTAGCCAAATGGCAACTGCCCTTTGCAGGATCTATTAACTCTACCAGTTTTACAGTGAAGGAGATTTTCCAGGAGGCCACGGCAAGTGATGGGGGGACTTCTTATGTTTCCACTGGGCACTTCTCACTGTGCTCACTGACCATTCAAGTTTGATTTTCTTAATTGATCAAATTTATCAGTTTCCTGCCACACTGTTTTCATTGTTCTATAAGGACATTGCCTGGCATTTATGATTGTTCCAGTCCCTCTAGCCACTTAACTGCTTTTCTCTTCCCTTTTAAAACCATTTCCAGATATGTCAAAATCTGAGAGTCCACATCTTCCTCTTCATCCAAGAATTAATCCCAGGGGTGATACCCCCAAGTTGTCACTGAACCAAACTTGAGTCAATAAACGTGATAAAGTCAACCTACTGACCGTGGGTTGTGGTGAAGGAAAGCGCAGTGTTCATTAGAGGCACCAAGCAAGGAGTCCAGGGCAGCTAGTGCTCAAAACCCCAAACTCCCAGTGGGTTTCTGGGAAGCATTTTTAAAGGCCAGGTGGGCAAGTATGATTGCAAAGTGTGTGATCAGCTAGCGCACAGTTCTCTGGTTGGTTGAGGTGAGGTAAGAAGATGGTGTCACAGGGGTTAACTGCTTCATCTCAGGCTCCAGTAGGTGTGGGGACTATGTTCTCATGGTCATGAAGCAGTTTAACATCTTCCATTTGGTGAGAGTCTCAGCATCCCTGAAACAACTCAGGAAGACATGCATCCAATGCTTTTATCTGGGTACTTTAGGGGGGAGCTAGGGCAGGGAGTAGGGGGAGTGGTGTGGCTGGGGGGCCCCCGAAGGGTCCTGCTCTGCTACAAAGTTACAGCAAAATGCACAGCTGAGGGTCAGCCTGAGTCACGCAGAAGCGACTGGGCTTTGGGTCAGGATGCTTAATTACAGAGCTGAGTGAAGCCAAACATCTCACCCTCTCAGATTCAAAGATCATTTAAATGGCTGACTGTATGTGTGACTCTAATCACAGGAATCCGGGATCAATTACAGAAGTTAGTCAATCCTGAAATTTATTTGCTATCCGACACAGCTGTTTACATTCACTTTCAGATTTCATAGTCAACTGGAAAATGCGTGTAACTCCCTCCCCAGATAACCATCTCCAGGTGTAATCTTTCTCGCCAAGAGCCTGCAATAGTTTGGTATCTGCTGTAGATCTTGGCACTGGAGGGGTAACTAAAGTTCTGCAACAACCCTACTGTGAAAAGTAACATAGGTTGGCTCACTCAGATTTATTTCAACCTTAGCTCCTTTTCTTCCTTGAGTATTGGTGCTGCCAAATTCAAATTCACCTTTTCTGACTACCAAGCCACTAGAAATCTCACCCTGGGCACAGTTCAAGTCAAAGCGGTAAAAGCAGACTTCCAGGAGTGTCTGAGCAAGTCTCTGATTCCCTGATGCAGGCACCAACCCAGCCTCCTTCCCCTGTTTTTTCTTACCTGGGTTAGGGACATGTTGACAGAAGCCGCAGCAACCATTGAGGGACCACAAAGCAGGAGGTGAAGAGAACTTCTAAGTGGACTCAGATATAACTTGTCTCAGAACCACCACCTGCTCTGGCCTTGCTGCATGAAGCAAAAAATGATAATAATCATAAATAAATGAATAAACCCATATGTGCTTAAGGCTCTATTAGTCTGGCTATATGTTATGAACAGCTAGAAACAAGCCCTCCCTTTACAGTATGATAAATGAGAAGTTGTTAATCTCCTCTGGAGGACACACAGTCACCTTGAGGGGCAGAGGCTGAGTCCTGCCCTATCGTGCCCAGGAGGCTCAGTAGTAGAGAGTCCACCTGCCAAGCAGGAGACATGGGTTCAGTCCCCCGGAGCAGGAAGTGGCAACCCAATCCAGTACTCCTGCCTGGGAGATCCCATGGACAGAGGAGCCTGGCGAGCTACAGTCCATGGGGTCACAAAGAGTCAGACACGACTGAGCACCTAAAACAAGAACAACATGATGGCATAACAGTATGGTGGTTTCTGCCTAAAATAATAGTATGAATTTAAAGGGTATTTATCCTCAAAAGCAAAACATCACCTAAACCTAGCATACTAAGGAATCTTTTAGATGCAATATTGTCACTACATGCTTATATGGTGATATCACCCCGGATATAATCATTTTCATAATGAACATGAAAGAAGCTGGAAACTGTAAGACATTTTACAATCATGAGTATATTGGAAGCTACTGATTTGGCAACAGTAATTACTCTGATGAGTAACTGTCCTCATCCCCATTTACGAGTTCTTTAGGAGGAAGAATTGTGTATAATGCTTGCTTTTGCTAAGAGATCAAGACATGTTCATTGGTGCTTTTTGGAAGGTAGAGGAGGTGATTTCTGCTTGACTAAAGTTGTTCTTCTTTTATGAATCAGAGTCAACAGCCCTAAAGGTTTTGACTTCTCATAGAGTAATTAATCCTGTCCAACAACAAATAGCTTCCAGGTGCCACTGCAGTCCAGGCCGATGCTCAGCACCATGGAGCCCAGACCAGTGAACACCAGGTTTCACCCGGGAAGCTAGCTAACCTTTGAGTTGTGGAGACAAAGTTAGTGTGCCTGAAGCAATCAGAGAGCAAGCCTGGGCAGCATAGAATTTACACTGAACACTGTACTATAGGTGATGCAAGAACTTAGAAAAGGAGAAGCAGAGGGACACATAACACACAGGCTACTTTCTGCACATGCGCCTACAAGACATACATGAATTGGTGCTTTCATGCTTTAAAAATACGTAGCATTGAGTCAGTGACTCAAATGGGGTGGACAGTAAGAATAACTATACCTAAGAGATTATATGTATTTGAACACAGTATGTGGGCAGGAGGCTAGGGGAAGTGTCTGAGCCTTTGACTAGAGACCAGAGAGCACCATGCGGAGGGGTTAGTACAGCGTGAGTAATACCCTGTGTACAAAGCTCCCAAAGCTCCATTGTTAAAGTCTGAATACCTCCCAAGTATCTTCTCGTTTGTTTTATTGTTTTACGACTTTCATAGTTAGACACATATTTGAGCTCAACTATTTTTAAAATACCAAGTTGCTTGTCTATTTAAAACTAGAATCTTTTAAAATTGTTCTAGGCAGAAGCAAATCTAAATTTTCTGTAGGAAAACGTAACATCACCCTAAGTGTCAAATTCTTCTGAAGTTTTGCTAATACAGTGCCTAGCACTCCATCAAAAATAACTAGGCAGTACATATGTTCACCAAGGATATTCTTAGCAACACTGCTAGTTCAAACCTCAAAGTGAAATCTGTAAATAGTAGAATGCTAAATTAACTATGATATAAACACAGCAGAATACTAAATAACAGTGGGAATGAAAAAGCCACAAGTACTACATGAAATAGTATGGATGAAGCTCACAAACATAATGTTAAGTAAAAAATCAAAACACAAAAACTTGTATACAATTGACATAAAGTCCAAAAATCAGGCAAAAACTCACACATTCCATGACATGACAGGGTAACGGCTCTGCTTGGGTGGGTGGAGTAGAAGAGAAAGAAGAGAGAGTTTCTGGAAAGGTTCAAACAGGGCTTCTGGAGTGTTGGTAAAGATTTTTTTTTTAGGTGAAAGTTACATAAATTTGCCTAGTTTGTGAAAATTTATCATGCTATATGCTTATACATGCACTTTTCTGCTTGAATAGCATATGTCAATATTTTTTTTAAATAACAAGGTATACAAGGGTATAAGTGATTAAAATCCTACCCCCCCCCCACCGCCTCTACAAAAGAATGATATATCCACCCATGATGCTCCAGCCAAATATTTTTGTTATCAGACATAGACTTTAAAATAGCTAGGGTTTTACATTAAGGGAGGGATCAAAGACAATTTCTTGGAGCTCTGAAAACTATACAAAAAAGAACAAATTGAGAGTTCTGGCCTGAAAAATACAAAAAACCAAAACAAAGCATTCAATTAATGTATTTAGCAAAGATCAGACACAGATGTAGGAAGAATACTAATTCCTAACTGGTAATACTAACTGGTAAATAAGAAGAAATTGCTCAGCATCAACTATGGAAACTCAAAAAAAGATGAAAAATACATAAGAGAGAGAAGAAACATAAGAGATCCGGTAAGAAGTCCTAACACAGGTATAAATCAAATCCCATTAGCAGAGAAGAGAGAGTATGTTAAAAACAGTATTTGAGGAGATGATGGCTAAGAGATTGTTCTAAAAGATAAAAAAAAATCAAGCCAAAAACTCAAGAAGTCTGACAAATTCCAAAAATGATAAAAAAAAAAAAAAAATGTTCAGCACACCATAATAAAACTGCCAAAGACAAAGGGAAAATTCCTAAGAGCAGCCAGAGAGAAAAGACTGCTTAGCTTAAGAAAAAAAAACAGAGAGAGAGCAAAAGATAAAACAATTACACTGACAGTCAGTTCTTAACATAAGAATTGGCAGTAGAAGCTGGAAGCAAATGAAAAAATGCATTTAAGTGCTGACAGGAAATGACTGGTAACCAATAATTCTATACACCATAAGAAAAGCTTTCACGAATGAATGTAAAATTTATACTTTGTATATTTATATATTCTTTGTATATTTATACAAAGAAGACCAGAAAATCTGTCATCAGCAGACCTGTACTAGATAAAAATGCTAAAAGACATTCGTCAGCCCCAGTGAAGATGTTCCCATAGAAAGGTCAGGGATATAAAAAGCAGTGAAAAGCAACTCGTGGCCTCAGAGGGCTCTGTTGAGATTAGCCTCATCTGCTCTTCCTTGTTGTCAACCACGCCTCTGTTCTAACGATAGAGAGGATGGACGGCGACCCCCTTTCTCACCCACTGGGTTGTGCTGCTTTGGACAATCAAGCCTACACCACACGGTCAAATGTGAGTCCAAGAAACATCTCTTAGGATGGTTCAAGGTAGTTCCAGGTCAAAGACTCCAAGTAAAGGTGATTCCCGCAGAGAACAAATCAATACCTCTGAAATCCAGCCCCGTTTATTGGACATAAGCAACAATATCCTCTGCCTCCAAACGGGTTTCATCTCATTCCAGCCACTGGGTCACTGGGGAGGAGATGCGGCTGAAGCTCCTGCTGATGCCTGAGAGGCCATTATGCCAGACGCCAAAACCGCCCTGAAGATGCTGGCTTTCTTGAGCACGTCAAGCTGGGCCTGTGCCTTCACTCCACAGCCCAGCATCCAGTCTCAGCATGGTGTACCTTCAAATCCCCTTATTCCCTCCATATTCCTTTTCCTCCTGGTTCAGCATTTCAGCTTTACCTGAATTTCTCAAAACTGCCTGTCACCTTTTAACAGCCTATTTCCACTGCCTCCAGTTCATTCCTCAGCCTCACTCTCTCCACTCCTCCACAGATGCTACTTTTTCCCACTCACTTCTGAGTACCTTCATTTCCAAAAGGAATTTGTAACTCTTCGGTGACAAGAAACCGGATGTCTTGTCTTCTGAAAAGGTTAGCACTCCTCACATCTCTTTGACTGCACAAGAAGTCATGTCCCCAGGAAACTTCGGAGTGGGGCTGAATGAAGCCGCTGAATGAATGTCCATCTGAGGCCCCGCTGTGTGGACATCTGGTTTCTCCCTGGAGTTAGGGTCAACCTCCAGGGTCTTCTCTGGCTCCCCTGTACCTCACTGGGCCACGGAGCCGGGGAACCCTGGCACCAGCATCCACTTTCCGTGGCCAGCACGTATGCTGTGTGCTTATTTGCTCCATCATGTCCAACTCTTTGCAACCCCACGGACTGTAGCCCGCCAGGCTCCTCTCTCCGTGGGGATTCTCCAGGCAAGAATACTGGAGTGCGTTGCCATGCTATGCCCTCCTCCAGGGGATCTTCCCAAACCAGAGACAGAACTCAGGTCTCCCGCATTGCAGGTGGATTCTTTACCAGCTGAGCCACCAGGAAAGACTAAGAATACTGGGGTGGGTAGCCTATCCCTTCTCCAGGGGATCTTCCTGACCCAGGAATCAAACCAGGTCTCCTGCATTGAGGCGGATTCTTTACCAGCTGAGCTAGCGCTGGAAAATGCCCTGCTCTCAGGACGTGGAGATACTACTGGATTTCCACTCTCCCACCTTGACCCAGGCCCCCTCTGGTTCCTCTATTCTGGACCTTTAATCTCCCGTTCTGAAACAGGGATCATCTAGAACCACAATACCAAATAACACCTTAGCACTTACAAACATCACCTTCACACTCCCTTAAAATAGTAATTTCTTCCTAATTCCACAATTTTATACTCTCCTGTGCTCCGGGATTTTTCTAAAAGGGAAATCTAATCATTCACCGGCCCTAAAACTTTCCATGATGCTCCTTCTTGAAGCAAAATGATCTTAGTTATACGAGGTACCTCTGTGCCAGGACTCCCAGCGTCTGTCTGCTCAGTGTCCTTGGGTTCCAGTCCAGTTTTTGTGGTTCAGGGCCCTTCTTGCCTGTCCAGCCCCATCTCTTACCGCCCTTGGCTCCTCCATTCCTCTACGCCACGTCTCACCCAGGCAGAACTGCCTTTGGAGACTCCACATTGTTTCATCAATCTGGAGCATTCTCCTTTATCCTCAGTCTGGCTAACTTCCACTCATCCTCCACTTAGATGTCACCTCCTCCAGAAAGTCTTCCTTGCCTTCCAAACCTACTTTCAATGTAAACAAGCACAGTGCACCTCCCTCAACACACAGAATTTTTTTAAAGAATGTGAGGGAAAAAAAAAGAATGAATGGGAGGTAGGAAAGCAGAAGAAGCATAGATATTTCTAAAAGAGGACCAACTAAAGGATGGGGGTAGGGCAGCATGAAAACCAGATATAAGGAGTATGAGACTGCAGTCATGGCAACTGAAGTCACGGGGAAAGGGCTACTGTTGATGGCATCGAGTCCCTGGGGAGCGGTGAGAGTTTTAGTCTCTATTATTTTAACAGGTACCATCTACTGAGTACTCCCCACACACTGGGTGCTGATTTAAGTCCTTTATAAATGAAGCAACAAGGGGTCAACCAGCCTACAAAACTGCATTTTTTTTTTTTTTTTTTAGTATTATTATTTTTTTTTTCCAGTGGGTTTTGTCATACATTGATATGAATCAGCCATGGATTTACATGTATTCCCAATCCCGATCCCCCCCTCCCACCTCCCTCTCCACCCGATTCCTCTGGGTCTTCCCAGTGCACCAGGCCGGAGCACTTGTCCCATGCATCCCACCTGGGCTGGTGATCTGTTTCACCATAGATAGTATACATGCTGTTCTTTTGAAATATCCCACCCTCACATTCTCCCACAGAGTTCAAAAGTCTGTTCTGTATTTCTGTGTCTCTTTTCCTGTTTTGCATATAGGGTTATCGTTATCACCTTTCTAAATTCCATATATATGTGTTAGTATGCTGTAATGTTCTTTATCTTTCTGGCTTACTTCACTCTGTATAATGGGCTCCAGCTTCATCCATCTCATTAGGACTGGTTCAAATGAATTCTTTTTAATGGCTGAGTAATATTCCATGGTGTATATGTACCACAGCTTCCTTATCCATTCATCTGCTGATGGGCATCTAGGTTGCTTCCATGTCCTGGCTATTATAAACAGTGCTGCGATGAACATTGGGGTGCACGTGTCTCTTTCAGATCTGGTTTCCTCAGTGTGTATGCCCAGAAGTGGGATTGCTGGGTCATATGGCAGTTCTATTTCCAGTTTTTTAAGAAATCTCCACACTGTTTTCCATAGCGGCTGTACTAGTTTGCATTCCCACCAACAGTGTAAGAGGGTTCCCTTTTCTCCACACCCTCTCCAGCATTTATTGCTTGTAGACTTTTGGATAGCAGCCATCCTGACTGGTGTGTAATGGTACCTCATTGTGGTTTTGATTTGCATTTCTCTAATAATGAGTGATGTTGAGCACCTTTTCATGTGTTTGTTAGCCATCTGTATTTCTTCTTTGGAGAAATGTCTATTTAGTTCTTTGGCCCATTTTTTGATTGGGTCATTTATTTTTCTGGAATTGAGCTGCAGGAGTTGCTTGTATATTTTTGAGATTAATCCTTTGTCTGTTTCTTCATTTGCTATTATTTTCTCCCAATCTGAGGGCTGTCTTTTCACCTTACTTATAGTTTCCTTTGTAGTGCAAAAGCTTTTAAGTTTCATTAGGTCCCATTTGTTTATTTTTGCTTTTATTTCCAATATTCTGGGAGGTGGGTCATAGAGGATCTTGCTGTGATTTATGTCAGAGAGTGTTTTGCCTATGTTCTCCTCTAGGAGTTTTATAGTTTCTGGTCTTACATTTAGATCTTTAATCCATTTTGAGTTTATTTTTGTGTATGGTGTTAGAAAGTGTTCTAGTTTCATTCTTTCACAAGTGATTGACCAGTTTTCCCAGCACCACTTGTTAAAGAGGTTGTCTTTTTTCCATTGTATATCCTTGCCTCCTTTGTCAAAGATAAGGTGTCCATAGGTTCGTGGATTTATCTCTGGGCTTTCTATTCTGTTCCATTGATCTATATTTCTGTCTTTGTGCCAGTACCATACTGTCTTGATGACTGTGGCTTTGTAGTAGAGCCTGAAGTCAGGCAGGTTGATTCCTCCAGTTCCATTCTTCTTTCTCAAGATTACTTTGGCTATTCGAGGTTTTTTGTATTTCCATACTGCATTTAAGGAGGCACATTTTCTTCTTTAACCCGAGGGGAGGTATTTAACCAGAAGCTAGTTTATCTAGACGTGAGGTTGGTGGCGTGAAGAGGCAGCAAGCCCCTGCCTGCTGGCTCTTGCATTTTCAAGGAGAAATGAATGTCATCTGAGTATAGGTGGGGGGATCTTGGAAGAGTAGAGAATTCTTGAGCTCTTCTTGCATTATTTCAGGATATCTCATTCATAGATGCTTCTCTTAGACCTGAGTACTCAGAGTATGGTCCATGCATCAGGGGTGGTCTGCACTTATCAAGGACAGAAGTTGAAGGTAAGTATTCAGAGACTTTTCCAGCAAGGTGGCATTGCTGGATAGCCAAGTGCATGAGACAAGCTCCTTGCCACAATAAAGAGGGCCTAAATGAGTTCAAAGGTCAGAGAACTCACCAGTGTAGCAATAACATTGGCAATTTTAAAAACAGTAACTATTTTACAAGACAGAAAAAGACTCACCGACATAGAAAACAAAGGTATGGCTACCAAAAGGGAAAGGGAGGGGAGAGATAAATTAGAGTTTGGGATTAACATATACACATGATGATTGCAAAATTGATAAACAATGAGGACCTGCTATATAGCACAGGGAACTATACTCAATATCTTGTAATAACCTATAAGGGAAAAGAATCTGAAAAAGAGGATAAATATGTAAAACTGAACACTTTGAAGTACATTTGAAGCTAACACAATATTGTAAATCAGCTATACTTTAATTTTTAAAATTTTTTAAATAATAACAAGCAGAGAGTTTGAGAAGCATGGGTTAGGGTGGAGAAAGGAGCAAAGCCCTGGAAGTCTGCACAGATCCCACGTGACTGCTGGCGTCACACGCCGGAGACAAGGAAACCCAACTTCCCTGGAAATGGCTTTGCACCTCCCGCGAGGGGATGGAACCGAACAAGCGTGGTTCACACAGAACCTGGAGGAAGCAGAGGGCAAAAACGGGGGCCTCAGAATGAGGAGACCCTGCTTCTGCCTTCAGCTCTGCTTCTGACAACCTCTGCAGTCTTGAGCACCTTTAATTCCTTTGAGCCTTGTGGGTTCATCTGGTAAAAAAAATTATATGAGGAAGAAGAGGGGAGAGGGGTTTTGCCCTGGATAATCTTAAGGCTTTTCTACTCTATCATCATCCAAACAATAATTCAGAGAAATTCCACCCATAAACACTAAAGCAGGTTTAACTTGTAGTGCTCAAGCAACCACAATAGAAACACAAATTATAGCTTTCTTTTCCTCTTATTTCAAATTTTAAAAAAATTTTTTTAATATTTCAAAAATTTTATCAAAGCATAGTTAATTTACAGTGCTGTGTTTCAGTTGTACACCAAAGTGATTCAGTTTTATATATATATATGTGTGTGTATGTATATGTGTGTGTATATATATATATGTGTGTGTATATATGTGTGTGTGTATATATGTGTGTGTGTATATATATGTGTGTGTGTATATACATGGTGTTTGTGTGTATATATGTGTGTGTGTGTATATATATGGTGTTTGTGTGTATATATGTGTGTATATATATATATGTGTGTGTGTGTATATATTGTGTTTGTGTGTATATATGTGTATGTATATATATACTCTTTTTCAGATACTTCTCCATTATAGGTTATTACAAAATATTGAGTATAGCTCCCTGTGCTATACAGTAGGTCCTTGGGTTTTATAACTTTGAACTTTTATTTTGTGTTGGGGAATAGCTGATTAACAATGTTGTGGTAGTTTCAGATGAACAGCAAAGAGACTCAGCCATACACACACATGTTTCCATTGTGTCCCATTCACCTTCCCATCCAGGCTGGCGCATACCATTGAGCAGAGTTCCGTGTGCTTATCTATTTTATATATAGTAGTGTTTGTCTACTTGGAGAAGGCAATGGCAACCCACTCCAGTACTCTTGCCTGGAGAATCCCATGGACAGAGGAGCCTGGTAGGCTGCAGTCCATGGGGTCGCGAAGAGTCGGACACAACTGAGCGACTTCATTTTCACTTTTCACTTTCATGCATTGGAGAAGGAAATGGCAACCCACTCCAGTGTTCTTGCCTGGAGAATCCCAGGGACAGGGCAGCCTGGTGGGCTGCCGTCTCTGGGATCACACAGAGTCGAACATGACTGAAGTGACTTAGCAGCAGCAGCCGCTGCAGTGTGTATCTGTTAATTCCAAACACCTAATTTATCCCTCCCACCCCACTCCCCTTTGGTAACCATAGTTTTCCATCTCTGTGAGTCTGTTTCTGTTTTATAAATAACTTCATTTGTATCATTCTTTTAGACTCCACATACAAGCGATATTATATGATATCTTTCTCTGACTGACTTAGAATGATCATCTATTTCGGTTGTGGTCCCAACTAAAAAGGGATCATGTGTTCCTTATAAGTGAGTTGAGGAAACAGCAAAGTAATTTCCCATTACTTCTTCAATTTATACTGCGGATACAATATTCTTTTCTCCCATAGGAGATGGTGTGTTCCTGGTGTATTTTACTCATGAGAAGTCTTGCTTATATTTATATATAGAAATTCTCAGAAAAAATAATTGCCCATACACGTCCTAAGTTCCATGTCTAACTATTGCTATATTAAGCCCTCCTTGTCTCAGTTCTTTAAGAGCTGGAAGAAAAACATAATATTCACTTAATAAGTACATGGTATATTCACTTAAATATATAGCATTTTTGGGTTTAATGATGGTGTTCAGGTTTTCCTACACCCTGATTCCTCTGCTACTCTGTCATTTGACAGCTTATCTTTTGTGTGGACTGTGGAGGAACTGAAGAGCCCTGAGGCGCATACATTACCCTCCTCTTAAAGAGTTAGATAATGAAGGGCCCAGTTTGGGTCACAGCCCAAACATTTCTATTTTGGTGAGAACATTTCATTATTTTCATAGAGGAGCTAATAAAATGCTACTGTGCAAATGCTTCTCAGCAGCTCTTAGACTGTCCTGCATCCTTCCTTTACTCACTTTCTATTCAGTTCAGTAGCTCAGTCGTGTCCGACTCTTTGAGATCCCATGAACTGCAGCACCCCAGGCCCCCCTGTCCATCACCAACTCCTGAAGCTTGCTCAAACTCATGTCCGTCAAGTCAGTGATGCCATCCAACCATCTCATCCAACCATCTCATCCTCTGTCATCCCCTTCTCCTCCTGCCTTCAAACTTTCCCAGCATCAGGGTCTTTTCCAATGAGTCAGTTCTTCCCATCAGGTGGCCAAAGTATTGGAGCTTCAACTACAGCATCAATCTTTTCAATGAACACTCTAGACTGATTTCCTGCAAGATTAACTGGTTTGATCTCCTTGCAGTCCAAGGGACTCTCAAGAGTCTTCTCCAACACCACAGTTCAAAAGCATCAATTCTTCTGCGCTCAACTTTCTTTATAGTCCAACTCTCACATCCATATATGACTACTGGAAAAAGCATAGCTTTGACTAGATGGAACTTGGTTGGCAAATTAATGTCTCTGCTTTTTAACTTACTGTCTAGGTCGGTCATAGCTTTTCTTTTAAGGAGCAAGTATCTTTTAATTTCATGGCTGCAGTCACCATCTGCAGTGATTTGGGAGCCCAAGAAGATAAAGTCTCTCACTGTTTCCATTGTTTCCCCATCTATTTGCCATGAAGTGATGGGACCAGATGTCATGGTCTTAGTTTTCTGAATGTTGAGTTTTAAGTCAACTTTTTCACTCTCCTCTTTCACTTTCATCAAGAGGCTCTTTAGTTCTTCTTTGCTTTCTGCCATAAGGGTGTTGTCATTTGCATATCTGAGGTTATTGATATTTCTCCCAGCAATCTTGATTCCAGCTTGTGCTTCATCCAGCCTGGCATGTCACATGATGTACTTTGCATATACATTAAATACAACCTTGACGTACTCCTTTCCCAATTTGGAACCAGTCTGCTGTTCCATGTCCAGTTCTACCTGTTGCTTCGTGACCTGCATACAGATTTCTCAGGAGGCAGGTCAGGTGATCTGGTATTCCCATCTGTTTAAGAATTTTCCACAGTTTGTTGTGATCCACACAGTAAAAGGCTTTGGTGTAGTCAATAAAGAAGAAGTAGTTGTTTTTCTGGAACTCCCTTGCTTTCTCGATGATCCAACAGATGTTGACAATTTGATCTCTGGTTCCTCTGCCTTTTCTAAAACCAGCTTGAACATCTGGAAGTTCACAGTTCATGTACTGTTGAAGCCTGGCTTGGAGAATTTTGAGCACTACTTTGCTAGCATGTTGGATGAGTGCAATGAGTTACTCACTTTAGTTTAAAGAATATCTCCAATTGAATTGTGATGAAAAGCAACTCAAGATTGCTTTCCACAGAACAAACTAATAAGCCCTTAAGTGAAAATGCCTCTCTTTGTAATCTTATGTTTTGGTAGGTATTACAGAAACTCTTTGGCTTCCATTTAAATAAGATGCTAATTTGTTCTTTTATATAATTTTTATAAGAAGGTAATAAAGCTAGATTCAAGATCATTTTCTAATCTGTGGTTTAATATTTTCGTACTTGAAATGTTATTTTGCTGCCAGCATCTGGTCAGTGTCATATTGTTTATTTCCAGATATGCTATCATATCCAGTTTGAAATAATAAAAAGTAGATTATATCCATTCTTTTTCAACAGAAGCAAATTCCACAATTCTCACTCAGTAACCATCTTAGAAGACTTGAAATACAGTCAATGAAAATAAATTAATCATTTTTGCCATTTACTTAATCTACACATTAATGTTAATTACCAGTTCAGTTCAGTTCAATCGCTCAGTCATGTCTGACCCTTTGTGAACCCATGGGCTGCAGCATGTCAGGCCTCCCTGTCCATCACCAATTTCTGGAGTTTACTCAAACTCATGTCCATTGAGTTGGTGATGCCATCCAACCATCTCATCCTCTGTCATCCCCTTCTCCTCCTGCCTTCAATCTTTCCCAGCATCAGGGTCTTTTCCTGTGAGTCACTTCTTCACATCAGGTGGCCAAAGTATTGGAGTTTCAGCTTCAGCATCAGTCCTTCCAATGAACACCCAGGACTGATCTCCTTTAGGGTGGACTGGTTGGCTCTCCTTGCTGTCCAAGGGACTCTCAAGAGTCTTCGCCAACACCACAGTTTAAAAGCATCAATTCTTCAGCACTCAACTTTCTTTATAGTTCAGCTCTCACATCCATATATGACTACTGGAAAAACCATAGCTTTGACTAGATGGACCTTTGCTGGTAAAGTAATGTCTCTACTTTTTAATATGCTGTCTAGGTTGGTCATAGCTTTTCTTCCAAGGAGCAAGCATCATGTTAATTATACCCAAGTGAAAATGTCTCTGTTCTGAACTTCTTCCCTGAAAACATTACATCTGAGATTTCTTTTTTAATTTTCTGGTTTTATTTGGATAATCAGAAGGTTATTTAAAAAAAAAAACCAACCAGAATTTTAGTATGTTTATATTGATAACTCTGTACATTGAATCTGAGATTTGGGTTTTACCAAGGCAAAAGGAAACCAATCTCAGTTCCCATTAACACTGAAGCTATAGCCCCAGTGTCAATTGTTCTCAGTTTCTTTAAAAAAAAAAAAAGGGTAAAAAGGACACCTTGAGGGCCAGAAGCCTAGGAAAGCCATATATGGAAATGCAGAAGTTGAGTAAAGCAATAATTGAGAAATAAAGGAAAAAAGCTGTAACATTCACCAACAATCTGAAGATCTAGTTCCTCTTATTTCTAAAACTTTTCTGTTTAATCTCAAATCCATGACTGTAAAATTATTTGGACCTTTTATGACTAAAGCCCCAATATACTAACTTGAAGCAGTACAAGTTGACCTCTGCTTAAAGGAATTTGTCATTTATGTTACAGGTTTTCAGAATTTTTATTATCCATATGGCTATATTCGAAGGGAAATTTTTGTAAATTAAAATCCCCAGGGAGCGATAAATTAGGAGTTTGGAATTAACATATACGCACTGTGCTATACTCAGCTGTTCAGTCGTGTCCAACTCTTTGCAACTCCATGGACTGTAGCCCACCAGGCTCCTCTGTCCATGGGGATTCTCCAGGCAAGAGTACTGGAGTGGGTAGCCATGCCCTCCTCTAGGGAATCTTCCCAACCCAGGGACCAAACCCAGGTCTTCCACATTGCAGGCAGATTCATTGCCATCTGAGCCACCAGGAAAGCCCAAGAATACTGGAGTATTCCTTCTCCAGGGGAACTTCCCAACCCAGGAATCAAACCAGGGTCTCCTGCTTTGCAGGCAGATTGTTTACCAGCTGAGCTACCAAGGAAACTCCATATACACGCACTGTGAAAAGAGAAGTGAAAGTGAAGGTCGCTCAGTGGTGTCCAACTCTTTGCAACTCCATGGACTGTGCAGTCCATGGGATTCTCCAGACCAGAATACTGGAGTGGGTGGCCTTTCCCTTCTCCAGGGGATCTTCCAACCCAGGGATCGAACCCAGGTCTCCCGCATTGCAGCAGATTCTTTATCAGCTAAGTCACAAGGGAAGCCCATACACACACTATTATATATAAAATAGATAACGAACAAAGACCTATTGTATAACTCAGGGAACTCTACTCAATGCTATGTGCAATGATCTATATGGGAAAAGAATCTAAAAAGCCTGAATACACACACACACACACATATATGTACACGTGTAACTGAATCACTTTGATGTACACCTGAGACTAACACAACATTGTAAATCAACTAAACTTCATTATAAAATTAAAATTAAATTTAAAAAATAAATCAAAAGTTCATAGGATTTGACCATCCCAACATCTCATTTGCCCTCTAAGATACAGAGGCGGTAATTTCATCAGTTTACAGATGAAAAGCCTGGAGCAACCAGAGGCTGGCTTGCTCTTTTGCCGAAGATCACACCATCTGTGACAAAGTTGGTCTCCCCACTCACAAGTATTTTCTAGATTTCCAGGTTTTGGCTGATAATCTTCCATCAGGTTTCAAAGTTACTGAGTGGGCATTTAATGATGAGGAAAACACATGCCATCGTAACAAACAGAAGCATATGATGGCTGTGCTCAGACAATCAACTGGTTTCAGTGTTTGTGAATCTCCATCTCCTCTGCTACCCACAGAAGCCGGAGGTATTTAATACTATCAGAGATGCATTAATACCTCTCACTGATGCTGGGCCATTTGTTACTGGTTTTGTTCAACTTGCAGTTCTTTAGTACTTGAATTAGTACCTGAATAAGTCTTCTTTAATACCTGAATTGTGCCCCATTTCAGAGTTCATATTCACTTATTCGCATCTTAGAAACATAAAAGTTTATCCATATTACAACATAGAAAATTATGTGGTATATCACATTTATATTGTCATCTAGGCAAAATGACTCCAGTTTTCAAAAGGAGATGAAGGGAGAGGGTCAGAGAAGGTTGAAAAGATGAGAAAGGACCCAAGTTAGTCCGCAGAATTAACTGAGAGTTGAAATGAGGAACAGAGCCCTTCTTTCCAGTATTTTTAATATCGCTCTGTCATTACCGACTATCTCATTTAGTAGTTTGATCACTGGTGCTGCCCTTCATCACTTGCACATTTTTCTCTGACTTCTATATCCTGTTACATCCCATGATCCCTGTGTTGCTTCCTCATCCTTATTAAACATTTGTTTATCCTATCATTCAGTATCAATTAGAGATGACGTAGTTGGAAAGAAATGCTTTGATTAACCTCTGAAGGTTGAAGCTGAAGTCAAATCCCACCTCTGAGGTGAAACTACCCCAGTTCACAAGGAGACACACGGAGGAAAGACCATGCGAGACCATAGGAGAAAGTATCTTTCCCGTTGTACCAAAGAGGAAAGGGAAGGCAGGCCAGGAGGATAGTGAAAGGCTAAGGGTTCCTGGATTCGACTCCTCCTTGCAACTCCTGAATTCTCAGAGGAGCTAAAAATGTAACTGAAAATCTGAGACTTCTTTAAAAGATGATCAAAGGACTGGGCTTTGCACACAAACCAACGTAGCCAAGGCTGAGGCAGCATCTGTGGCCCTGCAGGAGTGAGGGAGTGCAGAGAACATCACAGAAAATGAAGTCGAGGCTGGGGTGGGCTCTGGGAGGCCCCTCTGCAGAAGAGGGGGGACAGGTGCCCCCGGCCTCCGGGAGAGCCACCCCGGCCGGCTCAGCTGCCCTGGCAGCTCACAGCCGCGGCCTCCCCACGGCGCTCACAGCCAGCCCGGCTCTCGTCTGTGAAGCACCGAGCTCAAGGGCACTTCAGGACGCACCACGCCTTCTACCACCTTGGACTTGCAAACGGCCATGTGAGAGCACCCTGCCCGTCGTGGGCAAGGGTCAGGGAGGAACAAGGAAGAGAAAAGGCAAGGAACAGAAAACCCAGCACACTTCGTGCAGGGCCGCCCTGCTGTCTCCATGTGCCAGCGAGCCTGGAACACTGGTATTTAGTTAACACTATTTTTAGGTAATATTTTTAAGTACTTTAAAGACTCGTGCATCTTCTAGAAAGAATTTATAGATACATATAGATATATATATAGAGAGAGAGAGATATAAAAACTAAGTTGCCTCAGTCGTGTCCGACTCTGTGTGACCGTATGAACTGCAGCCTGCCAGGTTCCTCAGTCCATGGGATTCTCCAGGCAAGAATACTGGAGTGGGTTTTATACACACACACACACACACACACACATGTATATGTGTGTGTGTCATCATAACTAGAGGGGCAGGATGGGGGAGGGGAGGAAGGCTCAAGACGGTGTGATATGTATAATTATGGCTGATTTGTGCTGTTGTATAGCAGAAACCATCACAACATTGTAAAGCAATTTTCCTCCAATTAAAAAATAAATTTTTAAAAATGCTATGATAATATATATATAATGCTTCCTTGGTGGCTCAGCAGTAAAAAATCTGCATGTAATGCAGGAGACCTGGGTTTGATCCCTGGGTCAGGAAGATCCCCTGGAGAAGGAAATGGCTACCCACTTCAGTATTCTTGCCTGGAGAATTCCATGGACAGAAGAGCCTGGGGGCTACAGTCCACAGGGTCACAAAGAGTCAGAAACAACTTAGTGACTAAACAACAGCAATATATATATATAAATAGCAGAGAAATATATTTGCCAAGAAGATGCCCTTTGAATTACACTTATGACTATAGAATAAGTTATCATTTGTGACTAGCACAGGCAGACATCTCACAGCAGCCAAGCCTCAGAATGCTTCTCACCGCCTTCACCTTCTGATTGTTTCCACCCACTGGCTCTTGCTGAGGACACCGGTCCTGCCACTTCACACAGAAACAGGACTATGTTCTAAACCACACAGTCCAGCATCCTGGCCAAGGTGTTTAGACCACAAAGACACTACATAAAGGGTAAATTAGTCTATAAGTGGCCCAGCCACCTAGAAAGGAGGGTGGTATGAAAATTCTTCCTAAATTACTAACAATAATTTGAATTTAATAACCAGAAAGAAGCTGGGCAGTGGGTAGGGGCAGGTAGAAGTGACCACACGCAGGATAGAAGGCAGTGTGCAGACTCCTACTGTACAGAAACAAAACCTAAAAGGGAAAAAAAGGGGGTGTACAAGGAAGGATGAGTAAAGCCCTACAGAGCAAAGGTAGTGATAGCATGTTCAGTGGGTCATCTAACTCAGCTTGTCTTTAAGTCTTCCCCATGGAGGATTAGGAGATCTTCTGGGTGCTAAATCGCTTCTCTTTTCATAAGCTACACGTTTAAGGACATAGGGTGGTGGGATATACACAGGCTGGTGAAGGAGAGCTCAGAAGTTTCCTTTAGAAAACAAAGTTTCATTATTTCCCCTGCTGCCTTTAGTCTTCCTCATGGGGAAGTAGACAACTTTATTTGAACATTTCTGAGTGGTTAAAATTGTAAACAAGATGCTTTGCACCCGCAAGGTTGTTCATGAGTGTGCCCATATGCTACACACTCAAAGGGATATGTTTGCCCCCAAATTGAATTTTTGTTCCCACATTCAGATTATCATCTTCCTTGAGGGTCTCTTTAAACTTCTCCTACAATACTGTTGGGCATTCAATGTCAAGTATAAACCTGACAATGTTTTCTTGTCCATATGGTCCAGCCTGCCCCTACATCCAGCAGAGGATTCTTACCCAGGGAACCGACTATACTTCATGCATACATATTGAGTGCTCATATGTGTGAGATGTCTTGCTCAGCTCTCTAGAGAAGTTTGCCAAATTCATCTGGTGTTAAGAATCATCCAGGACACTTATTTTTTTAAGAAGTTCTGGAGGCCCGATCCAAACACTGAACCAGAATTTCCAGGTAACAAAAAGCCGTGTTATTCTGATCTCCAAGGGGGTTGGAGAATAGTTTATAGGGGGTGGAAAAGTGAGCAAAAAGTCAAGCTCAAGGATGGGGAGAACGAGGTATGTCTGAAAGAGGAAGGTAAGACTCAGGAAGAAGATCACCTGCTGGGGGACGGGTGGCTATGGTGACGCATCACAGGTTGACAGATTTCACGCGGCAGACACTCCAGGATTTCACTAGGAATGTGCAGGCAGTTCAATCCTAAACAATATGCATTGGAAGGACTGATGCTGAAGCTGAAAGTCCAATAATTTGGCCACCTGTTATGAAGAACCGACTCTTTGGAAAAGTCCCTGATGCTGGGAAAGATTGAAGGTGAAAGGAGAAGGGGACAACAGAGGATGAGATGGTTGGGTGGCATCACCAACTCAATGGACATGAGTCTGAGTAAACTCCGGGAGTTAGTGATGGACAGGGAGGCCTGGGGTGCTGCAGTCCATGGGGTCGCAAAGAGTCGGACATGACTGAGCGACTGAACTGAACTGAACTGAACTGTGCAGGTAGCAGCAGACACACACAGAGGAATGTGTGGGATTTGCCTGGGAAATAGGGAAGTGGTCCAGCCTAACCAGACTACAGGATGTGAGTTTGGCATAGAGTGGGCACACAAACAGAAGGTCTGGAGTACCAAGGGGAAGAGTCCCTTTTTGTGCAGGGGCATAACCTGATAAAAATCTCTTCCTTAGAAATACTAATCTGCCAGAGGTAATTAGAATAGTCTAAAGTCATTCAAGACAGTAAATCCAGAAGCCCCAGAAGGATGTCCTCTCAAAGGACCAAAGGACAGGTAGGTAATAAAGGGCAGTGAGGAAGGACTGGAAAGACCATCATTTATGTGAAGTCCCTGGAGCAACGCTGGTACTTCATCCTCACTGCTCTATTTCTTATTTAGTGCAAATTTACTCAGTATTCATTACAGAAATATTTAGTGAGCCAGACGTGTTGTGAGGCTCTGGGGGCCCCTCGCTGGGAGCTTCCTGGGGCAGACGAAGGAAAACTTGGCCATCACGGTGCACAGAGGCGAGCGGGGGCAGTGGTCAGGAGGGTGTAAACAACGCCTGGAACATTCCTGCTGGGGAGGCACCCATGATGCACTCTGACCTGCAGTAAGGAAAAGGTGTCTCCTCTTTGCCACCAATCATATTCATCTCAATTCACCGACTTTGAAAGTTAAAGAGAGGACTTCCCAGACCGAACCCTGGAGAAGGCCTCCGTGACTCGTGGAGTTCCCAGCCTGGACTTCACCATCCTCGGACACGGATTTAAGGGCTGCCGCTTCCCTGGCCCCTCCACGCTGGGCTGGTGTTACCTACAGTTGGGTTTCACTCCCACGATCCCGACACCTGTCTGAACCGCACATGGATAGGTTTTTCATCCCAGTCTTAAAAACAATAAACAAAAAAGGTGATGACTGAGAACTGATTGAACTCTACTTGTCACAGAAAAGGTTAAATGCCCTGAAACTCTGTATGTGTGGGTATAAATGCACACACAGGGTAACTGCATCCCATGTTCAAACATACTCACCCAGGAGCAAGGTAGAACTTACCAGTCCTTCCATCAGAGTGCTGGCAAAGTCCCAAGCTTGCGGTACCTCTGAGCTTGCAAAAAGAAACTAGGGATGCCATCGGGTCAGTATGGTTTTTTCCGCTCTTGTGCACGGCATACCAGGGATCCATCTCTACAACACGCAGACCTACATCCCTGTGTTCTTTCATTGGAGCCGACAGGCTAACTGCACACAACTGTTCAGACCTCTGTGTTTCTGGACTTGATTTCTGCCAGGGAGGATGGATACTTCTAAAGGACTCCCTTAAGATACCTGATGCATAATGCTTAGCGGTGTCTCCCATGACCCCCTCCTGCCACAGTTTGTGTCAGAAAATAAGAGACTATAGCCCTGGAAGCCCCTCCTTCTGTGTCACCATGAGAAATGCCTTCCACCATAGTGGCCACAGTAAAGAGCAAGTCCACTAAAACCTGGCCAGTCCTTCTGAATACCTGGATTAGACATACAGAGTAGTTAAAGGGGACCTAATAATTCCATCAAGTGGAAGAAAATATCCTCCAAGTTTTCTAAAGAATTGTTTAGATATTAGAAATTTTTTCTTTCTACTTTCCTATGTGGTTCAAATTTTTAATAAGCCTTATATCTTTATAATGAATATGCTGTTTTCAAGAACCATATTCTCTTAAAGGGATCTATATTGATTTTTGCTTGACTATGTGTTAAATTGATGGAAGAAGAGGCAAGAAACCAATAACATGACTGCCGGTGGAGATGAGCTGGGTAGATGGAACACAGCAGTGGGCAGTGGGGATGGGGAAGGGTGTCACTGCATGCTCTCTTGTGTCTTTTGGGTTTTGAACTATGTAAATGTACTAGTTAGTCAAAAAAGTTAAATTAAAACCCAAATCATTAGATAAGTAGGAAGATAATGAGGGAAGAACTCATGCATTTGGACATTCATTCCGCACACACCATTCCCCGCCTCCCCCCACCCCTGGTGCTGGACATAAAGATAAATTCAATGGTGACTGTCCCCACAGATTGAGTCAGAAAGTAAGTGACAGCTTACCGTGACTCTGACTTGGGTATGTAGCTTCCATAGCAAGATTTTTATCACTTTTTGAAGACCAGGAAAGAGAAAGCCTCAGGGGATTTTGATACCAGTGGTAGAAATAGAATCATCCATACTTTCCCTTCAAAGTTAAACTCCTTGGTTAAATGCAACTTGGCCTTCCAAAATTAGGGAAACCTCTTCATGATTGAAGAGGCAGCTAAGACTATGCTTAAGAGCCCAGTTTTTGGAATCGGTTGAGATTTGATTTGGATACTCTGCTCTGTCCCTCTTTACTCCCTCTGTGAACTTGGGTAAGTTACTCAACGTTTCTAAGCCTCATATGTCTGCAGAATGACAACTGTTATGGTAACCAGCTCATAAAGTTGTGGTGGTCATTAAACTTCCAATGTATGCAAAGCATTTTTCATAGGTAGCATTACTATCATCCAGAGAGGAATCTTGGCTTTTCAACAATAAAATGAGTCTACTGCAAACCTCTCACAAAGCTTTCTGTTAAAGAAAATAGGATTCCATTTCTGCTGGCAGATTCCTCTCCAAGCTATGTCTTTTGCTCCCCAAAATGAACATTTGGCTGAGAGTTTAGCCAGAAGGCAGGATGGCTCCCAGGGAGATGGGGGCACCTTCCAAAGATCCATGATAAATATCCTTTGGCTTTCTAACTCCAAGGGCTTAAATCCTACTTTGTAGCCAGGGCCTGAGGCATTAACCTTCTTGGCAACTTCAAAGCAAGTTGTGTAGAAATCAATTTCTTTGGGGAAAATATAATACACATTGGAGCACATTAAAATTCATGATTTTTCTGCATCTTCTGCACAGGTGTTTTTTCAGTTTTAACTTTACATTAAAAGAAGTCTACAGTGCCATGAAATAAAAGACTGATACATTTTACTATACATACCCAAAAGGAGCCCATCCGCATAACAAAAGAAATAAGTGGAGAGAAATATTTGCAGTGATATAACAAAGGTCTGTAAAGTCAAAGTTATGGTTTTTCCAGTAGTTATGTACGAATGTGAAAGTTGGACCATAAAGAAGGCTGAGCACCAAAGAATTGATGCTTTCAAGTTGTGGTGATGGAGAAGACTTTTGAGAGTCCCTTGGACTGCAAGGAGATCAGACCAGTCCATCTTAAGGGAAATCAACCCTGTATATTCATTGGAAGGACTGGTACTGAAGCTGAAGCTCCAATACTTTGGCCACCTGATTCGAATAGCTTGCTCATTGGAAAAAAACCCTGATGCTGGGAAAGATTGACGGTAAAAGGAGAAGAGGGTGGCAGAGGATGAGATGGTTAGATAGCATCACCAAGTCAATAGACATGAATTTGAGCAAACTCCTAGAGATAGTAAAGGACGGGGAAGCCTGGCATGCTGAAGTCCATGGGATTACAAAGAGTTAGACATGACTTAGCGACTGAACAACAACAACCATATAAAATACAAAGCTAATCTTGCTGAAGATTAGCTAGAGAGCTGCGATAAATTGAGAAGAGACTCTCTTTGGAGAGTAATCTGGCAATATCTACCCAAATAAAATTGCATTGCCTTTGACACAGCAACTCTGCTTTTGGGAACTTACCCTACAAATACATTTGAACAACACTAAAATTATGTGCATACAATGTTATTCATTCATTATTGTGTGTAATCAAAAGATTAGAAACAACCAAGATGGCCATTTGAAAAGGATCAATGAAGTAAAGAAACTATGGTATTTCTATACAATAGAAAGAATATTTGATACTGTATCAATAGACATCTATTTTTAAAAGGAAAGTTCTCTATGTACCATTATGGGAAGAACTGCTACATATTTATTGGATGAAAACAGTGAAATTTAGTAGTTTGTCTTCTCTGACACATTTTGTGTAAAAAATGGACAACCAATAATAGCCAATGTTAGTATTTGCTTGGAAGTTTCAAACAAATTTCAGCGATAAAAATCTCTGAAAGAATTGATATTGCAATTGATATTGCAACTACTAGCAGTGACTAGGCAGAAGAAGGTAGGAACAAAGCAGATCAGGGCAAGGATGAGAGGAGGAGGAAATGAACATTTTTTCATACTTTTTGACTTTTTAACTCACAGAAGCTAACTTGAATTTTAAACAAATAAAAGAAAATGTTTTAAATAAAAGAAAAGCTTTCAATGCCTTAGCCTTTTCCCTTAGAACATTCTTTCATTCTTTTTACAAGTTATATTCAAAGATGACTCCCATGTCCACTGTGAGTGGCTAGAAGGCAGAGAACCACTACAGTTACTCTCTTGGGTCAAGGCTGGTCATCTTATCAGAGACACGAGTTTAGAAGAGGGGGCTGGATGCGGACATAGAGGACAGACTTGCGGTTGCCAAGGAGTGAGGAAAAGAGGGGTGAAATGGGAGATTGGAACTAGCAGATGCAAACTATTATATAGAGGATAGATAAGCAACAAGGTCATACTGTATAAACCATAATGGAAAAGAATATGAAAAAGAATGTACATATTAACATATGTATAACAGAGTAACTTTGTTGTATAGCAGAAATGAACACAACTTTGAAAATCAACTGTACTTCAATAAAATACATTGAAAAGAAAGGAAGAGGGAGCCAGAGAGATCACCCTTTCCCCACCGCTGGCCCCTGCAACCCCACTGAAGCCCGTCTCCGTTTCCTTGTGATGAGAACTGTTTCAGGCCGGCAGTTTAGGCTGGAGCGTTAGGAAAGGCATCGCATGACCAGAAGCGTGTCATCTGTAGACAATGTCACTGGAAACAAGGGGTGTGGCATTCTTTAAAAGAGTCTGCAATGTTCTGAAGGTCTTTTAATAACCCTCCAATTTTAGTGTCAGAGTGGAGTTGACATCAGTTCTTTCTCATGATTAAAGACTTTTTTTTTTTTTTAACCTTACAGTTTATCAGGGAAACATGAGTGACAACATGACATGGGAAGAAATTAAGAATCTGAACTCTGGGAGCCAGGCTGTGCTGTGCTGTGCTGTGTTTAGACACTCAGTCTGTACGATTCTTTGCGACCCCATGGTCTGTAGCCTGCCAGGCTCCTCCGTCCATGGGGATTCTCCAGGCAAGAACACTGTACTGGGTTGCCATGCCTTCCTCCAGGGAATCTTCCCAACTCAGGGATTAAATCCAGGTCACCCACGTGGCAGGCAGATTCTTTACCGGTTGAGCTAGCAGGGAAGCCCACAGCCTAGAGCCAAAACCTGGCTTGAAACCCCACTGTCTGTGTGACTTTCGGTAAGCTGCATTGCTTCTCTGGACCTCAATTTCCTCTTATGTATCACAGGAATCACAGTGGCATGTATCACATAAGATTACTGTGAGGATTTACCAAAAGGCTCAGAAAGGAATATGTACATTGGGAGCCACACTGAGCACTTTCTGTGCAGGACAGGATTCAAATCCAGCCCTGAGTCCAGAGCTGACATGACTAGAGCAGAAGAAACTCAACCTTGAAGGGACACAGAGTTCTAATTAAATGTCCATACACCCTCCTCTATTTCAGTGCAAAAAAATAGAGGAAAACAACAGAATGGGAAAGACTAGAGATCTCTTCAAGGAAATTAGAGACCCCAAGGCAACACTTCATGCAAAGATGGGCTCATAAACGAAAGAAATGGTATAGACCTAACAGAAGCAGAAGATATTAAGAAGAAGTGGCAAGAACACACAGAAGAACTGTACAAAAAAGATCTTCATGACCCAGATAATCACGATGGATGATCACTCACCTAGAGCCAGACATCCTGGTATGTGAAGTCAAGGGGACCTTAGGAAGCATCACTACGAACAAAGCTAGTGGAGATGATGGAATTGCAGTTGAGCTATTTCAAATCCTAAAAGATGATGCTGTGAAAGTACTGCTCTCAATATGCCAGCAAATTTGGAAAACTGGCCACAGGACTGGAAAAGGTCAGTTTTCATTCCAATCCCATAGAAAGACAATGCCAAAGAATGCTCAAACTACTGCACAATTGCACTCATCTCACACGTTAGTAAAGCAATGCTCAAAATTCTCCAAGCCAGCCGTCAACAGTATGTGAATCATGAACTTCCAGATGTTCAAGCCGGATTTAGAAAAGGCAGAGGAACCAGATATCAAATTGCCAACATCTGTTGGATCATCGAGAAAGCCAGAGAGTTCCAGAAAAACATCTACTTCTGCTTTATTGACTACACCAAAGCCTTTTACTGTGTGGATTGCAACAAACTGTGGAAAATTCTTTAACAGATGGGAATACCAGACCACCTGGCCTGCCTCCTGAGAAATCTGTATGCACGTCAAGAAGCAACAGAACAGGACATGGAACAACAGACTGGTTCCAAATTGGGAAAGGAGTACGTCAAGGCTGTATATTGTCACTCTGCTTATTTAACGTATATGCAGAGTACATCATGAGAAACACTGGGTTGGATGAAGCACAAGCTGGAATCAAGATTGCCCGGAAAAATATCAGTAACCTCAGATATGCAAACGACAACACCCTTATGGCAGAAAGCGAAGAAGAACCACAGAACCTCTTGATGAAAGTGAAAGAGGAGAGTGAAAAAGTTGGCTTAAAGCTCAACATTCAGAAAACTAAGATCATGGCATCTGGTCCCATCACTTCATGGCAAATAGATGAGAAAACAGTGACAGACTTTTTTTTTGGGGGGGGGGGGTGCTCCAAAATCACTGCAAATGGTGATTGCAGCCATGAAATTAAAAGACGCTTGCTCCTTGGAAGAAAAGTTATGATCAACCTAGACACCATATTAAGAAACAGGGACATTCCTTTGCCAAAAAAGGTCCATCTAGTCAAGGTTATGGTTTTTCCAGTAGTCATGTATGGATGTGAGAGTTGGACTATAAAGAAAGCTGAGTGCCAAGGAATTGATGAAATTCTTCAAGAATTTTGAACTGTGGCATTGGAGAAGACTCTTGAGAGTCCCTTGGACTGCAAGGAGATCAACCAGTCCATCCTAAAGGAAATCAGTCCTGAATATTCATTGGAAGGACTGATGCTGAATCTGAAACTCCAATACTTCAGCCACCTCATGCAAAGAACTGACTCATTGGAAAAGACCCTGATGCTGGGAAAGATTGAGGGCAGGAGAAGCGGAAGATGGAGGATGAGATGGTTGGATGGCATCACCAACTCAATGGACATGAGTTTGAGTAAACTCCAGGAGTTGGTGATGGACATGAAGGCCTGGCGCGCTGCAGTCCATGGGGTTGCAAAGAGGACACAACTGAACAACTGAACTGAATTGAACTAAAAACACTGCTTGTGTTCAATGACGAAAGCATCTGTTCACTTCCTAAAGAGGTGCTACGTGTTGCTAGATGAACATTTATGATGTTCTGCCAGATTTGTTGCCTCCTAAGAAGAAGATTTAACTCCAGGACCAAAGACAGACTGTCACTCAGAGTTTTGTGCAGTAGAAATTTTATTGAAGTGATAGTGACAGAAAAAAGCTTCCGATGTAGACTTCAGAAGGGGGTAAAAAGATTGCCTGCCTTGCTGGTTTTAAGCAGAGTGTTATATACTTTTCTTCTAACTGCTGAGAATAGGGAAAAAAAAACACCTCAGGGCTGTGAAAATCTCATCCAGACCCCTCCCTGTAACATACATCCTGGGATGACATCAGCACGAGATTAGCCAGAAGGAGTGGGTTAACCCAGAGCTCAAGGCTGTGGAAGTTTTACCCAGACCTTCTCCCATTACATACACTCTGAGCTCAAAAAAAAGGCATGTCCTTGAACAAGAGATGCTGCTGCCTATGAGGCCTACTTGTCTAAGGCAAAAGAATGTGAAAAAGAAAGAACATTCACCTCCTCTTTAAAGGGGCTTTAGGCTTGGACTCCTTATCAACCTGCCTAAGTTAACTCTCTCAATGTAATCAGAATTTCCCACTCAAAGACAAACCATTGACCCTTCCTAAAGCATTATGGCTTTCTGCATTCTAGAAAGGCCGCCACTGCTTGTGGTTGAACTGGAGAGAACAAGGACAAATCTACTTTTCAACCATCTGTCTCAGTACCTGGAGCCTGAATGGGGGACCTAAGACAGCTTCCTACTTTGGACTTAGAGGAACAAAAAAGAGAATCTAGGTGCTCAGGTGGGGAAACGCTCAGGCTGCCTGCCTTCTTCTCTGTGGTGAGCCCTATCAGCTTGGCTCTCAGCATGGCCAGCATCCGGAGTTGTCAGCACTGCAGGCTGGGGACTGATACAGCTTGCTGGCTTTCCATGAGAATATACGCAAGGCCCTATTTTCCCAAGTCTTCAAAAATGCACAAAATCCTGAGTTCAGGTTTTTTGAGCATGAGCCACCCATTCTCCTTGCTTGACCCTACAGTAAACTTTTCTCTGCTCAAAAAACAAACAAGCAAACAAAAACCCTACAAAATCCTGCCTACTACATCCCACCAATTTTAATTATTCTGAAATGAAGTCTATAATTTTTACTGTTACCATGTTCTATAAGTTATATTATGAGATAGGAACCATAACAAAGATCTAGCCAAACCATTATGCTAAAATTGCTATACTAACAATGAATAATGATGTATTCGTACCAATATATAGAGTTAGAAACAGAAGCTGCAAACTGGTTAGGATATCACTTGTAAGTGCATTCCAGCAGCTGTGGCTTCCAGATACGCTTCAGAGACTCAGGTCTGGGGTGAACTCTGGCACTTTCCATTATGCTAATGGAACGTCATGTTCATGAGTCCATAACCTGTTATGTACTGAGGTCAATAATCAGAGACAACAATGAAAGCAAGTAAGTGGTTTTTAAATTATTGTGTAGGAAAATAGTATTTAGATTTACTCGACTTAGATTTTCTGATCAATTAACAGGTCACAACCAAGCAGAGCTTACATTATTCCAAGTGCTGCAGTGAATGGTTTCCCTCATTAATAAAATGCAACCATCCTAAGTTCACTCAAGCAGCTGTTGCATTTATCATATTTATATTTACAAATGACTATAATGATTGCATAATGTTGTTTTTATCACTTTTTGGAAATGATCCAGGACTTGTTTTCTTAGAACTCCTGTGGGACCTTCCATTTCAGATGTAGAATACATAAAATATTTAGTGTGTTTCAACTGAGAAGAGGAAATACATTTCACCAATTATTTAGATGTAATAAACATGCAATAAACCAGACATAGAAACTCAGTCCTTTCAAGTCTCACTTATGACAATACAGTGTCATAGGAAAGACTAAGATACAAAGTTGGGGAAAATTGACTTGCTATTATACTTTCTAACAGCTGGGGTCAATATTTTCTGACAGTTGAGATAAATCCAAATCCCACAAGTGAATTTATATTCCATCATAATTCTCAAACCAAAGTGGGCTTCACTGCTCCCCTGCACTTCCTCCCCCACCCCCAGCAGCCACCTTTGTTTTCATCGTGTTGACTAAGTTAGAGTCGGATGATTCTAAGTATCCTGAGAATTTCAACCCCATCATAGTCAGTTTTACTGGAAACTGAAAATTTATACCAACTAGAAACTGGAAATGTATGCCAACACATTATACCTCATCATCATCAACTCACCCCTGCACTGACATCTCTGCAGCATGAAATAGCAGTTCCCCTTTAAACTAACACAGAGAAACTGTGAAGCTAATGAGGGAATCAATATTCAAAGCATTCTTTCTATGTCTTGAATAACTACATCTTATGTAGCTTTAAACTATCTTGTGATATGCTTTTATACTTACAGTGTTAAAAAAAATAGCTTTATCATAGAAATATATCAATTCAGAAAGAGAGAAATAAGCATTAAAGTATTTTTTAATTTGGGCAAAACAGAGGGTGGTGATGAAAGAATCACAGAATTCCTA
This sequence comes from Cervus elaphus, assembly GCF_910594005.1. Taxonomy (NCBI): domain Eukaryota; kingdom Metazoa; phylum Chordata; class Mammalia; order Artiodactyla; family Cervidae; genus Cervus; species Cervus elaphus. The sequence continues at coordinate 13,035,550 of NC_057842.1, read as the reverse complement.
CTGGAATTAACAAGATTTAAATTCCACCTGGAGGGAGCCTGTCTCTCTTCCATGCTCCTTCTCCTCCCTTTCAGCCCTCCACACGAGCAGGGTATTCTCTCATTTCTTCCATCTGTTCAGACAGCTGTTCAAGACAGACTATTTTGGATTTATTGATTTATTCATAAATTAATCACTTTGCAACAAGAATATAGCAGATTAAATTATCCTATCCATGTAGGCTACTGTGAAAGAAAATAAGTTATATATACACACATACATATACAAACACACATATACACATAACATATAGAGATTCACATATGTGTACATACATATATACAATACACACATGCACATACATGAATGCATACACCCATACACACATGTATACAAGACACACATACCTACACATACATATATGCACATATCACATACATGCATACACATATGCACATACATGCACACACATATGCACGTACATGCACATGTGCATACATACACATGTACACACACAGAGAGAAGCATTCTTCTCTCTCCCTAAGGCTTCCCTCCCATAGTATATGAATTATTTATGATTTTGTATCAGTTAAGAAACCTCAATAATGAAAATGCTTAAGCAACTATATTTACCAAAGTATTTACAGTCATCATTTTCACTAAAATGATTTTATTAAGGAGGTTTTTGGCCTTTGTGTACATAGAGCCCTCCAAAAATCTCTATTTCAAGATTTTCTAACTTGAGACACCAAATATGTATGTAGCTTTAACTTAACAAGACAATATCTTTGGGAAACAGTCAGAGTATTTAACGGCTTTTTCAGAAAACAACTCATTAAAGCTGATTTTTGAAAGCCAAGGTACAAATGCAAGTTGTTTATTCATCATTGATTCACAGTAGGGACATGATTTTAAGACTAATAATTAAGCAGTTACTTCTTCAGTTTGTGCACTGGATATTTTCTTATTCAAATTTATTATTATTCTGTTTGTTAGAGTTACAGAAATAAAGGCTCGAAAACAAGTAAGCTGGCACCAGTGCAGAGGAACCAGATGCCCTTGGGAAGCAGCAAGTGCCGGAAGCTGCAGCCCTTGTGAGAGAGCTGGGGTGAACAGGGGAAGGCCGCTGCTGTCACTACCGTACCCCTGCGGACACTAACACAGCCTTAAAGACTGCCCCCCGGAAAAGGCTCCCCAGGTGGTGCTAGTGGTAAAGAACCCAACCCAATCCAAAAAAGCAATGCAGGAGATGCAAAAGACGTGGGTTCAACCCCTGGGTCTGGAAGATCCCCTGGAGAAGGGAATGGCAACCCACTTCAGTATTCTTTCTTGGAAAATTCCATGCACAGAGGAGCCTAGTGAGCTACAGTCCGTGGGGCCACAAAGAGTCAGACACGACTGAGCGAATGAGCACCCTCCAGGAAAAGTCTATCAGTTACTATATTTTGTGATCATTTGGGGTATAAGGAGTTGGGGGTAGGGAGAATATATCCAGAAAAAGTAAATTTAGGTTTGTTTCATGTTGCTTCAGGACACAGCTCAAAATGTGAAAAAATGAAAAATCATGACATCATGATCATGGCATCATATGTGCATATGCATACTTTTTACTGACTTTATTCAATTATTATTATCATTACTTTAAATGCTGATCTGTTACCAATTCTATGTTCCTACTTATTGTGAATACATTATCTCCTAAGACACTGTAGATGAGCTGTAGAAATCCAAATAACATTTTGGATTTATTTCTATAACATCTCTATAATATTAACAACACTGGCAATGATACCTACACATGAGTGAAAGCTATGAACAGAAGTTGCAAAACAAGTTCTCAAAATCATTTGAAGAGTTATTTTGCTGGCTATCTATGCCTACGTGTTGTTCGTTAATCCTCAAGAAGTAATCAGTGCTCTTGGCAGGAAATTCGATAACCTATACAATGCTGATGATACACATGAAAATTCCTAGGCATAGCCCCTCCCTCCTTGTACAGCCAACCTATCTCTACAAGCACACAAGAGAACACGGAGGCGTATACAGAATGTCCACACACACAGAAACAGGGGGCTTCAGGCAGGTTGGTTGGTGGGTGGGTTGGGTTTTAAACAGAATCTTTTTTGTCCTTCACAGAAGCTTGTCAGTTAAGTATACTGATAGGAAATGTTAATCCCTACAGGTTAAAAAAAAAAAGAAGTCACCAACACTAGCCATCCTCTCTGTGGCCTTGAGCAGGCCACTTAACTTCTTAGAGCCTTAGGTGCCTTTGTTTAACGAGGACTTCATAATCTGTAAGCTTCCCTCCAGATCTGTGGTTCTAACTCTAGATCTGTTTCGCCCTTAGCACAGTCCTAAAAGGCTGAATCCTCCCCTCTCCTAACAGATTTCCCATTTGACACTCAGCTGGGCTGCTGACCTGGGGGCTAGGTAGCATCTGCTCGTGATTGTCATAAGGAGCCATTTGGGTCCTGGAAGTTACAACTGAGCTCTGCTTTCTGGATGAGCACGGGGGCCAACAAAGGACTCCCTTTAATTATCTGAGGCTGTGATCATTTCCAAAACCTACATTCACCAGTGTGCGTATTGGGAAGCAGGGCTTCCTACATTCCAGCTGGCGCAGAGAGTGGCTGGGGGATAATTCCAGAGAATAATGCCAGTTATACTCAAACGAGGCCCTTCCAAAGGAGGGAGCAAAGTAATATTTTCCCCCAATTATAGCTCTCTCTGCCAGTCCCCTTATTTTACCCACCACAAGTATGCAAATTAGCCTTTGGGAGAAATGTTGTCAAGCATATTGGAAGGAAAGGATGACAAAGCTGGGATGTGGATTAGCTATTTTAATAATACAGGGGGCCAATCGCTTATTCTTTGGAGAGTGACTACAGCAAGTAATTAAATTTCTAAAGTGTCAATAAAGCAAACGTTGATTACATCCAATGTAAGAATCTGTAATAAAACAGAAACAACTTTTTTCCCAGTATCTATTTTCAAGCTTGTGGCATAGGTATTTTTGCTGTTGTTGTTCAGTCACTAACTCGTGTCCAGCTCTTTGTGACCGCATGGACTGCAGCATACCATGCTCCTTTGTCCTCCACGACCTCCTGAAATTTGCTCAAATTCACGTACATTGAGTCAGTGATACTGTCTAACCATCTCATCCTCTGCCACACCCTTTTGCTTTTGCCTTCAATCTCTCCCACATAAGAGTCATTTCCAATGAGTCAGCTCTTCCTCTAAGGTGGTCAAATTATAGGAGTTTCAACTTCAGCATCAGTCCTTCCAATGAATATTCAGGGTTGATTTTCTTTAGGATTGACTGGTTTGATCTCCTTGCTGTCCAAGGGACTCTCAAGAGTCTTCTTCAGCACCACAATTCAAAAGCATCAGTTCTTTGGCACTCAGCCTTCTTTATGGTCCAACTCTTACATCCATACATGACTACTGAGAAAACTAACTTTGACTATACAGACTTTGTTGGTAAAGTGATGTCTCTGCTTTTTAATACGCTGTCTAGTTTGTCAGAGCTTTCTTTCCAAGGAGCAAGCATCTTTTAATTTCATGACTTCAGTCACTATCCACAGTGATTTTGGAGCCCAAGAAAATAAAATCTGTCAGTGTTTTCCTCCTCTATTTGCCATGAAGTGATGGGACTGGATGCCTTGATCCTAGTTTTTTGAATGTTGAGTTTTAAGCCAGCATTTTCACTCTTCTCTTTCACACTCATCAAAAGACTCTTTAGTTCCTCTTCACTTCCTGCTATTAAAGTGGTATTATCTGCATATCTGAGGTTACGGATATTTCTCTGGGCAATCTTGATTCCAGCTTATGATTCATCCAGCCCAGCATTTCCCATGATGTATTCTGCATATAAGTTAAATAAGTAGGGTGACAATATACAGCCTTGTCATACTCCTTTCCCAATTTTGAATCAGTCCTTGTTTCATGTCCAGTTCTAACCACTGCTTCTTGACTTGCATACAGGTTTCTCAGGAGGTGGGTAAGGTGGGCTGGTATTCTCATTTCCAAGAATTTTCCAGTTTGTTGTCATTCACACAGTGAAAGGCTTTAGCATAATCAATGAAGCAGAAGTAGATGTTTTTCTGGAATTCTCTTGCTTTCTCCATGATCCAACAAATGTTGAAATTTGATCCTGGTTCTTCTGCCTTTTCAAAACCCAGCTTGTACATCTGGAAGTTCTCAGTTCATATAGTGCTGAAATCTAGCTTGAAGGATTTTGAGCATAACCTCATTATCCTGTGAAATGACCACAATTGTATGGCAGTTTGAACATTCTTTGACATTGTCCTTCTTTGGGTTTGGAATGAAAACTGACCTTTTCCAGTCCTGTGATCACTGCTGAGTTCTCCAAATTTGTTGGCATATTGAATGCAGCACTTTAACAGCATGATCTTTTAGGATTTTAAGTGGCTCAGCTGGAATTCCATCACCTTCACTAGCTTTGTTTGTAGTAATGCTTCCTAAGGCTGACTTGGTTTCACACGCCAAGACATCTGGCTGTAGGTGAGTGACCACCTTTTTTGTATAGTTCTTCTATGTATTCTTGCCACCTCTTCTTAATCTCTTTTTTTTTTTCTATTAAGTCCTTATAATTTCTATCCTTTATCATGCCCATCCTTTCATGAAATGTTCCCTTGATATTTCCAGTTTTCTTGAAGAGATCTCTAGTCTTTCCCACTCTTTGTTTTTCTCTATTTCTTTGCATTGTTCACTTAAGAAGGCCTTCTTATCTCTCCCTGCTCTTCTCTGGAACTCTACATTCAGTTGTGTATATCTTTCCCTTTTTCCTTTTCCTTTCGTGTCTCTTCTTTTCTCAGCTGTTTGTAAAGCCTCCTCGGACAACCACTTCACCTTCTTGCATGTCTTTTTCTTGGGGATGGTTTTGGTCACCACTTTCTGTACAATGTTATGAACCTCCATCCCTGGTTCAGACTCTATCAGATTTAATCCCGTGAATCTATTTGTCACCCACTGTATAATTATAAGGACTTTGACTTAGGTCACAGCTGAATGGCCTAGTGGTTTTCCGTACTTTCTTCAATTTAAGCCTGAATTTTGCAATAAGGAGTTCATGGTCTGAGCTACAGTCAGTTTCAGGTCTTGTTTCTGCTGACTGTATAGAGTTTCTCTATCTTCATCTGCAAAGAATATAATCAATGTGATTTCAGTATTGACCATCTGCTGATGTCCATTGTAGAATCATCTCTTGGGTTGTTGCAAAATGGTGTTTGCTATGACCAGTGTGTCCTCTTGACAAAACTGTTAGCCTTTGCCCTGCTTCATTTTGTACTCCAAAGCCAAACTTGCCTGTTAATCCAGTTATCTCTTGACTTCTTACTTTTGCATTCCATCCCCTGTGATGAAAAGGACATTTTTTTTGGCATTAGTTCTAAAAGGTGTTGTAGATCATCATAGAAGCAGTCAACTTCAGCTTCTCTGGTGTCACAGTTGGGGCATAGACTTGGATTACTGTGATAGTGAGTGGTTTGCCTTGGAAACAAAGAGATCATTCTGTCATTCTTGAGATTGCACCCAATCTCAAAACCCAGATTCTTTTGCTGGCTATGAAAGCTATTCCATTTCTTCTAAGGGATTCTCGCCCATGGAAGTAGATGTAATGGTCTTCTGAATTAAATTCACCCTTTCACATCCATTTTAGTTCATTGATTCCTAAGATGTCGATATTCAATCTTGCCATCTCCTGCCTGACCACATCCAACTTACCTTGATTCGAGGACCTAGAGTCCAGGTCTCTATGCAGTATTGTTCTTTACAGTGTCAGACTCCACTTTCACCACAAGACACATCCACCACTGGGCACTGTTTCTTCTTGGCCCAGCAGGTTCGTTCTCACTGGAGCTCTTAGTAACTGCCCTCCACTCTCCCGCTGGAGCGTATTAGACACCACACCCTAGCTGTGGGTGTCCAAGCTGAGGGTGCTCATCTTCCATTTTCATGTATTTCTTTCCTTTCATACTGTCCGTGGGGTTCTTGTGGCAGGAATACTGCCATTCCCTCCTCCAGGGGACCATATTTTGTCAGAACTCTTCATTATGACTCATCCCACTTGGGTGGCCCTGATGGATGGCTCATGGCTTCATTGAGTTACACAAGCCCCTTTGCCACAGCTAGGCGGTGATCCATGAAGGAGGCATAGGTATGGTACATGCTTATTTTCTATTCTTAAATAATAAGACTTGCTTTCAATTATTAACAAGAACAAATAAAATTCTGGCTTCAAGAGAATTATCTTTAAAAGACGGTAAATTCCCTTCCTCTGAAATGGTTGTAATTTTGTTTTCTATCATCCAAGTCTTAATCTTCCCAAAATATGGCCAGGACTTTTATTTTATCCAATGTTCCAAGTCAGAATCTCCACACTTAGTTGCTAAAACAGGAGCATAGGAAATTTAACTTAGGTTGTGGAGATCTAAGTATGTTGCAAAGGTTCCCTGGCTCAAGAGTGTATTAAAATAAAATGCATCATATTTTATGCTGCTGCTTCCAAAAATATATTTTCTGTGTAATGTTCCAAATTAGACCTTGGAAATACGTAATTTGGAAAATGAAAACAAGATTTGTGAGACCAGATATTATAGATAAAGAACAATTATTAGAATCCTGAGAAATCCTAAGAAGCCAGAAACAGTTTTCTACTAACTTATCAACCAGGATTAAAGAGAACATTTGTCTGCTAAATCTCCAAACTCAGTGCCCAAAATGTGGACACATGAAGGAGAAGCTTGAATGTGTCCTGAGTAGCACTAAATGTAGTGAATGCCCCCCAAGGAGGCTCAGCCACACAGAAGTTTGGAATAAGGCAAGGAAAAGTTTTGGTTCAATCTGAACATTTATTAATGTCAACACAGTCTCTCTGAGTGCTGATTTCAGCATCTGGATATGATCTTTTAAGGATCTTTTGCTGAGCAGTACAAAAATGTGATCATGCACAAATGACTTTACAGTATTAATAGTATCACTATTTGTCTTGTTACTCTTCAGGGTTGTAGGGAAGGGTGTTCAAAGCCTTTTATATATGTATTATCTTTTCAATTTTCAAAACTCTATGAGATGGATTAGAAGGGTCCTCTCACCTTTGTTTTACAGGTAAGGATGCTGAGATGCACAGAGGTTAAGAAACCAGTAAGAGACAGGGTTGGTGATGAGTTAAACAAAAGGCCCATCCACGTCTCCTGTTACCATTCCCCAAATGCTTTCACCCCTCTTATCCACTGCAGAGTTTCTCAAAAGGATCATTCTCATCTCCCTCCCTCAGCAAACAAAAAGCTCCAAAAGAATCCATGTATCCAGTGGGCAAAGATCTGAGACTGGAACGTTCAAGACTCTGAGCCCCTTTCACATTCAAACCATTTGCCTGAATGGTAACTTGGGCTGTCCCTCCAGTGACATGATTCCACTTAACATGAGAATGACAGTCCTATTTAACTGCATCATGGTTTATAATTTTTCACTTGGAAAGCTTTTTTCCACAGTCAGGTACAAGCCACGGTGGTTAAAAAAAAAAGAAAGATTATGTATTTGTCAGTGTCTTAAAGGTAGACTGTTTCAATGCATTTCCCAGTAGCTCATCACCCAAGAGAAACTGGAGGGCTGGTGGCTCATATGACCTCATTTTCTGAATGCACTGCAGTCTGGCTCACCCATTAGCTATCTAACCTCTTTGTGCAAGTAACTCAGAACCTGAGGTTTGGGGAAAACTGTCTGTATTAGGAGCTGCATCCTACCCAGACCTGTGTGGGTCAGGAAGCCATCAGGTCAGTGCTGGGTGTCTCTGAGCAGATGGCTTCTTCAGCAGAGTCAATGGCAGAAACCTGTCATATGCCTGGTAATTTGTTCCAGCAGCATTTTCTGGGGTAGATGGCTAAGGATTGAAATAGCCAAGCCTTTCATTTCTCTCTGCTGGTTCCAGCAAGAGCCAGCACTGTCGGAATCAAAGCTTGCTCTGTATCAAAAGGTGCTCTGTCTTTTAGGAACTTATTTTTATCACTTGACATTAGTTTTCAAAGAGTGATTCCTTTCACTGTCACCCTTCACATTCCTTCTTTGCTCTTGAAACTTGTTATGCTTGATACCTGAGGACAAAGCAGATATAAAACAGGGGGGAAATAGCAGTGGGGGGGGAAGGCTCTGTGAGTGAATTATTGCTGCAGGAATTTGATGGAGATGATTCCCTTGATCATAATTATAACAACACAAATGTGGATGTGATGGCAGGCAAGCAAGCACAAACACATTCTCCTACAAATCCCTATGACCTCCCAGGAATGTCCCCTGAAGTCATGAAATCAGTGACCAGTAGATCACAGGCCACTTTTTCAAGGAGAAGAAAAGAGGCTTTTTTAAAAATAGAGCACTTTTCAAAGCTCTTAGGCACCTCTGAGGCAGATGTTGTCAAAAATACAAGAGTCAACCTGAAAGCCCCACGCTACATGCACACACACTCCACAAGCCCTACTTGTTGTATGGCGTTTATTCTCTTGCATAATCAAGAAAAGCATGGTTGTCCTACTTCGGGGAATTTTCCTAGCTTCATTAATCCCTGCATGTCAGAGCTGGAAGGGACCAGGTCTGCCATCTTGTTCTTCAAGACCCCTGCCCAGGAAACCACAGCCTGGGTGCTGTGACTTTGCCAAGACCCCATGAAGTTGGCCACTGGACTTTGCATCTCAGTCTGCCCTCCTCCTTGGGGAACAAAGTCTGAAATATTTCATTCCTTCCACAGACCCTTAGTAGCCAGTACTGTGTGGCCCTAGTGAAGGACATGGGCAAGAACACATGTACACCCATGGTGGATTCAAGTCAATGTATGGCAAAACCAATACAATGTTGTAAAGTAAAATAAATTAATTAATTTAAAAAAAAGAATAGGATAAGAACTAGTCTTCGAGGGTTGCTCAATTCTTAATGGTTTTGTTTTTAAGGAGAGACACTGAGTAATAAAGATTTTGTGGAAGGTGAAAATCTTCCACAAAAATGTTATATTTTTTCCTGTTTGGTGATGTTAGAGAAAACTAATATTTAATATTCATGTAGATATCACCCACAGTGTAGACACTCTTGAAACAAAATGAATGTCTTTGAAAGCTAGAAAAGAATAAGTTGACAGCGTCTTGGAGAGTTTTCAGAAATTAGAAAAAAGATAACATTGTACCATTTGCAGCAATATGGACCTAGAGATGATCATACTAATGAAGTAGTCAGACAGACAAAGACAGATACCGTATGATGCCACTTAGATGTGAAATCTAAAATATGATGCAAAGGAACTTGCTTACAAAACAGAAACACACTCACAGGCATAGAAAGCAAAGTTATCATTATCAAAGGGGAAAAGAGGGAGGGATAAATTAGGAATTTGTGATTAACATATACATACTGTGCTGTGCTGTGCCTAGTCGCTCAGTCGTGTCCGACTCTTTGCGACCCCATGGGCTGTAGACCACCAGGCTCCTCTCTCCATGAGGACTCTCCAGGCAAGAATACTGGAGAGGGTTGCCATGCCCTCCTCCAGGGGATCTTCCCAACCCAGGGATCGAACCCGGGTCTCCCACATGGCAGGCAAATTCTTTACCATCTAAACCACCAGAAAAGCCCCATATGCACACTACTATATATAAAACAGATAAATAACAGGGACCCTTTGTATCACACAGGGAACTATACTCAATATGTTGTAATAGCCTAGAACGGAAAAGGATCTAAAAAGGTACATATATATATGTATCTATATATGTATATAAAACTGGATCACTTTGCCATACACCTGAAAGTAACACAACATTGTCAGTCAACTATACTTCAATTTAAAAAAAAATTGTACACATTCTATTTGTACCCATTTTTACATGCTTATGAATTTCATGTTAAATTCATATATCATATATACTTATGAATTTAGTGCTAAAATTAACACTAAATCCATAAACATTCAAGTATCTTCCATTTTATAACCAATTCTATCAGAAATACATGGCCAAAAAATATTAGTGTGTTTGACTTCACCCTTTTGTTCCCTGTTTCAGTGTTTGGGAAGCAGAGTATACTGGGCTTATTAAATTTGGGGGGGTAAAAAATCTCTAGGTACCAAGCCTTTGCTTCCTCTTCTCCTCTTGCATTTCTGAACTCCTGTATGAATAGAGACAGGTTCTCACTGTTAGAGGTGATGCCCAGAGCCTCTGAAACAGACCGCTTCCTCCTCCTCCGCAGCGGGGTCAGGTTGGAAAGCCACGTCTTGTGACTTGCATCCCTTCCCTTCTGTGCCCTCCATTTCTTCATCAGCAGTAGTTTCAGCTCCACTTTTGAGTGGCCTGGGGTTCAGTCAGATAGACAGAACATTAAATTCAAAACAGGAACGGAATCTGAATAGACCTCAGGCGGCTGACACATAACCCAGGGATGCAATCTATTTTCACTCACTCTGTCTCCAGGCTCTTTGAAGGTTTTCCCATGAATAAAATCTGGTGGCTGAGTACCTGTGAGAGCTGGTGACCCACAGCAAAGGCTGGCAGATAGATGCATGTTGCCCTGGATGCGCTTAGCTTTTTCTTATCCTTTTTGCAGTCACAGTCCTTTAACAATCCCCACCACATTTCCTTCTCAATTAGAACAATAATATTAGTGACCAGTATTAAATACTTACTATGTGCTGGAGCTGTGCTAAGCACCGCATTGCAGTAAAACTACACAAGTGAACAAGATAAATATTTGTATCCCAACTTAGACAAGGGCCTTAGTAACTTAACCAAAGTCCCACAGATAAACAGCAGGATGAGGGAGTCCAGACCCCAGTGTCCTTGCACATGATCACTATGCTTATTCTATGCTGTGTGTTTAGTCACTCATTCACATCCGACTCTTTGTGACCTCATGACAGTAGCCCGCCAGGCCCCTCTGTCCATGGGGATTCTCCAGGCAAGAATATTGGGGCGGGTGGCCATGCCCTTCTCCAGGGGATCTTCCCAACCCAGGGATGGAACCCAGGTGTCCCGCACTGCAGGCAGATTCTTTACTCTCTGAGCCACCAGGGAAGACAGCTAAAGTTTCTCTAGGTTTTTCACACCAACTTTCACTGGCACATTGGCGTCTCACTGTTGATGAGCCCTGTTTTAAGGCTGCCCCATCCATCTAGTGGTCTCAGAGTTCTGTTAAGTGGACCTAAGGAAGCCCAACTGATTTCAGAGAATGCCTGGAGCACAGCTGTATTCCTTTTCTTTTGCTCTGTAGTAAGTTACCACAAATTTAGCTGCTTGCGACAACACAAGCACGTTATCCCGCCATTCCCAGGGGTCAGTAGTCTGGAACCATTTAGTTGGGTCCCCTGCTTAGGGTCTCCTAAGGCTGAAATCAAGATTTCAGCTAGGCATGTAATCTAGAACCTAGACTTGGAATAATTCCTGCCAAGTTCCCTCAGATGACTGGCAGAACTGAAGTCCTAGTGGTTGTGGGACTGAGGTGCCCTTGCCTTGCTGGCTGTCGACCCAGGAGTGCCTTCAGCTCCTGGAGGGTGCCCTCAGCTCCTTGCCACATGCCTCCTCCTTCCCCAAAACAGAGCTCACCCCTCGCAGGAATTCCACCTGCCATGCAAATCACAGCTTATTTCTTTAAAAAAAAAATTGCTTACTAATTTGGCTGTTCTGTGTCTTAGTTGAGGCACTCAAGATTTCTGAACTTAATTGCAGCATGAGGGATCTTTAGCTGCAGGATACAGGTTCTAGTTCCCCAACCAGGGATCAAACCAGGGACCCCTGCACTGGCAGCGTAGGGAGTCTTTGCCACTGGACTGCCAGGGAAGTTCCAACACAGCTTGTTTTGTAATCCAATCCACTGCTGTCTTCCTTTATTTGAAGAACAGATAAATATTAATGAATGAAATTTCACGATAATGGAAATTTTCACCCATAGATGAAAAAAAGGGGTGGATTCAAGCGTATGTGTGGGTGGTAAGAAGCTCTTCTCCTCCAACTCTGCAGTCACTGCCTAACCATTACAACATCCGGCGGGATCTGACCTTCCTGAACCTATCTCCAGACCCTCTGCAAGGAGCAGCCTCAGATGAACCTGAGGCTCCTCCTGTGAAAGTCAGCAAGGAAATATCTATGTTGGGATCTCTGTCAGCCCCTATCACTCATCACTGGTCCACGTTTTGTATCAATCCCAGGACACACCTGCTGACAAAGTCATTCTCACTCCCATTTGCTGATGGAAGTGTTTTGTGGATGACTATCTGGCCAAAAGTGCATGATTTCAGGATAAAATAACAAACTATTATGTCTGTATTTACTTGAATTTTTTATTTCAAGCTGAATTTCAAAGAATGAGTTCTAAGGGGCTATCCTATTAATGGTTTTTGTAAGTTCAAAGATTGGTACCATTGTCCCCATCTAGTCAAGATGCCAATGATGCCAAAATCTATGCCAACACATCATCTTTACTACTCTCCACAATCTTTGAATATCGCCATTTGCTTTCTCTACATAGCATGAGATAAATTGGTAAGGCGTCCCTAAATAAATTCCTTTAAATAAGAAAGAATTGGAAAATGCTTTGAAGACCCAAAGTTCCAAAGGCTTGTGGTATGCTTCATCAACATATATTCAGCTTAAGAATATGTTCACAAAATTTAACTCAAAAATAGCAAGTGTATAGACTAGAAGGGGGGAATCTGGATTTTAGTTCCAGTTCCTATTGCTTATTTCAACTGTAAACTAAAAGATTTAATTACCCAGGCTCCAGGGGGAAAGTGGACATTATTGATTTGGGGTGATGGAGTGTTGCTACTAGACACCAAACGTCAGCTCCCAAAACTCTCTGCTCTTGTCTTCTCTGTCAATGGGAGTTATCCTTTGCTAATAAGATAGGATGCTGTTAAGGGGGCTGGGGGCTTGATGAAGGCATGGAGACTATCAGACAGCTTCTAGCTTCTCTCAGTGGGCTTAAGTCTTGGGTCTTGATGAACTATGTCCCAAATGTGGGAAGACCCACAGAGGTCCCTGACCCCCTGCTGAGCTCGATGCCTGAAGATGGGCAAAAACTGTTCTTATTTTTGTCAAAACTAGAAATTCTGTAAACCGTAGACTTTCATCTGATAAACTGCAAGTGGATTCTCACATTAATAATTTTCAAAAGGATGGTTTGAGAAGGTTGAAGAAAAGATGCCAGGATCCTGAGAACCAGTATAGATTCTCAGTAAGAACAAGTATTGATGGGCTAATCACATTTCCTGTGCAGACTGGGTCACTAGTTGAAGAAGGAAAGAAGACAAAGGACAAATCCTGTGTCTGAGTAAGGAGTTCCCAGAGGGAGTTTGGATGAATCTAGAGGGCGGGCGAGGGGAAGGGTAATGGGCAGAAAGACAGAAAAGAAGAAACAGGCTTAGAGACCCAGGAAGGTGCCCTTTACACCTTTATATCCAATCCCCTGGAGCCCCCTTGAGCACAAGCTGCTCTCTTTCCAACACCCCACATACCCACGCTCAGAAGACAGGTGGCATTTTCTTTGCTCCAGCCTCTCCCCCACACCGCAATTCTTCTCTCTTGAATACAGCTCTTCAGAGCTTCCTCTGAGGGGCCTGCCTTGCAGCTCTACCACCCAGAACCCTCTCCATCCTCCCGTCCCGACCTGCTGCCTCCCTTCACTGTCTCTGGGTTCCCTGAGGACTTTGGAGTCCGATACTGTCTCCCTCCTTCCTCACACCCTGCCATTACCCTGAGTTACCGCAGGGAGCAAGAGCACCCAGTCAGAACCCTGGATTCACGTCCTCCACCTTCTCCCATGCATCTCGGAGCAACTCCCGCTAACAGGACCACATGGACTGCCACCACGAGGCTGCAGGGCTCCATTTCTGAAATGCAGACTCTTCTCGACGACAGCCATCTCTCTGCCCAGATTTCTCTCTCCCCCCTCACCCCGGGGCCCACTAAGACCTCCATCTTCTCCACTGGAGTGTGTCTCCTTGTCTGTACCATGCCCTCTACCTCACCCAGGTTCACACCCCCTGCTTTAACCACCCTCTCGCGGTATCAGATTCCTGTTGCTGCTGCAACAGAATACTACAAGGACGGAGGCTCAGGGCAGGAACTTATTCTTTCATGGGTCCGGAAGCAACAGCCTGAATCAAGGCACCCCAGGGCCACACCCCCCTGAAGGCCCTGGGAGAGAATGACTCAGAGGCCTTGCCGATGGTCAGGAGGCGCCAGGCCTCCTTGGCTTGTGGTCGCAGCGCCGCAGTCTCGGCCTCCGTCTCCACACTGCCTCCTCTTCTCTGTGCCTTTCAGGCCTCCTCAACCCCTCTCTTAAAAGGGTGTGTGAAGACACTCAGGGCCCACCTGGGCAAGCCAGGGTAAGCATCTCCTTTCAAAACTGTTAATGGAACCACACCTTTTAACATATACAGTAATATTCATGAGTTTCGGGGGTTGGGAAGTGAATAGGTCTTCACAGAGCTGGTTTTTTTCAGACCACTACCCTTGCTTCGGGCTTTCCAGGTAGCTCAGCTGGTAAAGAATCTGCCTGCAATGCAGGAGACCCCGGAATGATTCCTGGGTCAGAAAGTTCCCCTGGAGAAGGGGTAGGCTGCCCACTCCAGTATTCTTGGGCTCCCCTGGTGGCTCGGTAAAGAATCTGCCTGCAATTTGGAAGACCTGGGTTCCATCCCTGGGGTGGGAAGATCCCCTGGAGGAGGGCATGGCAACCCACTCCAGTATTCTTGCCTGGAGAATCCTCATGGACAGAGGAGCCTGGTGGGCTAGAGTCCATGAGCTGCAGAGTCAGACATGACTGATTGACTGAGCGCACACATTCGCCAATATTCTCTACTCCTTTGCTTCCCTGATCCTTCCCTGCCTTCCAGAAACCCTCAACATTCTTCCCACCCACACCTGGGCCACTGCTTGCTGCTGGACAATAACACACTCTCATGGAGAGACGCCACTGCCAATTCCCAGCGCCCAGCCCAGGAAATTCAGATGTCGCCTCCCTTCTGGGTTAGGCTACACTAGAGAGTCAAGTCAGAGCTATAAACAGGCTAGAATCAGGACTTGGATTCAGGTCGAAATTACTTACGTCTCCTTTGATTTGTTTCAACAAGCAAGGCAAACAGTACAGATGACGGACGTCCGTTGAACGTGGGTGGACACAGTCTCCACCACTTGCCTCTTATGGTCAGGGTATCATGTCTCAGCAGCTCTTGTGAGGAAGACCACAGGGCACCAGGCCCACAGCGCTGCGGGCACATGCCCTTCATTTTTTTATTGGAGTTTAGCTGCTTTACAATGTTGTGTTAGCTCCTGCTGTAGGCAAAGTGAATCAGCTACACATAAACGTTCACCCCTGTTTGTCACCACAGAGCATTGAGCAGAGTTCCCTGTGTGGTGTGGTATGTTCTCACTGGTTATGTGTTTTATACACAGTAGTGTATACGTGTCAGTCCCAACCTCCCAGGCCTTCCCGCCTCCACGTCCCCCCCTTGGCATCCACGCATTTGTTCTTTACATCTGTGTCTCTACTTCTGCCTTGCAAATAGGTTCATCAGTACCACTTTTCTAAACTCCACATATATGCATTCATGTACAATATTTGCTTTTCCCTTTCTGGCTTCACTCTGTATGACAGTCTGTAGGTCCAACCTCAGTGTCCATCAACAGATGAATGAATAAAGACAATGTGGTACGTATATACAATGGAATGTCGTTGTCGTTGTTGAGTTACAAAATCGTGTTCATCTCTCAGTGACCTGATGGACTATAGCCCGCCAGGCTCCTCTATCCATGGGATTTCCCAGGCAGGAATACTGGAGTGGGTTGCCATTTCCTTCTCCAGGGGATCTTCCCGACCCCAGGGATCCACCCAGGTATCGATCCAGCATCTCCTGCATTGGCAGGTGGGTTCTTCACTGCTGAGGCACCAGGGAAGCCCTGGAATACTACTCTGACACAAAAAAAGGAATGAAATTGTGCCATTTGCAGACAGATGTAGAAACAGTCACACCCTTTCACGTGCCCGGCGGACTCAGCTCCCAAAGCAACCTGTATTACCGTGTAGAGCTGTGTAGAGCTCCCCCGGAGCCACGTCACTCGGGCCCAGGTCTGCCTTTGGCATCCTGTGATTCCCGCCGTGCAGGTCTGGCAGGCCTCCGTTCCTGCTCCCCTGGAGGTTTCCCACACCTGCTCAGCAGAGCACCCAGCGCTTTCCCTTTGTGCTCAGAATAAAATCCAAAGCCTCTGGCAAGGATGACATCGGACTCCCCTCAGCCCCCTCCTTCCATCTCCATCTCCCGACGCCCAGATGCTTGGAGTACCAGGAGTATTTTTCTCTCCTGCGCCTGCTAGCACCCCCGCCTCCCACCACCCACCAGGAGCCAAACTGGCTGTGTGTCTCCCCTGAGGCCGCCCCGCCGTCCTCCTCCAGCCCAGCACCCCCATCACCACTGCCAGCCGCAGGGGAGGCGCCGCTCCTCTGTCTGACTCCAGCCCTGGATTCCCTCTTCCACACGCTTTCTCATGGCACTTTCCAACGAGCCACATAGGTGCATCTGCTCACTCCTACCACAGAATTCTGCGAGGCAGACGAGCGTGCACCCAGCACCCGGCTCTATGCCGGACACACGTCAGACCTCAGGAAACGCTGAAAAACTCAGTGTCATTTCATCAATCACCTGTAGGCTTTGTTTTTTAATTCTTATTGAAATATAATTACTGTTTTTTTATTTGAAAAAAAATTATCTTTTAAAGGGTAATTTTAATTTACCCTTTTCACTTTTAAAGGCTAATTTTGCTGAATATGTAAATCTAGGTAAGCAAGATTTTTTTTTTTTTAACATTTAAAGATCCCACTCCAAGCTTTTCTTGCTTCCTTGTTTTTGATGAGAGTTCCATTGTAATTTTTTTCTTAATTTCTTTCTTTACTGAAGTATAATTGATTTGCAATGCTGTGTTAATTTCTACTGTATAGAAAAGTGACTCAGTTATACATACATTCTTTTTATATTTTTTCATTACAGTTTATCCCAGGATATTTAATATGGTTTCCTGTGCCATAGAGTAGGACCAAAATATAGTTGATTTACAATGATGTGTTAATTTCAGCTGTACAGCAAAGTGAGATATACATATATCTTCTTTTTCAGATTCTTTTCCACTATAGGTTATTATAAGATAGCTTTAGACCCTGAAGTTTTCATCATCTGCACAAAATGAAATACCAGGAATGAGAAAGGTGCTAAATCCCACTGCAGTCTGTACAAGTCAGGCTGACCACGGTATTCCACACGTGGATACCAGCCTTCCAGGAGGGAGTGGATGCTGAAGCCCACCCAGTGAAGCCCAAACAAACTGAAGGATTGAAAACCGTGAAAGCTTACGAACAGCTGGAGAAACTAAGGACGCTCACCTCGAACAAGGCGACCTTCAATCCTTGAGACTCTGCCACATGGTCGCAATGGGGCTGCACCACAAGGCAGAAATTCCTAGTGGTCAGACAGGGAAGGGAGAGAGGGCCTCGAGGGCCTGAGCATGGGGGGTGTCCCTGGGAGACCAGGAGGGCTGTGGACACTCAGCATGAGGACTCTCGGACCGGAGGCTCCCTACAGACTCTGCAACCCTGCCACCCCAAGAGCCAAGTTAATTAGCACGTCAGGCACTTGCTCTGCGGCAGCTCTGGACTCTGTCAAGCTGCTGGGGTGCCCTCGGCATTGAGTAAGGCTCCCCAGCCAGGCCCATCTCTGCTACCTGAGTGGAGACAATTCCAGCCAAACCTTTCAGCATGACTGGGTTTCTTCTCCCTTCCAACTGTCTGTCAGTGATTACAAAATTATATATTTTGCTTTGTAAGACTGTGACAAACAGCCTCAAAAGTAATGCAAAAAAAAAAAACAAAACAAAAAAACAAGCAAACAAACAGCAACTACTTTATTAATATTTTCCTAAGAAACCTTAGAATGAGATTCTGGCCACTTCCTCAGCTGATATTGTTCTTTCTCATTTGCACAGAATGCTATCATTGTTTTCCAGCTGACATGTTTGATTTATGGTTCCTAATATCTTTGAAGTAATGTACTTGGTAATTGTAGTCACTCTATTGATTTTCACAAAACTGCTTTGTTCTCTGTGAAGCCACATCTGAAGCTGGTGATTAACATACCCTCCATCCCCAGCTGCTGTTGAGGGCGTGGGTAAAGTAAATATTCGAACAGGGCTTCCCACCAGCTCTGGACATCATTCGCCCTAGGACTGAATCTTTCAATTCCGTAACGAATCTACACATTCACAACTGTGTGTTGCTAACCAATTCACACAGCCTTTGTGTGTTCAAACAAAGAGGTGCACCAATAAAAATAATCAAATGGAGCCAAGAAGGAATTAACTTACCTTCAGAGAAACACAGGTAGTTATTAACTGTTATTCTGGGAAAGGAAGGTCAAAACTGCTAAGGAAGAGAACACTGGGGACAGACCCTGATGTTTCGCCTCTCTCTGCTAGAAGCCCTAGTCCTTCTCGAGATGAGTTTTCTTGGTGGACTTCAAAGGTGTTCAGCTGCCAGGCTGGGTATCTTTTCATCCACGCATGTGTTTCCCTGTAAGGCCCAACCCATGGACTAATTTAAAGGTGCTCATTTCCTCAAGGCTTAATGGGCCTGGCAAACCTGCTGCTCTCACCTTACAATCCGCTCAGCTTGCCATCATCCATATTCAGAACATAGCTCTGGGGACTGGGCAAAGTGGTCATCCACCGGTGCCTCTGCAGAAAGGAGACGGAAGCCACACGCTGATGGTGTGGAGCCAGCTCAGGTCCAGCAGGTTCCAGTCTCTGCAACTTTGCTGGATGCTCCCTGGTCTGTTTTGCAACCGATGCCCCCGGAATAGCCCTGCATCAGGAGTCAGAGGGAAACGGCCCTGCTTCCCGCTCCTCCATGGACCAGCTGGGTAATACCAGTCAAGCTTTCCTCAACCTCTGCCTCCTCTCTGTAAACAAATGGCTAGTTCTCTCCATTTCACCAGATCGATCTGAGAATCCAGTAATACAGATAAGCAAAAGCGCTTGATAAGGAATAAGTCATGGACTGAACATAAGGTCAAGGCATTTGTCACCCAAGATGCTGCGGGGAGATATTCCCTGCTGTGCCGGGGAGGCAAGATGCTGTGCAGGGCAAGTGTCACAGGTGAGCACATTTGGGCCTCTTTTAAGTCCACAGGATTTTGATGTGATTTAAACATTAGGTCAGCTGAACATGGGGGCTTCCCTGGTGGTTCAGACGGTAAACAGTCTGCCTGCAATGCAGGAGACCCAGCTTCAATCCTCGGTCAGGAAGATCCCCTGGAGAAGGGAACAGCAGCCCACTCCAGTATTCTTGCCTGGAGAATCCCATGGACAGAGGAGCCTGGGGGGCTACAGTCTATGGGGTTGCAAAGAGTCGGACATGACTGAGCGACACCCACAGTTGAACGTGGACTTTTCATAAGCACAGAATCAGATGTCTCTGCAGATTGTGCTGCTGATAAATAAGGGGATATGTACAAGCTGCATGCACACAAAACATGCCCCCCACAGAAGGGGCAGGATGGAGGCAGCATCCACCCTGCTCTGGATGAACATGCCAGCCTGGTGACGCTGCAGCAAGGGATTGACCCCCAAGGGCACTGACTGTGTCTGTCTTACCCCCGTCCCTCATCAGGGCAGTTTCCTGGGCTACCTGTGAGCAGAACCACCTGACTTTGTCCAGCAAAACTAAGAGGTGAACATATGTCCAAACTATGATCTTAAAGGAGTGGTAGCCAAATGTAGTTCAGTTCAGATAGGGCCTGGAAGATGCTGACGGACCCCTGAGTCCAAGAGGCTGGCAGGCTCTCAGGCCCCTTCCTGACCTCAGATCTCCAACTACGGGTCTAGGAATCCACATGTTGAAGGTCCTCTTGGTCATTCTTACAGAACCTGAGATTTGAGGAGCTTGCTGGAAAGTCTGTTTGAGAGACTGTTGTGGCCAATCTCCAGATATCTCCAGGGCCAAGACTTGTGTCTGAGTATGAATTCTGTATCTCCGCAGGGGCCTAAACGTGGGTGAGTCATTTAGCTGAGGTCTCATTCGTGAAGTGGGAATGACAGTCTATCCTTAAAGGGTTGTTAAACGGGCAAAGAGGACAGCGCACATCAAAGTGCTGCATAAACTATGAGAGTCACACCAGTGTGGTGCAGCCGCAATTTTTGTTGCTGGGATGGCAGCTGCCTGAGCCCCCAGACACTGATCAGCATAGAGAGATGAACCCTGACCACAGCCAGGGGATATGATCTGCAGCTGTGGGACCTGCCCCTGAAAGTCCTCTCACCCACAGTCGGCTCTGGGGTCTCAGTATCAAGAATCAGACCCTTCTAGGGCCTTCCCTGGTGGTCCAGTGGCTAAGAATCTGCCATACAATGCAGGGGATGTGGGTTTGATCTCTGATTGGGGAGCTGGGGCCCCACGTGCTATGAGACAAATAATCCCACGTGCTGTAGCTACTGAACCCACACACCACAACTAGAGAGCCCCTGTGCCGCAAGCAAGACCTGACCCTTCTCATTGGGGTTTCATTAAAAAGAGAACATCCTGCTCTGTAATAAGATTAACATTGTGTATTTACTACATGTTACTTGGCAGACACTTTTTGTACATTACCTACTTTACTCCTCAGAACACCTGATGAGGTAGTATTGTTAGCATCTTTATTCCCTTTTTTGCAGAAGAAAGCAAGGTACAGAAGAGTTAAGAGTGTGTGCATGCTCAGCATTCAATCATGGTCTGACTCTTTGCAATCCCATGGACAGTAGCACACCAGGCTCCTCCGCCCATGGAATTTTCCAGGCAAGAATATTGGAGTGGGTTGCCATTTCTACTCCACAGAAGAATGAAGAACTTGCTCCCAAATCACACTTTTATTGCTGGCTGTGTCAGGGCTAGAATCCAGGCATCCTGACCCCAGAGCCTAAGATCGCTGCATCATGCCCTCCTCCACGTGCAAAGAGCACCCTGGGCCCTGCCTGTCCTGTCTCCTCTAAGACATGCAGACAAAGAAACAGGGACTACAGTCCTGTCAGCCTGGCAACATCCCTCCCACAGCACTGAGCTGACGACACCCCTGGGCAACACTCCTTTTCTTTCTTTTTTCACTTAGACTTTGGTTATATACTGAAAGAGTAAAAATAGAGCCTTGATTGTATTAGTCTCAGTTTAGGAAGCCACTGCCATGCATTCACATAAGAAAATTACTCAAGAACCATTATGAGTCTTGCAGCCAAAATGTCATACCTGAGAGCAGGAAATGCCTGAAGAGCTTCTAGATGAAGTGAGCCCAGAATTGAACATTGATTTGCCGATGCTCAAGGAGAAAGTGGAAAACTCTTCTGTTGTTAATATAAAGATACAGAGCTTTCAGATCCCATAGGACTAGTTCAAGATCTAATTAGGTTTCTCAAGAGTGACTAAAAGTACCGACACATTTTCCTTTCTTTGAAAGGGCAAAGTTCCGCCCGTCATTAGTGATCAATACCCACAGGCATTCTTCAGAGCCTCATCCAGCAGGCAGTGTCGGCTACCCAGGTGGCATGGGGCTGAACATGGGCCTTTCCTGAACCACAACAATGGAGGCCAGCCTGGAAGGTGGGGTGGAGTGGGAGACAGGCCCAGGATGAGACCATCCACTAGCAAAATGAGAGGCCTGTAAAACAGTTTTAGATGGCCAAGTCAAGGTAGCAGTTCTTCTTCTCTAAAATATCATGTAGAAGCAACAAGGAAGGATAAGAGACAGAAATGCAAATTCTTTTTTTTACCTTTTTATTTTGTATTGGGGTATAGCCGGTTAACAATGTTGTGATAGTTTCAGATGGATAGCAGAGGGACTCAGCCACACATGTACATGTACCTGTTCTTCCCCAAGCTCCCCTCCCATCCAGGCTGCCACACAATATTGAGCAACGTTCCCCAAGCTGCATGATAAGACCTTTGTTGGTTATCCATTTTAAATATAGGAGTGTGTGCATGCAGATCTCAAACTCCTTAACTCTCCCTTCTCTCCACCCTTCCCCCCGGTAACCACAAGTTTGTTCTCTAAGTCAGAAATGTAAATTCTATCTTCACGGAAACTCCAGCACTGAAGAGCAGTCAGATGCATGAGAGTCAGGATGGGTTCTGGAGGATACTGAGAGACAAGAGCCACGGCCACAGAGCTCAAAGCCAAGCAGAAAGCATGGTTCTGTCAAGCGGCACCATCTGATGGGCAATGTCAGCAGGAAGGGCGTGCATGTGAGAGTGGCGGGAGCTTCCCTGGACCTGATTCGGCACAAAGGAAAATTAGAGAAGGCGGGAATGAGCAAACACTCATGTAAGTGGTCTGCAAATGTTAGACATAGCAAGTCAGTGAGACAGGACAGGGACGTGACACCCCAGCAGAGGAGATTGCGGCTGCCGGTATCAATCAGGAAGAGAGAAATCAAAATCAAAATAATTCACACTTAAAAAGCTGTAGCATAAGGAGAACTCCCAAAACATGGCGCCATGAAAATGTTGCCATGAGACAGACGAGGTTGTGAGCTCATAAACGTACTGAGAAGCAGCTGCCAGGATAAAAGTGAAGCTCAGAGTAGAGGCAGGACTCAATGAAGCCTGGAAACACAACACCAGGAGTAGCAGCATCCGGGAAAGAAGAGAAAAACAAAATCATTACCAGAGTGAAGGCCACACTGAGAGCAGCCCCGAAGATAACAGACACCAGGAA
This sequence comes from Cervus elaphus, assembly GCF_910594005.1. NCBI lineage: Eukaryota > Metazoa > Chordata > Mammalia > Artiodactyla > Cervidae > Cervus > Cervus elaphus. Next base: position 13,012,791 of record NC_057842.1, on the reverse strand, counting down.
AACCAGCAAAAGGGACCCAGAGGCCAGGACTGAGAAATACAAGCAAATAAAATGCTAATAAAGAGCTAAAAATAATTATAGCTAAAATAATAAATATGAAGTGAAAGTCGCTCAGTCGTGTCCGACTCTTTGCAAACCCATGGACTATATAATATATAGTCCGTGGAATTCTCCAGGCCAGAATACTGGAGTGGGTAGCCTTTCCCTTCTCCAGTGGATCTTCCCAACCCAGGGATTGAACCCAGGTCCCCTGCATTACAGGCGGATTCTTTACCAGCTGAGCTACCAGGGAAGCCCATAAATTATTTAGTCACCTTATAAGGAAACTACTTGCTATTAGTATCACCATTTGATAAAAAATAAAACCCAAGTCTTCCGCATTGCAGGCGGATTCTTTACTGTCTGAGCTACCAGGGATAAAGATTTTAAAAGGAGATCTAACATAGTTTTCTCTTGCCCACCAACACCAAAAAAAAAAAATTTAACTGAAATAATAGAACAGGGGCTTAGGTGTCACAAGTGGTAAAGAACCTGTCTGCCAATGCAGGAGAGGTAAAAGATGCATGTTCCAACCCTGGGTGGGGAAGATCCCCTGGAGGAGGGCATGGCAACCCACTCCAGTATTCTCACCTGGAGAATCCCATGGACAGAGAAGCCTGGCGGGCTGCAGTCCAGGGGATTGAAAAGAGTCGGACACAACTGGAACAGTTTAGCACCCACACACACAATAGAACAGGAAAGATATAATTCAAGACATTTTTCTAAAACAAAACTAGATTTGAACCTGCACCTGAAAGCATGTGCCATACTCCTTGAATTAAAAAAATGAAACAAACCCATTAACATTGTGACATTTCCTGAAAATGTGATTGAACTTCAGAAATAATGCAAGAGTTATGTGGATCTCAAGGCAAAACATTCATCTACTAAAGGAAAAAAAATCCTTTGACCTGAGACCCTAGAAAATAGTACAATGGTCCAAAGTCCAAAAAGTTACTAAGGAAAGAACATATGACCTAAGAATTTATACCCAGCAAATTTTATTATTCAATAATAAAAATATTTTTATTTTTATGTGTGAAAAATATCCTGGAGAATATTGCTGTCATGAACATCTCTTGAGGAAATTTTTAGAGGACATCTTTTAGACAAACAAAAGAGGCTAACAAAACTACGAAGGACAGACTAGCAGTAAATCCTGGCTCTAACTCCAGGAATAAAACTAAAACAAATGTAGGAATTACAGTTGAAGAACAGAATCTAAATGCTATAGCTATAGACAATATGACCATGACGTAATTAATAAAATTTAGGAAGAAAAGAACTGAACAGTGAGAGATAAAGTAGTACATTGAATTCCTCATCTTTTATAGAAATGGGTAACAATAGCAATTAAAGGTATTACTCCAAAAGCAAAATGCATGTGTGTTTTATACAAAGGCAGACACATCATCAGATAAAAGGTGGTGGAGCAAAAGAAAAAAGAATGGAGAAGATGGAAATACAGTTATTTCATTTTTCACAAAGACAAAAATTAAAGATTAAAAATAACCCCCTTTTCCAAATTAGGAATAGAAGGGAACTTCTTTAATCTCATTAAAAGTATATATAGAAAAGAAAAACATAAAACATATACTTTATACTGGAATGCTGAAACGTTGTTTCGGGAATTAAGAATGAGAGATGCTGGGACTTCCCTAGAGGTCCAGTGGTTAAGACTCCACACTTCCAACACAAGGGGCACAGGTTCAATCCCTGATTGGGAAGCTAAAATCCCACAAGTCACACCAAAAGGGAGACCAAAAAAAATTAATTAAAAAAGAAAAGAAGGATGTTGCGTACTATCACTGCTTCTACTAGACCTTTTATAGAGGCATTAGGATTGAAAAGGATGAAACAAATCTGTCATTATTTGCATATGATACACTTATCTACATAGAAAACACAGAAGAATGTACACCCTTGCTGGGTACTAAACCAATATGAAGAAGTCAGTTGCTTTTCTACTCACCTGACCCGATTAGTTGGAAACAGTTTCTAAAGGCACCATTTTCAATAGCAGCAAAATATGAACTATCTAAGGAAAAGTCTAAATATGTGAAAGCCCATCATGAAAAAAAAATACATAAATTTTACTTTACAGCAGTAAAGGAAAAAAGTAATAAAGTAACAGGTATACGTGTTAGTGGCTAGGAAGATTAAATACCTTAAAGATGGCAGTTCTTTCCCAACTGATTTAACTCAACTCCAACCAAAACTCAAACAGGACTTTTGATGACTTGAAAGACTCTCGAATCTCTATGGAAGAGCAAAGCACTAAAAGAATGAAGTGGAGGAATTAGTTCCATGAGATGTGAAAATTTATAAAGTTACAGTAATTAAGAAAGTGTGGTATCAAGGTGGTCCAGCCAGGTTGACCAAGAAGCAGGAAGGGACCCCTGAGCAGACCCACACAGACATGAAGCTCTGATTCACGATAGAGACAGCTGGAGATCAGTGGTAAATGAGGGAACAACTCAATAAACTGCCCACGAAAAAGGCAATGAACCAATTATTTACCCATAAAGTAAATATGAAATGGGATTCCTATCTCTCACCATATAAAAGTTTAATTTTAAGCAGATTAAAGACTTCAGGGGTTCAGGATGGGGAACACACGTTCACCCCTGGCTGATTCATGTCAGTGTATAGCAAAAACCACAACAATATTGCAAGTAATTAGCCTCCAACTAAAATAAATTAATTAATTTTTTAAAAAACGTTGCCTGTCAGAATGGCAAAGAGCAGTAAATTCAAAGATCCACAGACTTGTGTACTTGGCTGGTGGAAGTGTAAACTGGTACAACCTGTATGGACAGCAATTTGTCAATCTATTTCTAAATTAAAATTGTATATTCTCTTAGAGTCTGTGCTTGCACTTCTAAAAGATACTCACCAACATGTAAAGCTAGGTGCAAAAAAGAAGTTCATTTTTTGTAATTGTTGTAATATCATTGTTTGTTTGTAATATCAATCATTGTTTGATATTACATTGTTTGTAATATCAAAATATTAGAAATATTCTAAATGTCTCTCAAAGAAAATAATTAAACGACCCCGCAGCCCTTAAAAAGACTAATTGACCTCAATATGTACTGATATGGAAGAATCTCCAAGACATATTCCTAAGTGAAAAAAGGTACAGACACCCCATTTGTGTTTTTAAAAACACAGAAAACATATACGTGTGAGTGTGTGTATTTATACATATATGAGTGTATGTACATATAGGTGTGTACATACATACAGAAATAAAATATCCCTGAAGTACATACAAAAAGCTGATTAGAGAAACTGACTTCAGGGATGCGGATAAGTGAGTCAGGGGCTCACTAGAGGGAATTTCACTTTTCCTGCATACTCTTTTGTATCTTTTGAATTTTGGGCGATGTGCATGTATGGCCTACTCAGAAAGCCAAGTCCTCTAGAAAGGAAGGCAGCCATTGGTTAAGGTGAACCCTGGAGTCTGGAAACCAGGGATCAAGACAAAGGAGAAGTATGGCTGCTTCTCAAGTTCATATCCAGAAGAAGGACAACAGGAGAAGATGCAGATAGCAGCTGTCACGGCCAGCAGAAGCCTACAACTGGGGGCTACAGGATGAGGCACTCACACTCCACTGGGTGAGAAGCCAGAATCCAGATCGGCCGACTCTGGGCACCAGCTTCATTCAAGTTCTTGATGCTGAGCCAGTACTTTGTCTTAGCTGGTAAGATTTCGTTACTGAATGCAAGTCTGTATGCCTGAAGAAAAGTGAGACCAAATCATAACTGAACATCAGAGTTTGCAGCAAAGGAAGGTTTACTTTAGGACCATGCAAGGGGATGGGTGACTCAGCTCAGTTCAGTTCAGTCGCTCAGTCGTGTTCAACTCTTTGTGACCCCATGAACCGCAGCACGCCAGGCTTCCCTGTCCATCACCTTCTCCCAGAGTTTACCCAAACTCATGTCCATCAAGTCGGTGATGTCACCCAACCATCTCATCCTCTGTCGTCCCCTTCTCCTCCTGCCCCCAATCCCTCCCAGCATCAGGGTATTTTCAAATGAGTCAGCTCTTCGCATCAGGTGGCCAAAGTGTTGGAGTTTCAGCTTCAGCATCAGTCCTTCCAATGAACACTCAAGACTGATCTCCTTTAGGATGGACTGGTTGGATCTGCTTGCAGTCCAAGGGACTCTGCCCCCTAAACGGCAACTCTGGGAAGGGTTTCAGCAAAGCATTTTTAAGGGTCAGGTGAGGGAGGAGCCTGGCTGGTTGTTGCAAACTTCTTGGCCCAGGAAGCCTTTGTTCTTACAGCTAGCCACATAGGTCAGCTCAGGATGTTTCTGTAAACTTCCAAGACAAATGTTATTCTCTGTTCTGCAAATTTGTATCTCTATATGAATGGGAAAGTGTTATACTTTTAAAAGTCAGAACCTTCAGAATGGGCTATTCTGTATATTTCAGGCTGTAGGCAATATTCTTAACTTGTAGCAAAAGCAATAAAAGGCAAAAGTCAAAGAGAAAGAAACAGATTCAATATGGAGTCAGATTTGTTCTCTGTGATTATACTTTCATATGTTTCCAGTGCCACAGTGCAAGTCTCCACCTACAGAGAGCCAGGGACAAGCTAATGGAGAAAGGTAGAAATGGCCAGCTGGACAGGAAATTAGCCATTTTCCAAAGGCTGCAGAGACGGCTCATCCAGGCAGGGCCCAGTGCAAAATGAAAATGAGGGTCCCTTGTTCAAAAAGCACAGGTAATGTGTTGTGAAATGCACTAAAACGTAAAACTTTTCCCTCCCGCGTGCTCTCTTGATTTTTCATGGTGTTTTATATAAGCTGTGTAATGTCATTGTAAGTAAAGAAAATTAAACTTTTTTAATTACTGGCATATGTTTTGCTATTTATCTTTATATCACGTGATGCCCTTTTAAATGCAAATAGAAAAGCATTTAACTCAAATGCTGAGTCACTGAAAGTACACAACATATTTTGTAGCTCATGCATGCATATGCATTTTGTTCTTACCAGGACAGTGGAAATGCCACACAAAATTTAACTCAACTGTGTTGTTTCACTTCTTAATATGCACATATTCTACCAACACTCTCTACCTTCAGCTGGTTGTTGAGGAAGGACACCGAAAGGAAAGGAGCTGTGGGTTGCCCAGTCTTTCCCTGTCCTTTATGTCACTGACATCACGGTGAGAGGTTGGCTAACACAAGGAAGTGACATGAGGGGAAAAGGATGTCCTTGGGTTTATTGGTCATCCGCATACTTATGACACAGGCCCAGGCCTTGGGATCCTGGGCTCAGGGCTTGCACCTGGACACACCTCTTCCCAAGAAACAAAATGCAAAAGAAATTATACGGGACCAAAAACAACTGCATGCATGTGCAGTTAGGGCAAATTCTGGACAAAAGATACCAAAAAAGAGAGACCAAAAAAGCCACCTGCCACTTTCGAGGAGCCTGGAGCAAATGTAGGGTGTCAGGAGCAAAAGCAGGGTACTGAGCATGCCCCCTGAACACAACACCACCTACGGGGTGGGCAAAACACGTAAGCCCCCACTCCGACTCAACCGCTGGACATGTCCCGACCCTCACCCCATGCAAGGAACAAGCTTGCCCCACCTATGAGAGCAAGGAAGCAATGGAACCCGTTGCTTGTTCTTGCTCCTCCCTGCTGTAGCAGAGGTCCCAAAAGAACCTGGCCTGAATTTCTTGTCTGGCCTGTAATCAATTTCTATTGGTTGGGGAAGGCCAAGAACCCTGGGCGGTAACATTTAGAATGCTAGTGCCTCCTTTCTGGGCTTGAAGCAAGCTCTGGTTCACATGAACATGCAGCCTCTCCATCTCCACATGGGCAGCATCTCCACGTGCTCAGCTCTGTGCATGCCAGGTACTCCTCCAACTCCCAAAGCCCCACGTACTTGAATTCCATGCTCCCTGGAATTCCATGTTCCTGGGCATCATCAACACTGCATGTGGGTGGGCCCAAACCCCCCTGACAAAAAACAAGCTCAGGGATAAAAGTATTAAGAATTTCCTGATGATAACAGCAGAGCATTAAAGTTTGGGGAGCATTGAAGTTTGGGGCCTGATGCAATCACCGGCACCATGAAGCCAGCCCTCCGTTCCAGAATCTGCTGTTAAAGGAGAAAACTGGAATACAAAGACTGGCTCTTCCTCACCAGCATCTCTCTTGTCTGTTTAATATCATAATAAATGTTTAGGAGGTACATCATTAGAGTCATCATATCGAAAATGTCTGAATGACAAGATTTATGCTGCAAATTTTGATTTTCCAAGGTCCCATTTTTCAGTTCATTATCGACCTGTCTCTATATGAGAGAACAGAATAATCTGAGGGTTCTTAGTGACATTGCTACTGAATTTCTATGATTATTAATGAAGGATATGGAAATTTCCCCTCCAGAATAAGAATGAATTCTTAAGCCTGGAGTTACTCTTCAGGGAATAAATTCAAACTGATGGACTCTGAGATTAGCATGCGGCGAGTTTGGAGATGTGCCTGCTCTTCACCCATTGATAGGCAGCTGGTGGGGAAAACCCTCGGTTTCTCTGCATCCTGTATTTTGCAGTGCAACTGAGGCCACACAAGCTGAAGAAGATTATTTGATCACCATGATGCTTATTCTATTGAATACTCTATATTTTCAAAATATATTAAGTTCCAATTGCCCCAGAACCAATGTTGGCTCTATTACAGAAAGTAACCAGATGCCCAGGAAGGGGAGGAAAGTCTCTTCCTTTTGATGAGCTGTATTGGGTGCAAATTATGTCTAGTCAAGGCTATGGTCTTTCCAGTAGTCATGTACAGATGTGAGAGCTGGACCATAAGGAAGACTGAGTGCCGAAGAATTGATGCTTTTGAACTGTGGTTTTGGAGAAGACTCTTGAGAGACCATTGGACTGCAAGGAGATCCAACCAGTTCATCCTAAAGGAAATCAGTCCTGAATACCCATTGGAAGGATGGATGCTGAAGCTGAAGCTCCAATACTGTGGCCACCTGATGTGAAGAGCCAGCTCATTAGAAAAGACCCTGATGCTGGGAAAGATTGAGGGCAGAAGGAGAAGGGGACGACAGAGGATGAGATGGTTGGATGGCATCACCAATTCAATGAACAAGAACTTGGGCAAACTCTGGGAGATGGTGAGGGACAGTGAAGCCTGGCATACTCCAGTCCATGGGGTCGCAAAGAGTTGAACACAACTTGGCAACTGAACAGACAAGAAAATTGGATGCAAACATATCTGCTGTGTGTGCGTAAGTCGTGTCAGCCGCTAAGTCATGTCCAACTCTTTGTGAACCCATGGACTGTAGCCCATCAGGTTCCTCTGTCCGTGGGATTATCCCAACACATGGAAAGCCCCATGTCTGTTGAAAGGGTCCTTATAAGTGGCCTGAGGCAAGTCACTGAATTCCTAAGTGTAAAGAGACTGATAACAACCATATTTAGTTATAGGCTATGTGTGATTTCAGTAAGATACGGAAGACCTAGCCAGCCCCTGTGCATAGAAAGCGCTAACTGCTAGCTCTCATTCTTGGCTGTTGTTGGTGGCCTGCTCGTATCTGTCATCTAGAGGAAGAGATGGGGACAGAGACCCACGGGCGCCTCTCCAGCTGCCCGCTGCTCCTCTCCTGTTGACATTCTCGCAAGTGTTTATAGCAGAACCCTCCAGCAAGCCTTCCACCCTCAGAGAACTGTTTCCTGGACTCCTCAGAAGGCCCAGATGACACAGAGGCTGAGCATCCTGCCCTCCGACCCCTGGATCCACAGCAGGGCACAGAAGCTCACTCTCCCACTGGTGATCCTAGGGGCCCCTGGGGGCTCCACTTTGTCTTTGACTCGGATCAGATTTTCTGTCCCTTGCGGAAACAAAGGTAAAGACTGGACCCTCAAAATATTAGGACACGTCTCACCACATAGTAAAAATAACACTAGAGACCAACAGTGTGCCAAAAATATGGACCATGGAAATACCTTCTCAGAGAATGATGCAGGTGTCTTCAGCCCTAGAAACTGGAAACATTTACAATCGAGGCTCCAGGAACATACTCTCTACCTCTAACCGGGAGGCTAGCCCCAGAAGCTTTTGGTAAGGAAGATCACAATAGCAACATCTAGCCAACAATACTTCACTTGGATTGGCTAATCAATTTAATAATTATCCTCAAAGCAACAACCTTTCCTCATCTTCTTTTACTTTTGGGTTCAATAGAGTTCTTTTTCCACTTGATATTTGTATATATTGCAAAATTATCACCATAATAAATCCAGTTAACAGCTGTCACTATATGTAGTTACAAAATTCTTTTTCTTGTGATGAGCTCTTTGAAGATTCACTCTCCTAGCCACTTTCAAATATGAAATACAATATCATTAACTAGTCATCATGCTGTGAACTACATCCCAGGCCTTAATCGTTTCATAACTGGAAGGTTGTACTCTTTCACCACCAACATCCATTTCTGCCACTCATCCTTACTCATCTTATATAAACGTGTAAGTAACTGCAATTACAATAGGCAGGAAGACTGCCCAAAAGGGGAAGGCAGGAGCCCACAGGAGAAACAAGAATCAGAAAACAGGCTACGAAATGACCCATGGATCCCAGAAATCACAATGTATATTAGGAAATGTTTTGAGCTGAACAAAAATTAAAACAAAGCATATGAAAATGTGTGAAATGCAGCTAAAACACTTCTGAGAGGGAAATTTATAGCTTAATTTGCTTATATTTGAAACACAAAATGCCTAAAAGTTGGTGATTTCGACTTCCAACTTAAACAACTAGAAGAAGAAAGGCACAGTAAGCCCAAAGTAAACAAAAGGAAGGAAATTAATAAAGATAAAACAGACATTCCTACACCAATGAAATAGATAAGTAATAGAGAAAATCAGCAAAGGGAAATCTGGTTCTCTTTCTGATTTTTGTTGAAGCATATTTGATTTATAATGTTGTGTTGGTGTCTGCTCTACAGCAAACTGAATCAGCCGTATATACACACATATCCACTCTTCTTTAGATTCCCTTTCAACTTGTATGTGCTCAGTCGCTCGGCCGTGTCCAACTCTTCGTGATCCCTGGGACTGGAGTCCACCAGGCTTCTCTGCCCATGGAATTTTCCAGGCAAGAATACTGCAGTGGGGGCTATCATTTCCTACGCCAGAGGATCTTCCTGATCCAGGGATCAAAGCTGCATCTTTTGCCTCTCCTGCACAGACAGGCAGACTCTACCACTAGCAGCACTTGGGAAGCCCAGAGTTCCTTGTTTTGTTGTTTTGTTTTTTTGTTTTTTTAAAGATAGCAACATTTGTAAATTCCTAGTGAGGTCAGTCAAGAAGAAGAAGAAAACACAAAACACAAATTACCAATACTCAGAATGGAGCCTAACTACTATTAAAAAAAAAAAACATTAGTAATACAAGCCTCAAATAGAGTCCCAGGTGGCCCTAGTGGTGAAGAGCTTGCCTGCCAGTGCAGGAGACATGAGAGACACATATTCGATCCCTGGGTCGGGAAGGTTCCCTGGAGGAAGAAATAGCAACCCACTCCAGTATTCTTGCCTGGACAATTCCGTGGACAGAGGAACCTGACGGACTATTGTCCACGGGTTAAGAATGGGATGAGCGACTGAGCGCATACAAACGGAGCCGGGAAACCAGCAGGGGGAGCTCTGGTTCCAAATCGGGAAAGGAGTAGTCAAGGCTGTATATTGCCCCCTGCTTATTCAACTTACATGCAGAGTACATCATGAGAAACGCTGGGCTGGATGAAGCAGAAGCTGGAATCAAGATGTACGGGAGAAATATCAATAACCTCAGATATGCAGATGACACCACCCTTATGGCAGAAAGTGAAGAAGAACTAAAAAGCCTCTTGATGAAAGTGAAGGAGGAGAGTGGAAAAGTTGGCCTAAAGCTCAACATTCAGAAAACAAAGATCATGGCATCTGGTCCCATCACTTCAAGGCAAACAGATGGGGAAACAATGACAGACTTTATTTTTCTGGGCTCCAAAATCATTACAGATGGTGACTGCAGCCACGAAATTCAAAGCCACTTACTCCTTGGGAGAAAAATTATGACCAACCTAGACAGCATATTTAAAAGCAGAGACATTCCTTTGCCAACAAAGGTCCATCTAGTCAAAGCTATAATTTTTCCAGTGGTAATGTATGGATGTGAGAGTTGAAAGAAAGCTGAGCAGAGTTGGTGATGGACAGGGAGGCCTGGCGTCCTGCAGTTCACAGGGTCGCAAAGAGTCGGACACAACTGAGCAACTGAACTGAACTGAAATGAACTGAGTGCTGCAGAATTGATGCTTTTGAACTGTGGTGTTGGAGAAGACTCTTGAGAGTCCCTTGGACTGCAAGGAGATCCAACCAGTCCATCCTAAAGGAGATCAGTCCTGGGTGTTCATTGGAAGGACTGATGCTGAAGCTGAAACTCCAGTACTTTGGCCACCTGATGCCAAGAACTGACACATCAGGAAAGACCCTGATGCTGGGAAAGATTGACGGTGGGAAGAGAAGGGGACAACAGAGGATGAGATGGTTGGATGGCATCACCAACTCAAGGGACGTGAGTCTGAGTAAACCCTGGGAGTTGGTGATGGACAGGGAGGCCTGGTGTGCTGCAGTCCATGGGGTCAAAAAGAGTCGGACACGACTGAGCAACTGAACTGAACTGAACTGATGATAGTGCCAGAGCCCAGCAGGAAGGAGGAAGACTCCCATCTTTCTTGGCAAGGATTCGACCGTGAAAAGCCGGGGGACTTTTTGTTTGCAGCCCTCCCTGCTTCATTTCCCCTCTGTAAAGGTCTTCTCCTTCCCTCACTTGGGGTGGGGGTGGAGGAAGCGAGGGGAGGCTTGCAGGCTGCTCACGTGGCTGCAGACCCCAAATTGCAATTCTCTGCTGATCCCCGGATAAATGCACCTTTACTGGAGACACATCTGGCAGTCTATCTCAGGTCAACACTACAAAAACTATGTTTTTCGAAAGGATGATGAGGATTGTTGTAAAAAGTTTTATGACAATAAAGGCGACAACCCATATTAAGTGGAAAAATTATTAGAAAGACTCAAATTACCAAAAGTGACACAATAAGAAAATTTTTAAAAACATGAATAGCCCAATATCTGTTAGAGAAATTGAATTTAAAATTAAAATCCTTCCTACAATGAAAACATCAGGGCCAGATAGCTTCACTAAGAACAGCCAAAACAGCTTCAAAAAAAGGACATTGCAGAATTCATACAACCTGATTTCAAGACTTAATATAAAGCTACAAAAATCCAGGCAGGATGGTATTGGTCTAAAAATAGATAAGTCAATAAAATGAAAAGAGAATTTAAAAAATCGACTCATATTTATAAGATCGGTCAATTTTTAACATATACTAACAAGTTTACAGTGAAAGTGAAAGTGAAAGTTGCTCAGTGGTGTCCGAGAACACTGGAGTGGGTAGCCTTTTCTTTCTCCAGGGCATCTTCCGGACCCAGGGATCTAACCCAGGTCTCCCACACTGCAGGGAGATTCTTTACCAGCTGAGCCACAGGGGAAGCCCAGGAATACTAGGGGTAGCCTGTCCCTTCTCCAGGGGATCTTCCCGACCAGGTGAGCTACCAGGGAAGCCCATAATTTAGTCACCTTATAAGGAAACTACTTGCTATTAGTATCACCGTTTGATAAAAGACAAAACAGAGAGGTTATATAACCAGCCCAGGGTCACACAGCTAATAAGCCACAGAGCCAAACTTCAAAGCCAGGCAATCTGCACCAAGATTTTATAATCATAACTCACTATACTGTTCTGTTACTATGATATGTTTCACTATTGGGTCAGCCTTATAAGATCCTGGGAAATTCTGTACGTAACTGTATAAATGGTGATATAAATCAGATCTATGGTATTAATACTCTGAGCGATGTTTAGGGGGAAAGTTACTGAATATCTGATATTTTAATTATTTATAATATTTAATGGCATAGTAATCAATACATAAGCCTAGGGAAACTAGATTTATTTTCCATTGAAAAGCAAAAGAGAATTTGTCTAAGATTTTTAGTTTGGGAACACCAGAGAGAAATTAAGATGAGGATAGATATACCAAGAGGCACAGATAGTAAGTGTGGTCCAGCCCAGCACAGAGGGGTGTTTCATCAGTTATTGTTAGCATGTCGGTACACAGGGGAAATAAAAAGAAGACTAATAAACATTTTATTGGTTTTATTATTGTTTTTAATTCTCTATGAATAATGCACCTCTTTATTGTCTGTACCCAGAGCAGACTACATTTACCAACACCCCCATAGCTACGCCACTGCTTAAGACTCTCCATATTTATAAGTTTAATGTTCTAGATTTATGAGATACATTTAGGTGATTGATATGGTTTGTTGTATAGATAAATGAATTCCTTAAAGAAAATAAGGGATTTAGAAATGCAATTGAGAGCATATACAGTAAATCAAGTTGTTGTGATGCTGAGGTTTATAATAAGAAACATATATATTTGATCTGGTCCTCATTTCTAAATTTGGAACATCCTAAGTGAAGCGTACTATAAAGGTGTCATCTTTTCTGTTAATGAGGTGACTTTTGGAAAGTCCATAGGTCTCCTAAGGTTGGGTCTGGTCAATAGAGGAGACAACCATGTGATTAGAGAGTTAAAATTTTTAATCTTACCTTTGACCTCCCAGGAAAGGGGCGTGGGAGCATCCTAAGTCACTTCAATCATGTCTGACTCTCTGCGACGCTATGGACTATAGCCCTCCAGGCTCCTCTAGCCATGGACTTCTCCAGGCAAGAATACCGGAGTGGGTTGCCATGCTCTCCTCTGGATCTTCCAACCCAGGGATCGAACCTGCATCTCTTATGTCTCTTGCACTGGCGGTCAGGTTCTTTACCAGTAGCACCACCTGGGAAGACCCAGGAAAGAGGTGCTTGAGTTCAATTAGTACATGGACTTCCCCCACCCCCACTCCCCACCTCCAGTGGCTCAGAGGGTAAAGCATCTGCCTGCAATGCCGGAGACCAGGGTTCGATCCCTGAGTTGGGAAGATCTGCTGGAGAAGGAAATGGCAACCTACTCCAGTACTCTTGCCTGGAGAATTCCATGGACGGAGGAGCCTGGTGGGCTACCGTCCATGGGACTGCAAAGAGTCAGACACGACTGAGCGACTTCACTCCTCATGAATGATTTAATGAATCCTGCCTGTTTAACACTGGCTTTCCAGGTAGCTCAGTGGTAAAGAATCTGCCTGCAGGAGACGTGAGTTCAACCCCTGAGTTGGGAGAACCCCCTGGAGAAGGAAATGGCAACCCACACCAGTATTTTTTTCCTGGGAAATCCCATGGACATAGCAGCCTGGTGGGCTAGAGTCCGTGGGGTCACAAAGAGTCAGACACAACTTAGCACCCACTAGTGACTGTGTAACAAAGCCTCCATGAAAACACAAAAGGATGAGATTTGGAGAGCTACCAGGTTGGTAAGCATGTGGAGAGTGGCTCTCTCGGGGGGGGCATGGAACCCAGTGCCTCTTCTGTGCGTCTCCTCCATCCAGCTGTCCTTGATTAGTCTCTCAGTCATGTCCAACTCTTTGCGACCCTGTGCCCGCCAGGCTCCTCTGTCCATGAGGATTCTCCAGGCAAGAATACTGGAGTGGGTTGGCATGCCCTTCTCCAGGGGATCTTCCTGATCCAGGGAACGAACCAGGGTCTCCCACACTGCAGGCAGATTCTTTACCATCTGAGCTACCAGAGAAGCCCCAGGCTGTTCTTGGGTTGTATCTTTTTATACTACACTGGTGATACAGTAAGTAAAACATTTCTGTTAGTTCTGTGAGCTCCTCTAGCAAATTAATTGAACCCAAGGAGGGGTTCACCGGAATCTCTGATCTATCAGTCAGAAGGTGATAACTCGGACTTCTGACTAGCACCTGAAGGGGGTGAGCAATCTTGTGAAACTGAACCCTTAAGCGGTGAGATCTGATGCTACCTCTGGGGAGACAGCGTCAGAACTGAGTAAATCATTGGACACCTACCGGTGTAGAAGCATGGTTCAGTGGTAAGGGGGAAACTCCCAATCCGTGGGCAACACCACATTTAGCCATTTGACAAATGATTGTTAAAATTTCTGGACTTATAAACAGAAAGCTAAGACTTGTGAGTTGCACCCAAGGGCTTAAGGAACAGAGCTCGCACAAGCTTTCTCACACGCCAAGAATTCTCTGGGTGTTTTCAACATGAACTCACAACCATGCCATTAGTATTCCAGTTTAGAGATGTGGAAACTGAGACCCAACTGGGTATGGTAATGTCATCCATACAGGGTTGCGGTGGTGATTAAATGGGTTGCTATCTATGAGGACCAGTCAGTAGTCCAAGGATGGGGCTACTGAGTGATACAGCCCAGACTCAAAGCACAGCCTCTGCCTCCTGGGTCCGAGCTCCTAAAGTTCTGAATTCACAACTTTAATTAACTTAAATATTAGTTTGTAATACCAAACAGTCCCTGAAAACTTTTACTTGTATATAAAAGCCATCCTCAAAAACACCAAACATGCCAGAGATCACGTGGATAATGACAACCCTGAGTAAGATGCTACTGTTACAGAAAAAAACTCAACTGAAGTTAAATAACTTATCCAACGTCATACATGCGTGCTGTCTCTTCAGTCGTGTCTGACTCCATGTGACCTCACGGACTGTAGTCCACCAGATTCCCCAGGCAAGAGTACTGGAATGGATTGCCATACCCTTCTCTAGGGGATCTTCCCCTGGGAATCGAACTCACATCTGCCCGTGTCTCCTGCACTGCAGGCAGATTCTTTCCCGCTGAGCCACCTGGGAAGCCCTGGTGGCGCTGACCATCCAAGGTCAAGTGCCTAATAACCGACAGGCCCGATATTCCACCTCAAGCCCATCTCAGTCTAAAGCCGGTCGTTTACACCAGCCTGACAGCACCCTAGCACTTGCTGGCGGCATGGTCTGCAGACCAGCAACACTGAAGCATCACGAGAGACGCAGGGTCTCGGCCCTAGAGAGAACCAGAATCTGCATTTTAACAAGATCCCCGGGTGATTCCCCTGCACTTTGGACGGAGAGGCTCTGCTCTCATCAACCTGACCCCCAGCTTCCAGCTGCTTGGAATTTTCTGGGCCTCTGAACACAGTTGAGTTATGTTCCAATGATATTTTCTGCTCAGACACACAAGCCAAAGGACAAGAACATGGGAGGGGGTAAAATAGCTGACGGCTGAGTGTCAGAGAATAAAGGCAGCTGATAAAGGAGCAGGAGGAGGTGATTTTGCAGTTTCTGGGACTATTTCAATTAGAAATCTCGCCTTTATCTAAATCACTCATTGGATAGCTAAAGTCTGACTTGGTTATCATTTCAAGAGCCCTCGCCTGTTCTCCTCAATCATATTTCAAGCATATTGTAAGTAGTATGTCTGTGAGTAGTAAGATGAGTCATTTCTTTAAAGAAGCCCTGATTACATGAACTTCCGACCTCCACTAGCTCTGTTGAAATAAAAGGGGAAAGGAAAGCAGGAATCCATCTTCTTTGGCTTAATATTAGTTTCTTCTTTTTAATGGAAGTATAGCTGACTTACAAAATCGTGCTGATTTCTGTTATACAGCAAGGTGATTCAGTTATACATATCTACATATATATATACATATACATTCTTTTTCAAACTGTTTTCCATCATGATTTATCACGGGATAAATATAGTTTATCCTGTTCCCTGTTCTATACAGTAGAACTTTGTTGTTTATCCATCCTGTTTATAACAGCTTGCATCTACTAATCCCGGACTCCCAGTCCAACTCTCATCCACTCCTCTCCCCGCTGGCAACCACAAGTCCGTTCTGCATATCCTGAGTCTGTTTCTGTTTTATAAGCATGTTCATTTGTGTAGCTTTAGATTTTACATATAAGTGATGTCATATGATATTTGCCTTTCTCTTTCTGAGTTACTTCTCTTAGTATGGTAATCCCTATGTGCCCAGGATAGGATTGCTGGGTCATAAGTAGCTCCACTTCTAGTTTTTTAATGAAGCTCCACATGCTTCTCCATAGTGGCTGCACCAACTTACACTCCCAGTAACAGTGTAGGAGGGTTCCCGGTTCCCTTTTCTCTGCACCCTCTCCAGCATTTACTATTTGTACAATCTTGGAAGATGATCATTCTGACTGGTATGAGGTAACACCTCATTGCAGTTCTGTTTTGCATTTCTCTAATAATCAGTAATGCTGAGCAACTTCTCATGCACTCTTTGGCCATCTGCCTGTCTTCTTTGGAGAAATATCTGTTTAGTAGGTCTTCCACCCATTTTTCAATTGGGTTGTTTTTTGTCGTTGACTTGTAGAAGCTATTTTTATATTTTGGAAATTAAGCCCTTGTTGATTGCATGTTAGCAAATATTTTCTCCCAGTCTGTAGTTTGTCTTTTTGTTGTATTTATGGTTTCCTTTGCTATACAAAAGCTTGTGAGTCTGATTATGCCCATTTGTTCATTTTTGCTTATATTTCTATTGTCTTGGAAGACTGCTTTAAGAAAAAATTGGTACAATTTATGGCAGAGAATGCTTTGCCTATGTTCTCTTTTAGGAATTTTATGGTGTCCTGTTTTATATTTAAGTCTTTAGCCATTTAGACTTATTTTTATTTATGATGTGAGGGTGCATTCTAACTTTATTGATTTATATGCAGCTGTCCAGCTTTCCAAACACCACTTGCTGAGGAGACTGTCTTTTCTCCACTGCATATTCTTGCCTACTTTATCAAAGACTAATTGACCATGGGTGTGTGATTTATCTCTGGGCTCTCTATTCCATTCCACTGGTCCATATGTCTGTTTTTGTGCCAATATCATGCTGTTTTGATTAGTGTAGCTTTGTAGTATAGTCTGAAGTTTGGGAGGGTTATGTCAATGGCTTAATATGTAAAGCATACATATAAATATCAGTCTTGCCACCAAACATTAGTTTCATTCAGTTGAACATAGGTACTGTGTGAGACTCATTCATTTTGCTTTTTTCTTTCTCTTCTATTGGCAGTGCTTCAAGTTTAATCTTTCCAAAATTCAATTAAAACATTTTCCTTCAAACATTGCTCTTTATCTTACACATCTCCACTCACACCAAGCTTTTCCACACATGGTCCCCAGGGGTGCCTTGCAAACCATTCCCAGCTCCTCTTCCTTCACCTCTTAAATGCAACACTGTCTTAGCTGTTTCTAATCATGATGGATTCTGCTCCCCCAATGATCTTCCTCATTTGCTCCCACCTTTTCACCCCAATAGCCATGACCTCAGTGAACGCCCTTACTGTCCATCTCCTGGACCATTGAAGCAGCTTTCTAGTTGCTTCTCCTGCCTCTGGTTCTCTCTTCAAATGGTAGACAATTTCCTTTCTAAGAAACAAGTCTAATCATGCCACTTTCCTGAAAACCCTCTGATGGCTCCACTGCTCAGAGTCCAGGCTCTGTACCCAGCACCCGAGACCCTTCAGATCTGGCCAGCCTGCATCCTGGGCCTCACTCCTAACCACTTGCCATGTACCCAGTGCCTTAGAAGTGTTGGCCACCCCCCATCTGCCTCCTCACACCATCTGTGCCTTGGGTGCTCAGAACCGTCCCTATCAACAAAACTTCTAATGCCGAGTGCACATCCCAGCTGAGATGCCACAATCTGAAGTGTTTCCTGCTTCTCCACCTCTTAAATAGCAGTCCCCAGACAGGACTGCCTCACCAGGAAACTTGGTAGAAATGCAAATTCTCAGAATCCACCACAGACCTTCTGAGGCAGAACCTCTGGCCACGGAGCAAAACGATCTACAGTGTAACAAGCTGATTCACATACATATCCAAGTTCACGTTCAAAGCACCATGGTCATGCCACCACCCTACCTCACATCACGTTGTAATCACCTGTGGTTCCTCCTCCTCACTGCTTGACAAGGAGAGCCTCACATGCAGGGAATCCCATCCTTATTTCCTCAATGTCCAGAGCACACAAGTCTATCAACCTCTTCTGCAAATTCAGCAAGAAGTCATATTCCTGACTTTTTATACTCCTATTCATGACACTATTTTTTAAAAGACCACCATAACTTTCCTCCTGACTCTGTCCATCCAGCCCTCCCTTAATTGCCAGATTCTACATGGATGGCAACCCTGAGAAGGATGGTTGGACAACTGCTTTTGTGTCCAAAGAACAGACTATGAAATCCTGCTCACCTAGCCAGGCAGCCTGAGCACCAACTTCTTTTCCTTGGCAATGGACCTAGTGAGCAAGTTTTTAGGGAACTGGCTTTTGTCCAACAGCTTGAGGACTAGATAGTCATTTATCTGTAATTGGCCCCAGACTGGTTTCAGAGGATAATTGTCACAAGGAAACCTTCAGGCCCAAACATTTCATGTTCTCAGTAAGGATAACCTCATGACAGATTGATGGAGGGGAAAAACGAGACAGCAAAACTGGATGTGCTTGATTATTGGCTCTCTTTAGAGACACTTATCTCACACCATAGTGCTATTTTAATATAACTTTGAGACATGTTTATATGAAGTGAGAGAAACATTGAAAACAGTGGTGACACCCTGATGTCTATATCACCCGACCCAGAGTATTAAATACTAATAAATAAGAAAGGGCAGGGATGGTATCGTCTGTTCCCTAGAGGAGAATCCAGACCTGGGTAGGCACTTGACAAATATCTGTTGATGACTGATTATTTTTCCCTTCATCCTAGTAATTCTATTTTAGTCAAGTAAGAGAACCCACATGCCATAAATATGCAGTTTTCACATCCTTTTTTTATGTAAAGAGAATGAATAACTAGACCCATTTGAACTACAGAGTGCAAACTCATTCTGTGTTTTGTTTCCAATTCCTCAGCCTCCCCCAGTCATCACTCTGGAGATTGGGGGTCCCCCACCCTTAATGATCTGCTGACCGAAGCCTGGGGCACAGAAGCTCTTGGGCAACTTCCCAGCACACTGGCTGTTAATAGGAACAGCAGATACACTGCTTCCTGGCTGGGAAATCAATAGTTCTTTGTTGATTAATAACTGATTTCTCCACTGATCAAGCGCACAGATCAATGCACCGCCCCACCTCCCAGGCCTTCCAAGGAGCCAAGCTGCAGCAGGGGCTCCTGCCATCCTTCTCAGGTTTCATCCTGCTCGGAGGATGGCCGAGACACTCCAAAAGGAACAGGAAGACTGGGCCACACCCAGAATCCCGCTTTCACATTTTAGAACCGGGCGTCTGTGTGCCACCCCCCGACGCACACTTCCTGTCCACTAGATGGCGCTGAAGACCCGCATTTGTTCTCGGTACTTGAAGAGTGAAAAATAACAGGCGGAACGATGTGGAATGCTGAAAATTTATGAAAGTCAATCCTTTCAACATTCTGGCCTTGCATGCATCTTGGCAGGCCCTTGAATAAAAGGTCCATCCAAATGAATGGAAATATACAACATGCCCATTTATTTATGACACTGCCAGCCTGAGCATCCATGGCTTCCAAACAAGCACCTCCTGGCACTTTTGTGTATAAAATAAAGCAGCTGTTTGCACGGTGCATAACAATAAATGTATCCCCTAAAGAGCATAATTTCTGACACCGAATATGGAAGAGAAAGTCTGCGATGTCCCAAGACACTGCTCAGTAAAACCAACCCATTGTCAGACCTCACACTCAGTTACTCTTAGCATCCTAACACCCAGCAGAAAATTAGTAGGAATTTAGTCAGAGATGAGCCTCTGTGTTCCCACTGATCACTTTCTCCTTAGGACTGAAGGGCAAATTCATGTCAAAATCCAAGTAATTCAAGGCTATCATGGCATTTCTTAGACTGTGGTAACACCCCCCTTCTGATTATTGCTTCTCACATTTTGCTGGGGGGAGGAAGGGGGGATTGGCCAGTAAATATGGCTTATTTGGAGAGCAATCAGACTCTTCTGTAAAAAGGTGAATCGTGTCGTTCCATTGCTTGCTTTCCTTTGGGCCCTGAGAGCCTGTCTTTGCAGCAACATAAATACACTGGGCTTGGCTGGGGGGCAGCCACCAGCTTCCCGTCCACAGGATGGACGGGGGGGTTAACCTTATTTGCAACGGACCACCCCCTTCTCACCCATTTTGAACTGTCTGGTTAACTCGCTTTGGAAAGGAGTATCAATAATTCAGCGTTAGCCCGTTGGCATGTCACCCTGACAGATGAAACAGCTACAGGGCCATTGATTGCACAGCAGAAGAGAAGTCCCCCCTGCACCCCCACCTTCCTCCGCAGGATCAGTGAGAAGAGGAAAGCCTGTCCAGAGACCGTCACCCCTGAGGGGAGACCCGAGCATCCGAGGGCCGGCCGAAGGCCTCGGTGCAAAGATGCGCAAGGCAAGTGATGGGTTCATGAGTATGGTTGAAGCGATCTGTTCCTTGTTCTGTGTTTCAGCCGTCTTTGGAGTCATACGAATTAACAGCTCCATAGAGAACTCTGATCATGCCACCTAATGTTTTTATTCCTCATTCTCCAAAACCATGCCTCTGAAAGTGATTAGAAACAGATTTCTGTATTTCCGTAAAGAAAAAAAAAAAAAGCTGTCGTTTGTCCAAAGTGTTGTCCATCCTGGGCGCCTGAACCCCCTACCTTTGCTCGGCTCCTCTGGGTATTTTTGCTGGGTCTCCCCTAGTTGCCCCCGCCCCGGGCCTGGGCTCCAGAAGCACCTCCGTTTCTGCTTCCGCGGGGTCTGTCCACCGGGATCAGTTGATGAGCAGCACCGATTCCACACGCCTATCAGGACCCCCACCCCCGGCCACTGCGCACGCGCAATCTTAGGCTACCCACCTCCCCCAGACTCTCCCTGCTGAACTGGGACCCCACCCTGCAGCGTGACTTCACTGCCTGACGCCCTTTGTCTCAGGGAAGGGTCTCTAGAGGCTTTACAGGTGGCACTGATGAAATTGCTAAAGATGTTTAAAAGAACAAGTGCGTCCATGCCTTAGGAGTGAGAACAAGAGGGTGGAATGAGCGTTAAGCCGTGTCTTTTCCTCTCAGCTAGAAGCATCTCTAGGCTCCCAAAGGACATGATCAATCTTATTAATGATTTGCTCTGACCTACTAAACAGTCTTCTGCCTAATACTAATAATGCTGCTGCTGCTAAGTCGCTTCAGTCGTGTCCGACTCTGTGCGACCCCATAGACGGCAGCCTACCGGGCTCCTCCATCCATGGGATTTACCACGCAAGAGTCCTGGAGTGAGGTGCCATTGCCTTCTCTGACTAATAATACACATTTGCATAAAGTTTTTAACTTTGCAAACACTCCTTGGTTCCTGTTACTCATTTAAACATCGCAAACCCACTTGATAACACATTGCTTTTTAAAAGTCACAAAAACTGGGATTCTGTGGAATTAGTGACTTAACTAAAGTTTGGGGGCTGATCAGTGACAGGGCCACGTCTTTGGAGTCTAAATCCTGTATTTTTTTTTTCTGCCTCTGTCTTAAAAAAGAAATTCACTGCCTTACCAGTGCTGAGTTCATTACCTATATTGGAATAATATTGGAAATACATTTCAAAAATGTTGCAAAAATATTTATAGCTCACAAATCTATGGAGATGCCACAAGAATAAAGTGGGATCAAAGCAGAGTGGAAATATTAATAGCATGAGATTTAGGATCTGACAACAAACCTGTGCCAATCCTTCCTACTCTGTGCAAAGTACTCTATTCAACAACCCGAGACTGCTTTCTCTTTTTTAAATAAATGTATTTATTTGGGTTGTGTTGGGTCTTCACTGTGGTGGCTTTTCTCTGGCTGCTGCGAGTGGGGGCTTCTCTCCTGGCTGCATATGGGCTTAGATGCCCCACAGCATGTGGGGTCTTAGTTCCCTGACCAAGGATTGAACCCACGTACCCTGAACTGCAAGGCAGATTCTCAACCACTGGGCCACCAGGGAAGTTCCCTGTTTCCTCGTATGTAAAATGGAAGTAATTTCTACTGAATACATGTGGGAGGATTAAAAATCTAGCAGATATAAAAGAACGCCTGTTAGATTTATTGGCACCTAATAAATACTAGCTTTTATCAACTATTTTATCTTTATTAACATCAACATCATTATCATTGAAAACTATGGAATTAAAACAACTCCAGGATAATCTGTGAGCTCATGATGATGATTTCAGTAGGTGCAACTGTACAGAAAATGAGAAAACTGGCCTTTCATCCTGACGGGTGGTCCAGATTGGCTGACTGGCTCTTACTAACAGCTTAATGTTTTTCCATCCTCTGGATACTGAAAGCTATTTTATTGTCTGTAAAAGTAAGTTTGGCCAGAGAAACAATTATTCCCAGAACTCTGAAAACTCTGGAAGACACGGGCAATTTGTTTTGTTAACAATCTGCCAGTGATACACCAAACTCTGCCTCTGTTTTTCCCCCTTGTCCCTGTCATTGTCAATTACTTTGCACCATGTCAGGATCTGGAAAACAGTTAATCAGGTTGGATTGCTAGGCAGCTTTGAGTTGGCTTTGATTTAATCACAAAACATGCTGCTGCATCCATCAATTTTCCTTTTATGTCAGCTTCATTATTGTGACATTTTACCATTGTTCATGGCAAACGTGTTTGCCGACTTCCATGTCACAGAAGAGAAATGTGGTATAAACAGAAGAACCCATGGGGAAGGGCAGCCAAGACAAAGGTGTGGAGAGAATTTAAAGATGTAACTTAATGAAAAACCCAACTAGTCCAAATCCGTGAGGCCTGTGTAAGAAAATGTGACCTGTCACAAGAAGGTAACAGCAACGCTTGCATTCCACCAGAGCAGAAGTGTGATGAAAACATCAGGAAGCATCTCAGAGGTGGGCTGAAGGCATTGATCAAAGAGCATTGTGGACACTGCTTGGAGAAAGATAGACATTGTGCCCTTCAGATGTGGTGAGAGGGTAGATCTCATGGTAAGTGCTGCTACCACAAAAAAAGCAGGGAGACAAAAAAATTTTGGAAGGTGATGGATATGTTGATTACTTGATTATCATCTGTGTGATGGTAATATGAGGTCTACATACATCCACCAAATCACCAAATCATATTATGTACAGCTTTTATATACTGATTATACCTCAGTAAATCTAAGGGAGGGCATTTATTGAGAACACAAAAGCAAAGAATGGCACAGAGATCCTGACGGTAAGAAGACCATGGCAATATTCTTTTCTTAAGACTATGGCCTAATTTTTTTTTTAATTAAGGGCTATTCTATTTGTTTAGAGGGTCTTCCCAGGTAGCAGTAGTGATAAAGAACCCACCTGCCAACGCAGGAGGAGACACAAGAGACATGGGTGCAATTCCTGGATCAGGAAGATCCCCTGGAGGAGGAAATGGCAATCCACTCCAGTATTCTTGCCCGGAGAATCCCATGGACAGAGGAGCCTGGCAGGCTACAGTCCATAGGGTTGCAAAGAGTTGGACGCAATGAAGCAACTTAGCATACATACAGCATCTTCGAGAACACCTGTGTATGAGGCAGGGAGACCCACCCTCACCGACCCTCACTGGACCGTGGCCTCTTCGGCTGGGAAACAGTGAGTGTGAAGGCTGCTGTGTCCCCATCGTCAGCGTGCCAACTGCCCCGGTATCCGTGATGCTCTGCTGGGGCTCACCTTCTGTTTACACGGGGGACCTGAGACTTCGAAAGCCTTGCTCAGTCCACTCTCCACAAATGTCTACAGTGTTGGAGCACTTTCTATGAACTTACTGATTTTCTCTCTTGGGACTCACATTTAAGCTTCCGGGGTAGGCCAGCAAGGCACAAGTGTGTCTACGTGGCCCACAGAGGAGTCTGTTTCCAGAAGCCACGGTTGTGCTTCCCTGGGTTGTGCTGGTGAACACTGGCCCCTGGGCCTGCTCAGCCTGGGGAGGCAGGAGATGGTGCCGGAGCCCAAACAGTCTTGGAAGAGCCTTCGGACAAAATGTGTAAGACAGGGATCTGTCTCATTACGGTCAATCGGTGAATACAAAGGAGTGTGGGCTCACACGTGCCCGTGTGTGTGTGTGTGTGTGTGTGTGTGTGATGTCATCAAACACACTGACCCAAGCTTGGTCACTGTATTCACAAGCAGTGACTCTGGGGATCATGGAAGTATTGAAAACTCAAACCCATATTTTAAAGTAGAGTGTGATATTCAAAGGGAACTGTTTCCAGTGGGTGCTGTGTGCTAAGTCACTCAGTCGTGTCCGACTCTTTGCGACCCCGTGGACTGTACCCTGCCAGGCTCCTCTATCCATGGAATTTTTCAGGCAAGAATGCTGGAGTGGGGTGCCATACCCTCCGCCGGGGGATCTTCTGGACCCAGGGATTGAACCCGCATGCCTTATGGCTCCTGCGTTGGCAGGCGGGTTCTTTACCACTAGCGCCCCCACGTGGTGAACTGAGATAAACGGGAGACGGGCTTGGGGACGGTTCCCAAATTCTGCTCTCGGGCAAGCGTTGAGCCATCCCATCTCAGACAGAAGAGGAGCAGGGAGCTCGCGTTTGTGGCCGTTGGAGCATAGTCACTGGGTCCTTGGTGCCCGAGAAGGAGCCTCATCACCACCGCTGACGCCTGAGCACCCTGAGGCCGGGAGGGGGCCTGGGGGCGCGTGGGGGACCGGAATAACAACCTGCTTGGGAGGGCTTAAAGGCCACCCTTCTCTGGGCGCACTGCCGCAGTTCTGAGGGCGCCAAAGTCAACTGTGGAGGCGTAATTTTTTACATATATATATATACATGTATGTGTATATATGAATACATATATTCATATATAGAATATATATGAATTCTATATAGGTTCTGAATACATATATATGTATATGTGTGTGTGTGTGTGTGTGTATTCTTTTTCAGATTCTTTTCCCTCATAGGTTATTATAAAACACGGAGTATAGTTCCCTGTGGTGTGTAGTAGGTCCTTGTTGGTTTTCTGTTTTATATATAATAATGTGTGTCTGTCTGTTAATCCCAAACTCCTAATTTATGCCTCTTTCCTTTCCCCTTTGATAGCCATGTTTATTTAGGTCTCTTTCCGTTTTGCCTAGATTCATTGTATCATTGCTTTTAGATTCCACGTATAAGCATATGGTATGATATTTGTCTTTCTCTCTCCAGCTTATTTCACTTAGTATTATCATCTGTACTTCATCCATGTTGCTACAAATGGCATTATTTCATTCTTTTTTAATGGCTAGTATTGCATGTGTGTGTATATATCACATCTTCTTTATCTGTTCATCTGTCAATTAATATTTAGGTTGTCTCCATGTCTTGACTATTGTGAATACTGGTGCAACGAACATTGGAGTGCATGTATCGTTTTGAATTATGGTTTTCTCTGGATATATACCTGGGAGTGGGATTGCTGGATCACATGTTGGTTCTATTTCTAGTTTTTTAAGGAAACTCCATACTCCATAGTGGCTTCACCAGTTTACACTCCCACCAGCAGTGCAGGAGCATTCCCTTCCCTCCATACCTTCTCCAGCATTTGTTGTTTGTAGACTTTCTGATGATGACCATTCTGACAAGTATGAAGTGATACCTCTTTGTAGCTTTGATTTGCATTTCTCTAATAATGAGTGGTGTTGAGCATCTTTTCATGTGTCTTCTGGCCATCTGTCTGTCTTTGGATAGAGGTCTAAGTATTGATACTATACATTTTTTAAGCAAATTGAGTTCCTTTATAATCATATTTCAGAGACCTCATTTTTTATGGGGACCTTGGTATATATATAGTTCAATGTCATTTCTTTTCACAACAATACTTTCTTGGTTTCCATTTATTTTATGTGGCTTACACAGTGTTATTTCTCTCCTTTCATCTGAATTAGCTAACAGGAAAACCCAAAGTGAGTCTTAGCGATCCAAGTGATGTTTGTCATAAAAAATGCAAGCTGTCAAAAACCACCTCCAAATCTGCACAGAGTCAACTAGCTTCACTGTTTGTCTATCTCCTAATTTGCCACAGCACATTCATCCCATTAGGTTTTCCCAATGGGTGAAGAAAAAGGGAGAACCTGATCTTTTATTTTTTTTGCTATTATTAATGTTTCATTACATAAAAGGAAAATATCAAACAGATTGGGTAGAGTAGTCACTTTTGTAAAAGGAAGTAGGGCAGACAGCTTATCAGGCAGAAGAGAGAACTTTAGAAAGGCAGAGAATTTGGTGAACAAAGAATGCATTCTGATTAAACACACATTATTCACCAGCTCAGCTCAAGTCTGTCATTAACCCCTACAAAGGCCTTTCAAATGACATACCTGGAAATGAGTGAAAAGAAACATTCTCGAAAGATGACATCCATTCTTTATATAAAGGTGAAGGTTTAAAATAAAATATTAAATTGTGCCAGGCATCAGTCAGCGCTTTTTTCAGTACCCTTAATCGAGTCAATGTCCAGGCAGGTTGTGAATATTGCAGCACCTTTTGGAGGGAAGCTATGAAAAAAATTGGGGCCTGGTTCGGTAATTTGCTGCAAACACAGACATAGAGGTAGTCAGCTATAGAATTTACAAAATATTTAGGCATACTTTCATGCAGATTTTCTTCTTCCTTAAACATTAAAACAGTCGTAAACCTTCTTTTCAGAGACCTGACCTCGGGTATAGCAAACCTAATTTTTCAATAAAGGCAGGAAACAATAATACCCTTACAACATATGTACCATTTATCTTGAAAACTATATAATGTGTTTATTATCAATAGGAATGTTATGTTAGGATAAATAACATTTTATGGAAATGAAGACTATAGCCGAGGTAATGAGACTTAAGGACACACACAGCATGTACAGGCAAACTCACTCTAGAAAGAGATCTGCACATCTACCCAGAGGAAACTCTAAGCTGAAAAGATACACACACA
This sequence comes from Cervus elaphus, assembly GCF_910594005.1. Taxonomy (NCBI): domain Eukaryota; kingdom Metazoa; phylum Chordata; class Mammalia; order Artiodactyla; family Cervidae; genus Cervus; species Cervus elaphus. The sequence goes on along the minus strand of NC_057842.1, from coordinate 12,985,822 downwards.
CCCATGTTTACTGCAACACTGTTTACAGAAGCCAAGACACGGAAGCAACCTAAGTCTCCATCAGCAGATGAATGGATAAAGAAAATGTGGTGCATGTACACAGTGGAATATTACGCGGCCATAAAATGGATAAAATAATGCCCTTTGCAATAACATGGATGGACCTAGATCTTATCATACTAAGTGAAGTCAGACAGAGAAAGACAAATACCATATGATATCACTTATATGTGGAATCTAAGATATGATAGAATTGAAATTACTTACAAAACAGAAATAGACTCACAGACGTAGAAAACAAACGTATTGTTACCAAGGTGAAAGTGAGGGAGGGGATAAATTGGGAATTTGGAATTAATTTATACAAAACAGATAATCACCAACGACCTACTATAATCTGTTCAGTCACTCAGTCGTGTCTGACTCCTTGTGACCCCATGGACTACAGCACAACAGGCTTCCCTGTCCTTCATTTCCCAGAGCTTGCTCAAACTCATATCTATTGAGTTAGTGATGCCATCCCACCATCTCATCCTCTGTCATCCCCTTCTCCCACCTGCAATCTTTTCCAGCATCAGGATCTTTTCCAAAGAGTCAGTTCTTCACATCAGGTGGCCAAAGGATTGGCGTTTCAGCATCAATCCTTCCAATGAGTATTCAGGATTGATTTTCTTTTGGATTGATTGGTTTGACCTATTTGCAGTCCAAGGGACTCAAGAATCTTCTCCAGCACCACAGTTCAAAAGCATCAATTCTTCAGGGCTCAGCCTTCCTTCTGGTCCAATTCCCACATCCATACATGACCACTGAAAAAACCATAGCTTTGACTATGCAGACCTTTGTTGACAAAGTAATGCCTCTGCTTTTTAATATGCTGTCTAGGTTTGTCATAGCTTTTCTTCCAAGGAGCAAGTGTCTTTTAATTTCATGGCTATAGTCACCATTGCAGTGATTTTGGAGCCCAAGAAAATAGTATTTGGTAATAGCTTGTAAAAGAAAAGACTCTAAATCACCTTGCTATACAGCTGAAATTAACACAGCATTGTAAATCAAACAAACAAACCCAACAAAACCCAACAAAAATTTTTAAAAGAAAGAAAGCAATTATGACTAAGCCTTTCAACCTCAGCTAAGAGGAATTTTGCTTTAAATATGAATGATATAGTAAAAAGTTATGAAACATTCAAAAATGAATAAGTAAGAAAGATATCCACCCAACACATGTGCGAGTCTCTGCTTTGGGGATCTATGCTTGATGTCCTTATAGACTTTGCTCTCCTTATATCGCTGTGGTTCCCAACAGTGCCAGAGATCAAATTACCAACATCCATTGGATCGTAGAAAAAGCAAGAGAGTTCCAGAAAAACATCTACTTCTGCATTATTGACTACATCAAAGCCTTTGACTGTGTCAATCACAACAAACTGTGGACAATTCTTCAAGAGATGGGAATACCAGACCACCTGACCTGCCTCTTGAGAAACCTGTATGCAGATCAGGAAGCAACAGTTAGAACTGGACATGGAACAACAGACTGGTTCCAAATCAGGAAAGGAGTAGGTCAAGGCTGTATATTGTCACCCTGCTTATTTAATTTATATACAGAGTACATCATGTGAAATGCCAGGCTGGATGAAGCACAAGCTGGAATCAAGATTACAAGGGGAAATGTCATTACCATCAGATATGCAGAGGACACCTCCCTTATGGCAGAAAGTGAAGAAGAACTAAAGAGCCTTTTGATGAAAGTGAAAGAGGAGAGTGAAAAAGTTGGCTTAAAGCTCAACATTCAGAAAACTAAGGTCATGGCACCTGGTCCCATCACTTCATGGCAAATAGATGGGGAAACAATAGAAACAGTGACAGAGTTTATTTTATTGGGCGCCAAAATCACTGCAGATGGTGATTGCAGCCATGAAATTAAAAGACACTTACTCCTTGGAAGAAAAGCTGTGACTAACCTAGACAGCATATTAAAAAGCAGAGACATTACTTTGCCGTCAAAGGTCCATCTAGTCAAGGCTATGGTTTTTCCAGTGGTCATGTGTTGGTCCTTTAATGGACCGGAACCTGGTGGTTCCGAGAGTAAGAGAGAGAAAGAGGCTGACATCCCCTGGTTTACGGGAAAGCCAATAGAGCCCTGTTCTTACGGCTCGCGCTGCTGCACGTAGGCACCAGGCGCCCTCTCAAGTGGGTGAAGGCACGGTGCGCCTTCTCGAGAGGGTCTTAGAAGCCCGGGCAAGAACGTGAGCTCAGCAGGCCTCCGCGCTCCAAGGAATTAGCCAGAAATAGAGAGAGAGAAAGGGAGAAGGAATAGAAAGAAAGAAAGAAAGACACGGGGACCAAAGCTCTGATGGAGCAAAGGTGTTTTAATCAACATGGCGTGGGCATACATACTGTAGTAATTCTCAGCAAAGATAAAGATTAAAATTCCAGACTTACAAAACATAAGATGATCCCTATCAAAGAGAGAGAGTTGCAAACAATCATCTTTTACCATTTGGCTCATAAAAAGGAAGTCGGTACTTATCACTGTAATGAGAAATGCCTGGATTCCTCAGCCCAGGGAAAGGCGTGCCTCTCCTCTTAATTCCTGAATATTCAGGAATCAATAAGGGCCAGAGGGTTCCTGACAGATCCAAAACAGCACACAGGAAGCCTCTTGTTAAATGCTTCCTGACAGTCATGTATGGATGTGAGAGTTGACCATAAAGAAAGCTGAGTGCTGAAGAATTGATGCTTTTGAACTGTGGCATTGGAGAAGACTCTTGAGAGTCTCTTGGACTGCAAGGAGATCCAAATAGTCCAACCTAAAGGAAATCAGTCCTGAATATTCACTGGAAGGACTGATGCTGAAGCTGAAACTCCAATACTTTGGCCACCTGATGCGAAGAAATGACTCATTGGAAAAGACCCTGATGCTGAGGAAGACTGAAGGTGAGAGGAGAAAGGGACAACAGAGGATGAAATGGTTGGATGGCATCATCGACGCAATGGACATGAGTTTGAGCAAGCTCTGGGAGTTAGTGATAGACAGGGAGGCCGGGCGTGCTGCACTCCATGGGGTCATAAAAAGTCAGTCACACAACTGGACAACTGAACTGATCTTCCAGCAGTGACCTACCATGCTGTATTATTCTTAGCTTTCTGTGTATTAGGATGTCTTTGCATCTTAAAGAACCCTTGTGGCTGGGGAGAGTCTGCCCTCCCAGGGCGGCCAGCATTAAGAGACAGGAAAGGTTACAGCTGGGAGCAGGCCATTGACATGCAAACTAAGCAACCCAAAGCCCATGTCCCTAGGAGCCCCAGGAGGCAACAGGCCTGTGCCTCCATCATCCCAGGGCAGGTACCAGGCAACTAGACACACCCCTAGAGCCCAAAGCCACCAACGTTTGAATAAACTAGCCATTCCTAACCTGTTTTTTCTGCCTGCCTTGCCTTTCCTCAGGAAACCTCAGTAAAGGTCCCGGCGTAATGCCCCCACCCCCAGCCCGGTCACCCACCTCCTGACCACCCGGGGCCTCTGCCACTCGGCCCGGCAGGTGTGTGCCTCCTGCCTCAGGACCAGAGTGTGTCATCACCTTAGTTCTCCCCAGCTCCGTCCCACTGCTCCTGAGGCCACACTGACCAACCACCTCACTTAGAAACCATGGACAAGTGCTGAGAGCAGACACACGTAAAATTCCCTAAGCGAGCGTATTTGCATGATTGGAGAGTCCATTTTTCTGTCTGTCACAATGGTGCCCACCCCTTGGGATGCTCACCCCTGGGTGTCGTGCACTCACGAAATCTCACATTCACAGGAAAGATGCATCATCTCTCTCTGTCTCTCTCTCCCTCACTCCATCTAATGGCCTGCTTTCTGAACCCTAGGAAGTGCTGAAGGTCACCAAAAGGTTGAGGAACCAAACACTAAAACTTGCTAAATCACGTCCTAAGATAGTTCAGAGTGCATTCTGAGATGGGTTCCAATCTACCCTGGAGAATGTCCTCAGCACTCAGAAGACCTTCCTACCTAAACTGCATCGTGTGGGGGACGGAACATCATTCAGAGTGTCAGGTACCCCCCACCTGACAGAGATGACTTTTTATCTCCAGTAATTGAGTTGAAATGTCCCTCCTTATTAGAGACCAACTGTCCTCACTGGGATCTAATTATCCTGTTCATTGGCCAGCAAGAGTCCTTTTTCTTAAAAAAAAAAAAAAAAATTCTCTTTTACACAAGAATACATGATTTGCTTAATTTAAAAATTCCCAAGCAATATTTTACTGAGTTACCACAGACAAATTGAGTATAAGAGAGCCGTTCCAAGTTTTCCACTCCACTTTAGGAAGGCATGATCTCATCCCCAATGGTACCGCCAATAGCCCCAAACCTGTGAATAATAGTCTCAATCAAAATAACCAATGAATCAAACAAAGTGACCTCAACAAGGAAGTCTTTAATTAAGTATCTGTGTTTCCTTACAATGGAGTGGTGAGGGGATTTGATTTGCTATCAATCACTATGAGGAAAAAGAAATGAGGAGCTAACAACCAAACTGAAAGAAGAAATTTAAGTTTTTTTAATCAACTTACAATGTGTCCTGGGGTCAGTAGAAGTTCAGCCTCATCTTTTAACATGTAGACAACTCTGACTGTCAGTCAGTTCAATCGCTTAGTCATGTCTGACTCTTTGTAACTCCATGGACTGCAGCACGCCCAGCCTCCCTGTCTATCACCAACTCCCAAAGCTTGCTCAAACTCATATCCATTGAGTCAGTGATGCCATCCAAACATTGCATCCTCTGTCGTCCCCTTCTTCTCCCACCTTCAATCTTTCCCAGCATCAGGGTCTTTTTCAGTGAGTCAGTTCTTCACATCAGGTGGCCAAAGTATCGCAGCTGAAACTGAAATGAACATTCAGGACTGATTTCCTTTAGGACTGACTTGCAGTCAAGGCCTTGGATCTCCTTGCAGTCCAAGGAACTCTCAAGAGTCCTCTCCAACATCACAGTTCAAAAGCATCAAATCTTTGGTGCTCAGCTTTCTTTATGGTACAACTCTTACATCCATACATGACTACTGGAAAAATCATAGCTTTGACTAGACGGACCTTTGTCAGCAAAGTAATGTCTCTGCTTTTTAAAATGCTGTCTAGGTTGATCATAGCTTTCCTTTCAAGGAGCAAGCATCTTTTAACTTCAAGGCTGCAGTCACCATCTACAGTGATTTTGAAGTCCAATAAAATAAACTCTGTCACTATTTCCATTGTTTGCCCATCTATTTACCATGAAGGGATGGGACCAGATGCCATGACCTTAGTTTTCTGAATGTTGAGTTTTAAGCCAACTTTTTCACTCTCCTCTGTCCGTTTCATCAAGAGGCTGTTTAGTTCTTCTTCACTTTCTACCATAAGGGTGATGTCATCAGCATATCTGAGGTTATTGATGTTTCTCCCACAATCTTGATTCCAGCTTGTGCTTCATTCAGCCTGGCATTTCACATGATGTACTCTGCATATAAGTTAAATAATCAGGGTGACAATATACAGCCAATACAATATACAGTACTCCTTTGCCAATTTGGAACCAGTCTGCTGTTCCATGTCCAGTTCTACCTGTTGCTTCTTGACCTGCATACAGGTTTCTCAAGAGGCAAGTCAGGTGGTCTGGTATTCCCATCTCTTGAAGAATTTTCCACAGTTTGTTGTGATCCACACAGTCAAAGGCTTTGGTGTACTCAATAAAGCAGAAGTAGATATTTTTCTGGAACTCTCTTGCTTTTTCTATGATCTAACGGATTTTGGCAATTTGATCTCTGGTTCCTTTGCCTTTGCTAAATCCAGCTTGAACATTTGGAAATTCTCAGTTCACATACTATTGAAGCCTGGCTTGGAGAATTTTGAGCATTACTTTACTAGTGTGTGAGATGAGTGCAATTGTGCAGTAGTTTGAACATTCTTTGGCATTGCCTTTCTTTTTTTTTTTTTTTTTCTTTTTTTTTTTTTTTTTAATTTTTTTAATTATTTTATTAGTTGGAGGCTAATTACTTCACAACATTTCAGTGGGTTTTGTCATACATTGATATGAATCAGCCATAGATTTACACTTATTCCCCATCCCGATCCCCCCTCCCACCTCCCTCTTCACCCGACTCCTCTGGGTCTTCCCAGTGCACCAGGCCCGAGCACTTGTCTCATGCATCCCACCTGGGCTGGTGATCTGTTTCACCATAGATAGTATACATGCTGTTCTTTTGAAACATCCCACCCTCACATTCTCCCACAGAGTTCAAAAGTCTGTTCTGTATTTCTGTGTCTCTTTTTCTGTTTTGCATATAGGGTTATCATTACCATCTTTCTAAATTCCATATATATGTGTTAGTATGCTGTAATGTTCTTTATCTTTCTGGCTTACTTCACTCTGTATAATGGGCTCCAGCTTCATCCATCTCATTAGGACTGGTTCAAATGAATTCTTTTTAATGGCTGAGTAATATTCCATGGTGTATATGTACCACAGCTTCCTTATCCATTCATCTGCTGATGGGCATCTAGGTTGCTTCCATGTCCTGGCTATTATAAACAGTGCTGCGATGAACATTGGGGTGCACGTGTCTCTTTCAGATCTGGTTTCCTCAGTGTGTATGCCCAAAAGTGGGATTGCTGGGTCATATGGCAGTTCTATTTCCAGTTTTTTAAGGAATCTCCACACTGTTTTCCATAGTGGCCGTACTAGTTTGCATTCCCACCAACAGTGTAAGAGGGTTCCCTTTTCTCCACACCCTCTCCAGCATTTATTGCTTGTAGTCTTTTGGATAGCAGCCATCCTGACTGGCGTGTAATGGTACCTCGCCCCAACATTCGAATCATAGGAGTTCCAGAAGAAGAAGACAAAAAGAAAGGCCATGAGAAAATACTCGAGGAGATAATAGCTGAAAACTTCCCTAAAATGGGGAAGGAAATAGCCACCCAAGTCCAAGAAACCCAGAGAGTTCCAAACAGGATAAACCCAAGGCGAAACACCCCAAGACACATATTAATCAAACTAACAAAGATCAAACACAAAGAACAAATATTAAAAGCAGCAAGGGAAAAACAACAAATAACACACAAAGGGATTCCCATAAGGATAACAGCTGATCTATCAATAGAAACCCTCCAGGCCAGAAGGGAATGGCAGGACGTCCTGAAAGTAATGAAAGAGAATAACCTACAACCTAGATTACTGTATCCAGCAAGGATCTCATTCAGATATGAAGGAGAACTCAAAAGCTTTACAGATAAGCAAAAGCTGAGAGAATTCAGCACTACCAAACCAGCTCTTCAACAAATGCTAAAGGATCTTCTCTAGACAGGAAATGCAGAAAGGTTGTATAAACGTGAACCCAAAACAACAAAGTAAATGGCAACGGGACCACACCTATCAATAATTACCTTAAATGTAAATGGGTTGAATGCCCCAACCAAAAGACAAAGATTGGCTGAATGGATACAAAAACAAGACCCCTATATATGCTGTCTACAAGAGACCCACCTCAAAACAAGAGACACATACAGACTGAAAGTGAAGGGCTGGAAAAAAATATTTCATGCAAACGGAGACCAAAAGAAAGCAGGAGTCGCAATACTCATATCAGATAAAATAGACTTTCAAATAAAAGCTGTGAAAAGAGACAAAGAAGGACACTACATAATGATCAAAGGATCAATCCAAGAAGAAGATATAACAATTATAAATATATATGCACCCAACATAGGAGCACCGCAATATGTACGGCAAACACTAACGAGTATGAAAGAGGAAATTAATAGTAACACAATAATAGTGGGAGACTTTAATACCCCACTCACAACTATGGATAGATCAACTACACAGAAAATTAACAAGGAAACACAAACTTTAAATGACACAATGGACCAGCTAGACCTAATTGATATCTATAGGACATTTCACCCCAAAACAATCAACTTCACCTTTTTCTCAAGTGCACACGGAACCTTCTCCAGAATAGATCACATCCTGGGCCATAAATCTGGTCTTGGAAAATTCAAAAAAATTGAAATCATTCCAGTCATCTTTTCTGACCACAGTGCAGTAAGATTAGATCTCAATTACAGGAAAAAAATTGTTAAAAATTCAAACACATGGAGGCTAAATAACACACTTCTGAATAACCAACAAATCATAGAAGAAATCAAAAAAGAAATCAAAATATGTATAGAAATGAATGAAAATGAAAACACAACAACCCAAAACCTATGGGACACTGTAAAAGCAGTGCTAAGGGGAAAGTTCATAGCATTACAGGCTTACATCAAGAAACAAGAAAAAAGCCAAATAAATAACCTAACTCTACACCTAAAGCAATTAGAGAAGGAAGAAATGAAGAACCCCAGGGTTAGCAGAAGGAAAGAAATCTTAAAAATCAGGGCAGAAATAAATGCAAAAGAAACTAAAGAGACCATAGCAAAAATCAACAAAGCTAAAAGCTGGTTTTTTGAAAAAATAAACAAAATTGACAAACCATTAGCAAGACTCATTAAGAAGCAAAGAGAGAAGAACCAAATTAACAAAATTAGAAATGAAAATGGAGAGATCACAACAGACAACACTGAAATACAAAGGATCATAAGAGACTACTACCAGCAGCTCTATGCCAATAAAATGGACAACTTGGATGAAATGGACAAATTCTTAGAAAAGTATAACTTTCCAAAACTGAACCAGGAAGAAATAGAAGATCTTAACAGACCCATCACAGGCAAGGAAATCGAAAGTGTAATCAAAAATCTTCCAGCAAACAAAAGCCCAGGACCAGATGGCTTCACAGCTGAATTCTACCAAAAATTTAGAGAAGAGCTAACACCTACCTTACTCAAACTCTTCCAAAAATGGCATTGCCTTTCTTTGGGATTGGAATGAAAACTGACCTTTTCCAGTCCTGTAGCCACTGCTGAGTTTTCCAAATTTGCTGGCACATTGAGTGCAGCACTTGCCCAGCATCATCTTTCAGGATTTGAAATAGCTCAACTGGAATTCCATCAGCTCCACCAACTTGCTCGTAGTAATGCTTCCTGAAGCCCACTTGACTTCATACTCCAAGATATCTGGCTCTAGGTGAGTGATTACACCATCGTGATTATCTGAGTCATGAAGATCTTTTTGTACAGTTCTTCTGTGTATTCTTGCCACCTCTTCTTAATATCTTCTGCTTCTTTTAGGTCCATACCATTTCTGTCCTTTATCGAACCCCTCTTTGCATGAAATGTTCCCTTGGTATCTCTAATTTTCTTGAAGAGATCTTAGTCTTTCCCATTCTATTGTTTTCCTCTATTTCTTTGCATTGATTATTTAGGAAGGCTTTTTATCTCTCCTTGCTATTCTTTAGAATTCTGCATTCAAATGGGTATATCTTTCCTTTTCCTCCTTTGCCTTTCATGTCTTTTCTTTTCGCAGCTATTTATAAGGCCTCCTCAGACAATCATTTTGCCTTTTTGCATTTCTTTTTTTTGGGGATGGTCTTGATCACTGCCTCCTGTACAATGTCATGAACCTCTGTCCATAGTTCTTCAGGCACTCTATCAGATCTAATCCCTTGAATCTATTTCTCACTTCCACTGTGTAATTGTAAGGGATTTGATTTGGGTCATACCTGAATGGTCTAGTGGTTTTCCCTACTTTCTTCAATTAAAGTCTGAATTTTGCAATAAGGAGTTGGTGATCTGCTGCTGCTGCTGGTGGCAAGTCACTTCAGTCGTGTCCGACTCTGTGCGACCCCATAGATGGCAGACCACCAGGCTCCTCTGTCCCTGGGATTCTCCAGGCAAGAATACTGGAGTGGGCTGCCATTTCCTTCTCCAGTTCATGATCTGAGCCACAATCAACTCCAGATCTTTTTATTTTTTTTTGGCTGACTGTATAGAGCTTCTCCATCTTCAGCTGCAAAGAATATAATCAATCTATTTTCGACATTGACCATCTGGTGATGTCCATGTGTAGAGTCTTCTCTTGTGTTGTTGGAAGAGGGTGTTTGCTATGACCAGTGTGTTCTCTTGGGAAAACTCTATTAGTCTTTGCCCTGCCTCATTCTGTACTCCAAGGCCAAGTTTGCCTGTTACTCCAGGTATCCCTTGACTTCCTACTTTTGCATTCCAAGTCCCCCATGATAAAAAGGACATCTTTATTGGGTGCTAGTTCTAGAAGGTCTTTAGGTCTTCACAGAACCATTCAACTTCAGCTTCTCCAGCATTACTGGTTGAGGCATAGACTTGGATTACTGTGATATTGAATGGTTTGCCTTGGAAATGAACAGAGATTATTCTGTTGTTTTTGAGATTGCACCCAAGTACTGCATTTCAGACTCTTTTCTTGACTTCTAAGAATCTTCTTGACTTCTTGAATCTTCTAAGGGATTCTTGCCCATGGTAGTAGATATAATGGTCATCTGAATTAAATTCACCCAATCCAGTCCATTTTAGTCCGCTGATTCCTAAAATTCTGATGTTCACTCTTGCCATCTCCTATTTGACCACTTCCAATTTGCCTTGATTCCTGGACCTAACATTCCAGGTTCCTATGCAATTTTGCTCTTTACAGCATCAGACTTTACTTCTATCACCAGCCACATCCACAGCTAGGTATTGTTTTCACTTTGGTTCCATCTCTTCACTCTTTCTGGAGTTATTTCTCCACTAATCTCCAGTAGCATATTGGGCACCTACTGACCTGGGGAGTTCATCTTTCAGTGTCGTATCTTTTTGCCTTTTCACGCTGTTCATGGGGTTCTCAAGGCAAGAATACTGAAGTGGTTTGTTGTTCTCCAGTGGACCGTTTTGTCAGAACTCTCTACCATGACCTGTCTGACTTGGGTGACCCTACATGGCATGGCTCATAGTTTCATTGTTAGACAAGGCTGTGGTCCATGTGATCAGTTTGATTAGTTTTCTGTGATTGTGGTTTCCCTTCTGTCTGCCCTCTGGTGGATAAGGATAAGATGTTTATGGAAGCTTCCTGATGGGAGAGACTGATGGTGGGGGGAACTGGGTCTTGTTCTGATGGGTGCTCAGTAAATCTTTAATCCAATTTTCTGTTGATGGTCGGGGCTGTGTTCCCTCCTGTTGTTTGACCTGAGACCAAACTGTGGTAGGGGTAATGAAGATAATGGCCACAGTCTCCGGTTGTGGCCCAGTTCAAATGGGTGTTCACAGTGACACCCACTGTGAGAGTCTTAGTCACCTAGGAAAAAATCAATTATGTTCAATACTTTCCACTGACAAGGGTCAAAGAGCAGCATGGTAACTTCAAGAAGTTTCTTAGCAATGATTTAATCACAAGGGTCTTCTGATTTCTTCTGACTTAATCTTGGGGTACCTTTGACCAGAATTACCTCTTTATCAAGTTAGAATCAATCAAAGTCTTATCCTCAGTTTATTCTCTCTTGAAAATATTTTCATGTGGTTCTTCAAATGTCAAATCTATTATATGTGTGCTTTCTGAAATTTGCTTATGATAACCATCTTGTAGCAGAAAAGACTTGACTACTTATAAAATTCAAGTAATACAACCAAGTAAAATACATTCAAATAGGTTTTTTAAAAAATCCATAGATATAGTAAAAGTAAAAAAAAGTTAAACTGGAACCAGGAGTGAGGTAGGCACAAAAGTTAGGCTATAAAACCCTCACATTTGGAAGTATAAACTATAATTTTGTCTTCAACCCTTTAGAAACCAAGTATTTGCTCTAGAATTCTTCAGTTTCACATAAAACCAAATACAGCTCAAGGGAGCAAGCACCCATAAAAACTAGCTAAAAACCAGCCTTTGAGATTCCAACAGGAAAATTAAACAGGACAAAACTTTCCTACAGTCTTTACAGATCAACATGCCCCAGAAGCAGAGTGTGAGGGGTGGGGAGTGGGGAGTGGGGGGTGGGGTCTTACAGAGGGGATTTGTGTCTCCTGAATCCAGTCAGATCCAACCCACAGAGACACCAGTCTTAGCAAATCAGACAGCCAAGAAAGAGGCACCTATGCCTGACTCTGCCCACTGGGCACACTTTCTCCTTCCTCTGTCACTGTGAAACGCTCTCATCGAGAAGATTCTATTTTGTTTGTTTTTCACATAGTCTAAAAAGAGCCTCAAAGGTAAAAGCCTAACCAGCAGAAACTCAACCAGTACAAAGCAAAAAATAATAAGACCCACATATGGAAACCCACTTCATTAGTTTTTCAAAGAATATTATGAATATTGAAAAAGTAATATTATTAACTCCAAATTAATGAATTCCATTCACATTACTTTGTGGTTGTTGTTCAGTCACCCAGTCATGTCCAACTCTTTGTGACCCCATGAAATGCAGCAAGCCAGGCTTCCCTGTCCCTCACCACCTCCCGGGGTTTGCCCAAGTTCACGTCCATTGCATTGGTGATGCCATCCAGCCATCTCATCCTCTGATGCCCTCTACTCCTTCTGCCCTCAATCTTTCACAGCATCAGGGCAAGGAAAAATTATAATATCCCATTACCTAGAATATCATAAATGTTGAGATTCCCTCCCTGCTAAAGAAGTGCTGGGCTCTGGAGAGCAATAGGGGGAATCCTGGCAGAGTCTGAAGTCCCTTTCAGACCCTACATGGTACAAGGAGGGGAGGGGAGGACGCAGAGCCCTGGGAGGCAAGAGAGGGCCTTTCACACAGCAGTTTCTCTCCACTCTCAAGGCCACTGATACGGACCAAACTAGAGCAGTTAGAAGGAGCAAGCAAGTATGAGTCTTAAGAGGCTCCAGATGCCACCTAATGGTATCTCTCTCTGTGTGTCTCACACACACATGCACGCACATTCAGCCAGACCCAGTGGGCCCGCAGACGATAATGTTACAGAACCAAACTTGGATCCAGTTACCCGAGTGCAGTAACGCTAATCTAGCCATCATCTCCTGATGGTTTGGAGTTACACGTTTTCCTGTCAACTTGAACATCACACAAACTGCGATATATAATCCAATCAACATTTTTGACCATCTTCTACGTGCGGAGCCTCAGCCTCAGTGCTGTGGGCGATAAAAATACACAAACACGCCCCCGGTAACTCACGGAAGGTGGGGAGATCAGAGGAGTTTGCAGGAAAACGGCAAACACATATAAAGTACTGAGAAGAACATGCCAATGCCAGAGTGCCCAGGAGGAGAGACTGCCACGCAGGAAGCAGAGAAGAGCCCTTGATTGTCCACGCAGGGTCGAGATGCTGAACTTGGATTAGGACTCCAACAGGAGGGCAGAAGGTGGTGGCGGAGGGGGGCACCCCACGGCAGTGGCGGCAGACTCGATAAGGCAGGAAAGTGAGTGGAAAGTATGTAGTGAGAACAGTGACTGAATGTGTCCTTGTGGTTATTACAGTCACATGATTGCTGTCGGATTTTGTTTGTAAAAGACTTAATTGTCTTGCAACTTACCCCAAAAGGTCAGTGAAACCTTAAGTAATTAATTCTAATTCTTATGCTAAGGCCATGAAAAATTCAGTGCTTCACATATAAATTTTCATGGGCTGGTTCGAGGTTACCTTTCCCCACTCTAGGGGAAGGTAGAGTGGTGTGTTATTTACAACCCACCTGAGACTCTCTTATTGGGCTTCCCTAGGACTCAGATGGTAAAGAATCTGCCTGCAATGTGGGAGACCTGGGTTCGATCTCTGGGTTGGGAAGATCCCCTGGTGGAGGGCCTGGCAACCCACTCCAGTATTTTTGCCTGGGGAATCCCCATGGACAGAGGACCCTGGCAGGCTACAGTCCACGGAGTCACAAAAAGTTGGACACAACTGAGTGACTAAGCACTAAGAATGTTAACTTGCCTATTTTGCAGCATTCTGGTGTGGTAAATTTCCAGATACCTTGAGGAATGTCCATGAGAAACAATCACGAAGCTGTTAAATGAATCCCTTTCACAGGAGAGTCACATGTTAGCGTCCCAGTTTAGGTGTGCCCAAATTGGCAACTGCAGCATCTGTTATGGTACATTTTGCATTTAATAGTTACGTGGCTACCTCTTCATTGAAATAATCAGTTTATATACAGAGGAGAAAATTGGTTTTGCAGCCCAGAAGTAGTGCAGTAGGCAAATGAAGCAGAATGAAACGTGATTATAACAAAACTGATATGGTAGGTGACATATTTAATAAAACTCATGGCTCTTCATAGATAAGGAATTGCTAATATAGATGCGTCAAATAAAATGTTAATTGTACCACAGGAGAATTACACAGTATCTCATCGTTAGTGGAAAAGGTAGGAAGACGACATAATTGCTTCACTGAAAAATTAAATAGTGTTATCTTCTTTGTAAAAAGTAATGCCAGGAATCTCAATAAATTCTTAGCCTAACTTTTCAGGAAAAAAGTGTATTTTATTTTTAAGTGGTGCAATGCAAAACATTTTAAGTAGATGATATAAGTATCACAGAACCATTTGAGATTCATATTTCCAAACTATAGAACAATTAGGAAATGAATTCACCTATTTAACATACTTTCCCAGTGTGACAAATCAAAATCATTCCATTGTAGGGCTTAAAAAATTGAAAAAGTTGAATTACTTTTCTGGGCTTCCATCCTAAAACAATGTAAGTTAAGGTTACAGCTTAGATAACAGAGATTTGTTGGGATTTGACTCCTGAATTTCATGCCCTTATTTTCTAGTTAATTTGGTACTGAGAAATTTTTTTTTCCCCTCTGGAGGTCCATTTTAGTTCATTTGTATCTTAGTCTTCCCCCTAAATTATTTGCGGTGATTCAGAAAGATGCGTAAAATGTTGTAAGATAAAAGTTGATGAAGAGGAAAGGAAAACAAGGAGAGGAAAGCAGTGTGAAATAAAAATTTATATTTTATGTCAATACAAGAAATATCTAAACATAAAAAATTCTTCACTGCCCTGTGGCCTCCTCCCCCCCAACCATGCATCATACACATGCATTATGCCTCCACCAAACCTCCCCACCATCAGGGATACCTGTGCTGTGCTTAGTCGCTCAGTTGTGTGGGACTCTTTGCAACTTCATGGACTGTAGCCCACCACGCTCCCCTGTCCATGGGAATCTCCAGACAAGAATGCTGGAGTGGGTTACCATAACCCCCTCCAGGGGATCTTCCCAACCCAGAGAGCAAACCCAGGTCTCCCACATTGCAGGCATAGTCTTTACCATCTGAGCCACCAGGAAACCCAAGAATACTGGAGTGGGTAGCCTATCCCTTCTCCTGGGGATCGTCCTGACCCAGGAATCGAACCAGGGTCTCCTGCATTGCAGGCAGATTCTTTACCAGCTGAGCTACCAGGGAAGCCCCCAAGAATACCCACTCAACCATAAAAAGGAACATTCTCCTAACATCAACAAGACAACTCCTTAACAGATAACGTCCTTTCTTGACCTTGTGAGGGGCCACAATGATGCTTAGATCTGCACTGGGTAAACTGTCAGTAATACCTCATTTAGTCTCACAAACTTGTCTAACCATGTCTTGACTTCTAAGGGGCGCAGCAGTTCTCAGAGCTTTTGACAGGCTACCCACCAGTTGTACTCCTCAATTTGGCTCGAATGAAGTTTTCCGTTTCTTTTTTAGATCAACCAATGAGTTTTTCATGGACAGCAGTGAGGGGCTGTGTATGAGGCAGACATGATGTCCTGTCCACAGATTTGCCTCTATGGCTTCTGGGTAGTTTAGTAAAGAGAGTGGACCACGGATCAGAGTCTTTGTGGCCCATCAAACTGTCCCAAAATGGTCACAGCAGCATTTCCTCGCTCCCAGTCGTGAGGCAGGCTCTCTTCCCCTCCCCTTGAGCCTGGTATGACTCTCTAGCCAGCTGCCCCAGCATGCATAAGGAAATAGAAGAGATGCTATGTGGTGTCTGTGGCTACATCATTAAAGCTGATACATCCCCTCCCAGCAATCTCTTTCCCTTCCTAGGGATTCTCTCACACTAAGGACCCAGCCACCACGTGTGAGGAATCCCTGGCCACAGGGAGAAGCCACATACAAAAGTTCCAGCTGACAGCACCAACCAAGGTCACAGCCAAAGCCAGCATCAAAGGGACGAGCTCACAGAGGATTCCAACACCCAGCTGAGACCCCAGACATGGTGAGCGGAGGAGGCAAGACACCCCCCTGTGCCCTGGAGGGTTTCCTGGCCCGCAAACTCCCTGAGCATCATAAATGATCATTTTACACCACTGAGCTTGAGGGTAATGTAATATGTGGCCATCACCACTGCCACAGCCCTTTAGAGGAAAACGAATCTGGAGAAGCTCAACCATTCCCAGCTCTGAGACTAGAGACAAATTTCTCTCGTGTGTCTTCACTGGGAGAGCACTGTGAGACAAGGAACAGGGTTCTCGGTGATGTTCGGATGGCAGACATGGGCAAGGTCTCCCCTTATAGTAATTCTCTGATTAGTGGGCTGATTGCATCAGGGCGAAGGGCAGTGTGACCAAAGCAAATACAAGAAGGAAGCGTCAATGCAGTTCACATCTCTAGCTCTCCGATGGCCCAGCCTGCTGTACAGATAGCTTACAGAGGGGAAAGTATGCACTTAGATGACCCTCAAAGATGCTAGCACCAGAGGGTCCAGGACTTAGCACAGAGGGGAGGAGAGGCCGGTGGCCTGAGAGGTCACATCAAAGTGGAACAACAGGGAACCTTTGGGACTTCCCTGATGCTCTGGTGGTTAAGACTTCCACTTCTAGTGCGGGGGTTTCACGTTCTATCCCTGATCTGGGAGCTAAGATGCCCCATGCCTTGGGGCCAAAAAACAAAAACAAATACTAAAAAGTAAACAATATTGTATCAAATTCACCAAAGACCTTTTTTAAATGGTCCACATAAAAAAAAATTCTTAACAAGGAAATTTTATTTCTTACTCTTCATTCTGTTTGAAAATTTGACCCTAACCATGTCCTTACTTTAAAAAAAAAAAAAAAAAAAGACTTAAGAGTTAATGAGGCTTTGCATCTTATATGAGAAATTTATAGTCTCCTGAATTTGTCTCCTTTTTATTTTTTTGGTTATTTTAACAAGCCTTATATTAATAATATATTTTGTCTTTGTCAAGTTCTCTCCCAAATATGGATATCTGGGGACATATACAATCTTATTTTTGTGTGTTTGCCCTAACCACAGGCACTTTTTAGTTGACCCGTATTGCTTATCTAGTGCTACATTCATTACCACTGTCCTTTAGTTACTGAATTCTGAGAGCTGACATCTGTGTGATGACCAAGGCATAATCAGGGCATTGTGGCTTCTGATTGGCTGAATTCCCTGGAGTTCTAATTAGTCAGAACCTCAATCTGTGGTGTATCTTCTCATACAAGCACTTCCAGTGACATGACGCTGAGTTCATTTTCAATTTTAAATGGCACATACAGTATTTATTTGTTCTAAGTAGCTGGCAACGGCTAGTTGCACAAATCTTTAAGATTAGGTCTCTCCCTACAAGACAGCAAGACTCTGTCCTCATGTGTATATTAGAACATTGTGCACTCGTGTGACTGAGCTAGAAGCGTGCCTGGGTGAGACCCCCACCCGGGCAAAGCTTCGGAGGTGGCCTGCTTGCTTCACGGGTTATGGGAACTCTGCATCCATTTGGCCATCGCCATAAACATCCTTTCTCTCAGCATAACTGTTGATTCATAGAAAGTCTGAGGTTATACCCCTTGAAAGGCGTTATCTCTATGCTGCCAGTTAAGTTCAGAGACTTAGTGGGGATGGGTTTTACTAATACATCTTCTTCCGGAGGTTCAGATGGGATGGGATGGAGTGCCAACTATGCGACCTGCCTCTCCAAATGCTGCCATTCTGGGTGGCACACCATAACCAGACTGGTCTCAGTAGTGTCAGTAAAGGATTTATCCTTGTCCAGGGAGATGTTTTGGGCTTCCCTGGTGGCTCAGAGGGTAAAGAATCCGCCTGCAGTGCAGGAGACCCAGGTTCGATCCCTGGGTCAGGAAGATTCCCTGGAGAAGGGAATGGCAACCCACTCCAGTACTCTTGCCTGGAGAATTCCAAGGAAGAGGAGCCTGGTGGGCTACTGTCCAAGGAGTCACAAAGAGTCATCATGACTAAGTGACTAAGTACACAAGGAGATGTTTGGCCTTTGCCCTTGGACCCTGGAGGTGTAGTCTCTAAACCCTTGGAATGTCCTGCCTCATGAAACTGTTTACCAGGGAGCTCTGAGTCACCCCAGCAGTGTGATTTAGAGGGCAGGGGCTTTCAGCCCTTTTAGAGGGCAGTCAGTGGAATCAGCCCAACCTCCCAGAGAGCTAGAGGTTGAGGTCAGCCTTGTGGGTGACTAGCCAGCTTTACACAACTGAGCCCCTGTAAGGACTCTGGACACAAAGACTTGGGTGAGCTTCCTGGTGGGCAGTTCTCTGCGTCTGTATCCCTCACTAATGCCAGGAAAATGATGCTGTCCATGAGGAGAGGACAATTGGACACTCTGAACTTGGATCTCTCCAGACTCTGCCCCAAGAGCTTCTTCTCTGCTTGATTTTAATCTGTATCCTATAGATCTAATAACCAGGACCATGAGTCTAACTTTCAGTGAGTTCTGTGGGTCCTTCTTGTGAAGTATCAGAACTAAGGATGGTCTTGGACTCCCAAGTTTGCAACTGATGTGGGAAGTGGGGGCAGTTTTGTGGACTGAGATCCTTCTAATGTGGCAACCACAGGGAGTCCTATAACCTTCTTAAACATTAACAACAGATGTTATCAAGGATTGTAGAGAAAATAAAATAGGAGGAGGTAGTAGACACATGTGAACTGAGGAGCAGTTCCTCAGCCACAACTGGTGGGGCTTCCTGAGGCTGGGTGGGAGGTTTAACAACCAGGTCAAACAGAGCACAGTCGGACACAGCCTACCTGTGCTGTGGTCTTGGGAAAAAATCCACATACCCACTGGGAGAAAATGCCCAGGTTGGAGACTTGGTCCAACCTTCAGGGGCTGTACCCTTTAGCAGGCTGCCAAAAGGTTAGAAAAACACAGACTCGGATGCCTCCTGGAATCCGAACACCTTTTCTACAAGTGCCAGAGCCCCCAGGTTAGACCTTCCTTTCCTTTTCTTTATACCTGAGTCTTCTGAGAAGGTATGCAGAGGCCCAGAACTAAATCCTAACTAGTTAAGAAAACCACCCAGCATAGGCAGAACGGAACTAGTTATTCAGATTTAACACTTGCTTAAGCCAGTTTCTTAGGAGGGAGCCATATACCAAGACCATCTATGATGGCTCTGCCATTGGAGAAAGTGGCCAACAAGGAACCAGACCACCAAGAGGCAGGAACACTATCGTCACTCCTGAGCTGACTCCCGGCCATATCTCCTGCGTCCAGAATCAACTGGTCACTGAGGTCAGACCAGAGTCTGTGCACGGAAATGTGACCTTTCCCCTGCCCACGTGACCTTGCATTCTGGCTCACGCCATCGTGGGCCCAATTTGTCCAGATACCAAAGAGTTTAGGTACCAGAGATCAGGGGTTCTAAGACACACGACTGAGATGACTTTCAGGAGCCATCGTCTAAGAATGAAACCCGTGCATTAACACCCCACCCATGGCTGATTCATGTGAATGTATGGCAAAAACCACCACAATACTGTAAAGTAATTAGCCTCCAATTAAAATAAATAAATAAAAAAGAAAGAAAAATAAATAAATAAAAATAAAGATGAACACCTGTGGGTCTTGTGAGACTTGCTGGAGGTATTTTACGGAAATTTCTCTGAGCGTGGGGCTTTCCTGGTGGCTCAGTAAAGAATCCACCTGCAATGCAGAAGACACAAGATGCGCAAGTTCAATTCCTGACTTAGAAAGATCCCCTGGAGGAGAGCATGGCAATCCACTCCAGTATGCTTGCCTGGAGAATCCTATGGACAGAGAAGCCTGGTGGGCAAAGAATCAGACACAACTGAAGCGACAGAGCATGCACTCTCTGAGCATACTGGGAACCCCATGGAGGGACGCTACCTGAACCATAGTCCCTGGGTCAGCGACTGTATCACTTGGGAACTAGTGAGGAACATAAATCCCCACAGCAGACCTGCTGAATCAGGAGCTCTGGACGTGGGGACTCTGGACACTGTGCTCTAGCAAGCCCTGCAGTTGGCTGTTTCTAATGCATGCTCACGTCTGAGCACCATCGCCATGGAGGGGAGGAGAGGCCACCGCTGGAGCCGGGCGAGGGGTGGGTATACGGCTTCCCCTGGGTCACCCCTGCTATGTTTATCCCACTGACCACTAAAGCCTGCCTTAAACAATCAAGAAAAGTGAAAGAGTGGGAGGAAGGAAAAATGTTAAACAAGACAATAAAGAGAAGGTAAATTTAGCCAAGGAAAGAACAAAGAATTGAAGACAAAAGGAAGGAGAACAGAAAAGGAGCAAACGTTTTATGAAGAAAGTAAAATTAGACAATGCTTTGGCCACCTGATGCAAAGAACTGACTCATTTGAAAAGACTCTGATGCTGGGAAAGATTGAAGGCAGGAGAAGGGAACGACAGAGGATGAGATGGCTGGATGGCATCACCAGTTCAATGGACATGGGTTTGAGTAAACTCCGGGAGTTGGTGACGGACGGGGAGGCCTGGCGCGTTGCAGTCCATGGGGTCACAAAGAGTCAGACACAATTTAGAGACTGACCTGAACTGAAAAGACAAGGCAGATGCAGGAAGCGTGAACTGGAGAGGTACAGGCAGCACTGCAGGAGTTTCAAGTCATGTGCAGGATCCAGGCAGGGCTGTGCCCATGTGGCCACTCCACCATCTGCAGTGAAACGACCTCTCAGGGCCTCAGTTTCCCTATCTGTAAAGTGGGTAGGGTCGCTCTGAGGAGTCAATGATGTGTGTGTGTGTGCTCAGCCTCTCAACTGCACCCAGCTCCCTGCAACCCCCTGAACTATGCATCCTCTGTCCATGGAATTTTCCAGGCAAGAATACTGGAATGGGTTGCCCTCTCCTACTCCAGGGGATCTTCCCAACCCGAGGGATCAAACTAGTGTCTCTTGCATCTCCTACAATGGCAGGCAGATTCTTTATCACTGCACCATCTGGGAAGCCCCTTCAATGACATAAGACACATTTAAAGTGCTTACCACAGTGACTGATACATAACAACTACTCAATCAAACTGGTTCTCTCTCTTTTTTTTTTTTAAGTTGCTAAAGAATAGTTTATTTACAAAAAGCCTAAAAATGTTGTCAAAGGATCAGATCGCCAGTCAAGGTTGGATGCATGAGACAAGTGCTCAGGGCTGGTGCACTGGGAAGACCCAGAGGGATGGGATGGGGAGGGAGGCGGGAGTGGGGTTCAGGATGGGGAACACATGTAAATCCATGGCTGATTCACGTCAATGTATGGCAAAAACCACTACAATATTGTAACGTAATTAGCCTCCAGCTAATAAAAATAAATGAAAATAAATAAATAAATGAATAAAATTTAAAAAAAGAAGGATCAATTTTTAAACATTCACAAAGGACCAGAAATTTATGTTCCACTCCTAAAGAAAATATAAATACATCTACCTCTGAACACATACATAAAAATGTGATTTTTCATAGCCCACATGCATACTTTTAAAGGAAAAATAGAATTTTGCAGCCTCATGGGTGCTTAAACTTTAGCTAGTCTACCAGTTTATTTTTCAAAAAATAAAACTGAGGCTTAAGGATGTTTTATTTACTAGCCTTGTTTTTTTCTAATTAGAAATAAAAATCTATCACTAAAACAATGGCATCACTAAGCCACAGCAAATTCTGAGGTATAGAAAGGTGTATTTGTAAGGAAACAAGTAAAAAGCAGCGGGGAGAGGGGGAGAGGGAAAGACGAACAGAAAAGTGAGGAGACTGTTAAACCCAGTGGAACCGAATGATTGCGACCCTCATCGAGTCTTGGGAGGAGCTGGCTTCTGGTGCCTGCCTCCCGCGGCTGGGCTGGATCCAGGCTCTTTTCTGAGCCCCTTGGGGAGGCGACCAACATCCCTTCAGCTGTGTCTTGCCTTCTGACTTGTTCCAGAAGAGAAACTTCATCCACACTTGTGCCAGCCAGGGCCTTGGCTCTCGGTGCAGCCGACCCTGGCTGAGTAGCTCTGATCTGATTGGTCTGAGACCCAAGACTTGCAGGGTTCCTGTAACCTCAGGGGCACCTGAGGTGCTGCACCCCTCTCCTGGTTCTCTTCCTGTCCCCAGAGGGGATCCAGGTGGCCAGGCAGCCAGGCAGGTCAGGTAAGCCATCACCCTACCTCTCTTGGGCACGCCATATAGGAAGGGAGTGACCTTGCTTTCCTAGGAATACAGACAGTTGGTCTCCTTTCTCCTGGTGTGCCCTTGGCCATGCCTATCCTGAAGGTCCCCAGGTCCCCAGGATGAGGGGAAGGCCCCTTTCCAAAACGCCCATCCCAGCTGTGTATCAGGGCTCAGCTCTGCAGTACCAGGGGTTGTCCAGACACCAGTACACATGTGTTTTCATTCTGTTGCTTGTGTATGCGGGTGGTTCCCTTGGTAATCACTGAGGTAGGCAGGGGTCAAGATTTTGGCGGCCCCTTGCCATAACATGGACAAAATTTCACCTATAAGCCTAACAGCAGAGATTGGCCCCTTTTTAGAGGAAGACAGCAGGGATACCCCCTATGGAGGAGGCCCCACCGCCTTCAGTAAACCTCTGTGAAACCACGCAGGCCAGGAGTCAAAGCAGCAGGAGCTGGCCAACCATGCTCCCGGGAACTTGGGTCATTCATGAGTGCTTGGACTGAAGGCTTTAATTGCTAATACTCACAGAATGCATTGATATAGCGGCTGAGTTCATTGTTTCAGGGTTTCCAAATATTCATGCAAGCATTCAACAGACATTTAAGGGCCACCTACAAAAACAGATAGCAGGCATGCTAATTGCCATCACAGTGCTGGGTCATGGGGACAGGGGTTTTTAAAAAAAAATTTTTTTTAATCTATACTTCAATGAAAAACAAACCATAGAGGGGCTTTTTTAAAAAAATTCATTGAAGTACAGTTGATTTACAGTGTTGTGCTAATTCAGGTGTACGGCAAAGCAACCGTGAAAGTTATCCGTGAAAGTTGCCCAGTTGTATCCAACTTTTTGCGACTCCATCGACTGTATAGTCCCTGGAATTCTCCAGGCCAGAATGCTGGAGTGGGTAGCCTTTCCCTTCTCCAGGGGATCATCCCAACCCAGGGACTGAACCCAGGTCTCCCGCATTGCAGGCAGATTCTTTACTAGCTGAGCCACCAGGAAAGCCCAAGAATACTGGAGTGGGTAGCCTATCCCTTCTCCAGCAGATCTTCCTGACCCAGGAATCGAAACACGGGTCTCCTGCATTTCAGATGGACTCTTCACCAACTGAGCTATCTGGGAAGCCCCAGTTTTAGGTATATCCACTCTTTCCTTTTTTTTTTTTTTTAAGATTCTTTTCCCAAATAGACCATTACAGAGTATTGAGTCAAGTTCCCTGTGCTATTAGAGGGCCTTTTCAAAACTATTTTGAGTGGGTATAGTATGATTCACAGGGTCCTTGGGTAAGGGGGTGGTGGGGGGGTGTTAATGAGAGACAGACATAAGAATTTAATCTCAAGTCTCAGGACTTACTCAGAAGTTCTGACTCACGGGCCAGAGTTGATGACCTGATTTCCGTCCATCCAGCTCCAGGCAGGTCAGCAGCAGTCCTGCTGGGGCCTGCACTGGGGGTGCAGATGGAAGCACTGCCCTAAAACCTGGCTGGCTGGCTCTGTGTGGGCCCCGGGTCCATGTGTGCCCAGGACTGTGACCGTGCCTCCATCCCCACGTCTGTTAATGCGCCCTTTCCACAGTCCCTTTCCTTTAGCACAGTGCTGTCCCCCACCCCATAGCAGCGTGATGTGAGCAGTGGATGCTTGTTTTTTATTGAAGCAGAGTTGATTATGAATGTTGTGTTAGTTTTGGGTATACAGCAAAGTGATTGTTATATATATGTGTGTGTATGTATGTATATATATACACACATACACTTTTTCAGTCTCTCTTCCCATAAAACTTATTACAAAATATTGAGTATAGTTCCCTATGCTATACAGTAGGTCCTTGTTGTTTCTCTTTTATATATATAATGTGTATCCGATAATCCCAAATTCCTGGTTTATTCCTCCTCTCCTTTCCCCTTTGGTAAACGTAAGTTTGTTTTCTATGTCTGTTGTTCTACTTTTGTTTTGTAAATAAGTTCATTTGTATCATTTGTTAAGATTCCACATACAGATGATATCATATGATATTTGTCTTTTGCTGTCTGACTTACTTCACGAAGTATGATAATCTCTAGGATCCTGGATGTATTTCAAATTTCCTAGTAAATTAAAAAAGTAGAAAGGAACAAGTAAAGCTACCTTTACAAATATATTTTATTTACTCCAGTCCATCCAAAATATGATCACTTCAACCCACCATCAAGATAATAATTAATGAGATATTTCACATTCTGATTTTGCACTAAGACTTTGAGTCTATGTGTCATTTTACACTGACATCAGGTCTCTGTCCACTCTAGGGCCTTACAGGCACTCAAGGGCCATGCGTGCTGGCCAGTAGCTACCCTGCTGGACACACAGCCTGAGCCACTCTTTCTCCAGTTTTCTCCTTCCTTCAACACCCAAGCTGTTTCTCTACCATGGCTGCCTCTCTTGTATAACTTGTAAACATCTGTCCATGGTGTTCAAAACTTTCACAAAGGCGTTGTTCTCATTACCTGCATCAGAAACGCAAAGTTGCTCACTACCCATCACCGCCTTGCACATTTACAAGTGTCACCATCACAAGAGTCTCTGGAGCAGGCAGAGCTGGCTAGGATTATTTGCTTCTGTCTTGGTCCATTTGAACTGCTTGAACAAAATACTGTAAAAATGAGTGGTTTACCAACCACAGACACTTATTTCTCCCAGTCATGGAGACTCAATGTCTAAGATCAAGTGCAGCAGGGTCAGGGTTGAGTTCTCTTCAGGGTTGTGACCAGCTGGCTTCTCTTGTATCCTCACATGTTAAAACAAACGCTTAGCTCTCCATCCCCTGGCAAGGGTACCATCCCATCACGAGGGCTCTTCCCCTAACGTGTCATCCAAATCAAATCACTTCCCCAAAGTCCCACCTCCACATAGTATCATGCTGGGGATTAGCTTCAACATATGTCTCTGAAGGAGGACAAAAGCGGTATAAAGCGTCCCTCCTGGTCAATTTCTCTAAAAGCAGCATTAATAACACTAGCTAACACACAACTCTCATCAAGCACAAGCATTGTTTGAAGAACTCTACCGTATCAACAAACAATATGCTAAATGAATTTTTAAATATATATTACTGGAGGTTGTCCACTAACAGTCAAATGCCCTTGTTAAAATGGAAAAAAGGAAGCAATTTTTTTAAACCCAAGCCTTGTATGCCACATTACATGAGTTACAGACTGTATAAGTACCCCTTCTTCTGTTAGCAGCAACAAAGAGAAAGCAGTATCAATAAACCCTTAGGCTCCAAAGAGATTGCTTTCTCTAAACATTGACCGGCATTGTTAAATTGTTGTGCCGATTACAAACAGAATCTCACATGTAGTTGAAAATCCTCATGAAGACCCTCAGGTAGTTCTTGTTTTGAGTGACAAAATGCAAGAGGTCAAAACAAAATGCAAGAGGACCCTGATCATTTGACCTCAAATTTATCATCTGACCTCAAACCCAGGTCTCTTTCTCTCTCCAATTTGTGCTTTTGTATAACAATGACCACTTGATTACTCATCTTTAAAAATGTGTGTAATCAATTCTATCTAACCATCACCAACAGTGCATATTCAGAAACCAAGAGTGCACCCTACATGATGACTATTACCGTCAATATCATAGCTGCAGCCACACTTACAGAACAGTTACTATGTTATTGTTCTAAGGGTTTGACACCTATCAACTCAATCACAAAGACTTTAAATGCTAAAATAACTTACACTTACAGATTCTTATTATCCATTCAACCCTTTTTACGTCTGTGGAGAACAGTTATATAAGAAAGAATGTTAGCTGTGGAATAAAAAAAAAGGAATTGGATAAAAATTCAGTCCATACTTACTGGCTGTATAACTTTCAAAATGTTTCTCACTCTCTGTTCAGACCTTGTAGGGTTGTGGTGTGGAGTATGTTTAGTGCACTGAACAGAACCTGGTTTGTGATAACCCCTACATAGCATCTCTTAGTTTCAGGAGCAGCAGCAGGAGGTGAGAGATGGTGTCAAATTCATCACATAGGTAACCAGTGAGTGGGTATCCAGGATGTCTACTCAAGTCTCCTTGTTCTGAAGTGAAGTGAAGTGAAGTGAAAGTTGTTCAGTTGTGTCTGACTCGTTGCGACTCCTCAACTGTAGAGTCCATGGAATTCTCCAGGTCGGAATACTGGAGTGGGCAGCCTTTCCCTTCTCCAGGGGATCTTCCCAACCTAGGAATCGAACTGGGATTTCCTGCCTTTCAGGCAGATTCTTTACCAACTGAGCTATCAGGGAAGCCCTTGCTCTGAAGCAGTTCTTTATCCTGAGTGCCGTGTGCACTTGGCAAGGTTGACCTGGGTTTCAGGTAACTTCTAAACTCGGTAGCCAGCAGGGCTGGCAGAAGCATCTCGACACCGAGGTTTCAGTGTTTTATTACTGCCACTTTCTAAATACTCAAGTGCTACAGCGTGACAACACCTTGACTGCAACAGCCCTGACACCTAGGTGATTGAAGATTGTGTCAGAATGTGGATTTCATTTGGAATTTGAGGGATTTGTTTTTGGTTAGTTAAAGAGAGACTCTAAGCAACTATACCATAGTTTGGGAACAATAATTGCACAGGCTTAATTGCAGTCTATTTAAATAGAATTCTAAGCACTTTCCTTGAAAAATAATGGACTCAACTTTGCAGCCCTTAATTCTATTTCTGCTTCAGAATCAAGAGCTTTTAATGAGCTTCTTTTCTGACTAAATCTGTGTGGGTAAATTCCTAGATTGAGGCTATAAACTTCTGATGAGCAGAGGAATAAAAGCACAAACACCCTGTTCATTGTGCTTAAGGGATTCATATTTCATTTAGAACCCTGAATACACATCCAAGCCAAATCATATTATTTTTGGCACTTCAGAAACAGAAACTAATAATGTACATGTTTCAAGTGTCCAACTGCATGCTCATAAATTAATTTTTTTATGAAAATAGAGGCAACTAATTCAAGCTACTGGGCCACCATATTTAGAAGAAATTGTACTTGAAACATTGACAATGTTCTATTATTTTAATTTTTATATTTTGGAGGTGACATGCTTATATAACATGCTTTTACATACAGGAACAAGATTTACCTTTAAAACATGCGGGAGATAGTTTCTTATTTAAGAAGATGCTACAAATCCTCTTTAACCTTGTGTGGTGTAAAATGTTTGTGTCCCTCCAAAATTTACATAATGAAATCCAGCCTCCCAATGTGATGGTATTCAGTAGTGAGATCTTTGGGAGTAAATCAGGTCATAAGAATAGCGATCTCAAGAAAGGGATTAGTTTAAACCTTAGAAGATCTCATCACATACACAAAAAAAGTTGTAACTATATGGTGATAAATGTTAACTAAACTTATTGTCATTATCATTGCATGATATATGCATATATTGAATCATGTTGTATATCTAAAACATATAATGTAAATGTCAATCATACCTCAGCTTAAAAAAAAAGTGTGGGATTAGTACCCTTGTAAAAAGGACCCCAGAGAGCTCTCCCACTCTCTTTCTGCCCTACAAGGATACAATGAGAAGTCAGAAGTCAGCAACCCAGAAGAGGGCTCTCACGAAACACCAAATCTGCTGGCACCAGCCTTCAGAATCTTGACAAATAAAGTTTTTATTTATATTACCCACTATTGGTTACTTTGGTGTAGTAGTCTAAAGGGTAGCAGAATATGCCACCTAAAAATATATCACTTTGACATAAGGATTATTTCAAGCTAGAGGCACTTGAAAGCCGGCAGATAGAAGGGAGACCCTCTAATCTGCCCCCCTTTCTTCCTGAAAGAAGGAGATAAATCTCCCTTGTGAAAGATGTATTCCCTATACCAGTAGAAAGGAGACATTCTTATTACCAGAGACGAGGAGCTGAGGTTGAGGAAATCTGTACCAACAGACCTTGGGAAAATAATTGGGATCTTCCGTTAGCATCCCCACATACAAGCCTCTCTGTCCAAGCTAGTATAAAAGCTTCGTTTTGCCACTTCTTTGAGATCATCATGGGCTGCCATGTCACATAAAACTTACACATTAACTTTGTTTTCTCCCTCTTTTCCTGCTAATTTTGTTTCTTTCCAGTCTGTTTTATGCCTATTTAATTCTCAGGGTCAGCCAGAGACCCTACATGTTGCCTCCCCCACAGTTTCTGGACAATGAGGGTGCTACCTTCAGAGCCTGGGATGCCCCATGTCTCAAGGGGCTTGTGGGGAGGGGTCCTGGGAGAACTGACCAAAGCTGGCAGAACATAAAAATTCTTAAAAGTCACCAGTCCAGGTTGGATGCATGAGACAAGTGCTCGGGCCTGGTGCACTGGGAAGACCCAGAGGGATCGGGTAGAGAGGGAGTTGGGAGAGGGGGTCGGGATGGGGAATACATGTAAATCCATGGCTGATTCATGTCAATGTATGACAAAAACCACTACAATATTGTAAAGTAATTAGCCTCCAACTAATAAAAATAAATGAAAAAAAAAAAGGTCAGCTCTCCCAAGTCTCTAGCACTGATCAAGAGGGAAGAGTTTTCTTCTTGTCCTTTCTGTTCCATGGTCAGATTGGCAGGAGAAAAACATTTGTAAAAATAATTAATTCTCTGCATTGCAACTCTTGTGAGTTTTGTTTTGGGTGCCCAGAGATGACCGATCCTTTCCCTCTCAGGGACATTTTCCTCTATGTGTGTTTTATGTACTGAAAGCCTGATGGGCTTTACACTTGTCAATGGTCAGAGTGAAGGCCCCAAGAATGGGCAGGGCAGAATATGGCGGCACTCCATTGGCCGCTGGCATCCTACTGCAGTTAGGAGTCCTCTGGGAGCTTTGCCTAAGTCTTTGTTTTGGCTGCCAGTGGGAGTAGCTCTGAACCCTGAGAGGGCTGCATCTTTTGCATTATCTTTGGGGTTGGCTCATAGGATCACAGGGAAGCCATTGAAAGCCTTATTGGTTTTAAGCCATAAAAAGGTTTCTTGACCTGGAGTCATATTGAAATAGATATATCTTGCAAGATTTGAACTTTTGTATCTCAAACAACTTATTAGAGGTCTGCCATCCTAAACAAGGGGCTTCTCACATGGTGCTAGTGGTAAAGAACCTGCCTGCCAATGCAGGAAACATAAGAGACACCTGTTCGATCCCTGGGCCGGGAAGATCCCTTGGAGAAGGAAATGGCAAGCCACTCCAGTATTCTCACCTGGAGATTCCCTTGGACAGAGGAGCCTGGTGGACTGCAGTCCACAGGGTGGCAGAGAGTCAGCTGGACATGACTAAAGCAACTTAGCACACATGCATGGACATCCTGAACAAATGACCTATAGTTCCTTATGGGAAGATCAGACTGAAGGGGAAAAAATTAGGCAAAGATGAGCATCAACTCATATAAATTAGTAAATGTGTTTCTCTATTTATACCTAACTCATAAGTGTGTGTTCAGCCACTCAGGCTTGTCCAACTCTTTGCGACCCTATGGACTAGAGCCTGCCAGGCTCCTCTCTCCATGGGATTATCCCAGCAAAAATACTAGAGTAGGTTCCCATTTCCTCATCTGGGGGATCTTCCCAACCCAGAGATAGAGCCCACATCTGTGGCTCCTGCCCTGGCAGGTGGATTCTTTACCACTGAGCGGCTTGAGAAGCCCTAAGAAAAATAAGAGCTAAAGTATTCATATAAATCTCAGAAACATAGAAATAAATCCCAATGTTTTTCAAGTTTGTGGGGTCTGGGATAATTTTCAATAAATAAAAGCTAGTTTAGGTTGGGATCAAGATGGCAGAGGAGTGAAGCAGAGCTCACCTTTCTCCGCAGAAACATTGAAAATACATCTACAAGTGGAATGATTCACACAGAACAGCTACTGAATGCTGCCAGAAGACCTCAGATGTATAAAAAGACAAGAAAACCTCTATGTAACTAAATAGGACAAAAGGGAAAAGAAAAAGAAGGAGTCCCTGTGCCCTGGGGAGGGAGCTATAGAAAAAGGAAAGATACCCACCCCCTGGGAAGGCCCCTCACCAGTGTCGAAATTAGACTGGACAGAGGGGGAGCTCAGAGCCTAAGAAGGGAGGGCGCAACTGGTTTGTGAGCAGCAAAACATATAAGGAATCAATAGCAAAGAAGGAACCAATAGCAAAATAACTGAGGCAGAAGAATGGAAAAATGACTTGGAAGATAGAGTGGTGGAAATCTCTGCATGGAAAAGAATAAAGGAAACATAATGAAAAGAAATGAGGACAGTCTCAGAGATCTCTGGGACAACATGAGTTGCACCAACATTTGAATTATAGGGATCCCAGAAGAAGAAGAAGAAAAAGAGAAAGGGCCTGAGAAAATAGTTAAGGAGATCATAGTTAGAAACTTCCCAAATATGGGAAAAGAAATAGTCAACCAGGTCCAGGAAGTGTAGAGATTTCCATACAGGTTAAACCAAGGAAGAAAATGCTGGAACAAACATTAATCAAATTAACAAAAATTAAATACAAAGACAAAATACTAAAAGCAACAAGGTTCATAAAAATTATAAGTAAAGTAAATAAATAAATGCAACAAAAGAAAAGCAATAAATAACATACAGGGGAATCTTCATAAGGTTATCGGCTGACTTTTCAACAGGAGTTCTGCAGGCCAGAAGGGAGTGGCAGGATATATTTAAAATGATGAAAGGGAAAAATCTACAACCAAGAACATGCTACCCAGTGAGGCTTCCACCGAGATTCCACAGAAAAATCAAAAGCTTTACAGACAAGCAAAAGTTAAGAGAATGTAGCAACACCAAACCACCTTTACAACAATTGCTCAAGTAACTTCTCCAGGCAAGAAACAAAAGAGAACAAGAGATGAAGGGAAGAAAAAAGACCTCCCAAAACAATTAAGAAAATGGCAATAGGAACATATATATCAATAATAACTTAAATGTAAATGGATTAAATGCTCCAGCCAAAACACATAGGTTGGCTGAATGGATACAAAAACAAGTCCCCTATATGTGCTGTCTACAAGAGACCCATTTCAGAACTAGGAACACATACAGACTGAAAGCGAGGGGATGGAGAAAGATATTTCATGTAAATAGAAGTCAAGAGGAAGTTGGAGTAGTAATACTCATATCAGACAAAATAATCTTTAAAATACAGACTGTTACAAGAGACAAGGAAGGACACTGTATAATGATTAAGGGATCAATCAAAGAAAAAAATATAACAATTGAATTATTTATGCACCCAATATAGAAGCACCTCAATACAAAAGATTGGAGAAGGCAATGGCAGCCCACTCCAGTACTCTTGCCTGGAAAATCCCATGGATGGAGGAGCCTGGTAGGCTGCAGTCCATGACGTCACTAAGAGTCGGACACGACTGAGCGACTTCATTTTCACTTTTCACTTTCATGCATTGGAGGAGGAAAAGGAAACCCACTCTAGTATTCTTGCCTGGAGAAACCCAGGGACGGGGGAGCCTGGTGGGCTGCCATCTGTGGGGTGGCACAGAGTTGGACACAACTGAAGCGACTTAGCAGCAGCAGCAATACAAAAGATAAATGCTAACAGCCAAAAAAGGGGAAATCAACAGTAACAAAATAACAGTGGGGCACTTTAACACTCCACTTACACCAATGGACAAATCATCCAAACAGAAACTTAATAAGAAAATACAAGCCTTAAATGACACATTAGAACATATAGACTTAATTAATATTTATAGGACAATCTATCCAAAAGCAGGAGACTAAACTTCCTACTCAAGTGCAACACGGAACATTCTCCAAGATAGATCACATCTTGGGTCACAGATCAAGTCTCAATACATTTAAGAAAATTGATATCGTAATCCAGCATCTTTTCTGACCACAACACGATGAGATAAGTAATCAATTACAGCGGGGAAAACGGAAAGAAACAGACACATGGAAGCTAAACAATATACTACTAAATACCAATGGATCACGAAAGAAATCAAAGAGAAAATTTTAAAATACCTAGAGACAAATGAGAATGAAAATGCAATGACCCAAAACCTATGGGATGCAGCAAAAAATAGTTCTAAGAGGTAAGTTCATATCAATATAATCTTACCTCAAGAATTAAGAAAAATCTCAAACAACCCAACCTTATGCCTAGAGCAACAAGAGAAAGAAGAACAAAGCCCGAATTTAATAGAAGGAAAGAAATCATAGAGTCAGAGCAGAAATAAATGAAAAACAAAGAAATAATGGCAAAGATCATTGAAACTAAAAGCTCATTCTCTGAGAAGATAAATTTGGTAAACCTTTAGCCAGACTCATTGAGGAAAAAAAAAAGAGGACTCAAATCAATAAAATTAGAAATGAAAAAGGAGAAGTTAAAACTGACACCACAGAAGTGTAAAGGATCATAAGAGACTACTACAAACAACTGTATCCTAATAAAATGAACAACATGGAAGCAATGGCCAAATTCTTAGAAAGATACAATCTTCTCTAAACTGAACCAGCAAGAAATAGAAAATATTAAAAGACTGATCACAAGCAATGAAATTGAAACTGTGACTGATAATCTTCCAACAAACAAAAGTCTAGGAAAAGATGGCTTCACAGGCAAATTCTATCAAACATTTAGATAAGGATTAACACTCATTCTTTTCAAATTCTTCCAAAAGATTGCAGAAAAAGGAACACTACTAAGCTCATTCTATGAATCCACCATCACCCTGATACCAAAACTAGACAAAAATATCCACCAAAAAAAAATTACAGGCCATTATTACTGTTGAACTTAGACACAAAAATTCTCAACAAAATCCTAGCAAACAGAATCCAACAGTACATCAAGAGGATTATACACCATCATCAAGTAGGGTTTATCCCAGGGATGCAAGGATTCTTCAATATATACAAATAAATCAATGTGATATACCATATTATGAAATTGAGGAAAGAAAACCCATATGATCATCTCAACAGATACAGGAAAACCTTTGATAAAATTCAACACCCTTTTATGATAAAAGCTCTCCAGAAAGTGGGCATACAGGGAACATACTTCAACATGATAGAGGCCATCTATGACAAACCCACAGCAAACATCATTTTCAATGGTGAAAAACTGAAAGCATTTCCTCTAAAATCAGTAATAAGACAAAGATGTACACTCTCACCACTATTATTCAATATAGTTTTGGAAGTCCTAGCCACAGAAATCAGAGAAAAAAATTAAAGTAATACAAATTTAAAAGAGGAAGTAAAACTATCACTGTTTGCAGATGACATGATGCTATACATAGAAAACCCCAAAGATGCTACTGAAAACTACTAGAGCTCATCAATGAATTTGGTAAAATTATAGGATACAAAATTAATACACAGAAATCTCTTGCATTCCTATACACTAAAAACAAAAGATCAGAAAGAGAAACTAAAGAAACAATCCCATTTACCATCGCAACAAAAAGAATAAAATACCTAGGAATAAATCTACCTATGGAGGCAAAAGACCTGTACTCAGAAAACTAAAAGATACTGATGAAAGGAATCAAGGACAACATCAAGAAAGGGAGAGATATACCATGTTGATTCACCATAGTCAAAAATAAACTCAAAGTGGAATAAAGCCCTAAATGTAAGAATGAACACTATGAAACTCTTTCAGGAGAACATAAGCAGAACATTCCTTGACAGAAATCACAGTGAGATCTTTTCTGAACCACATTCTAGAGTAATGAAGATAAAAACAAGAATAAACAAATAGGATCAAATTAAAAGCTTTTGCACAGCAAAGGAAAACAATAAACAAAATGAAAAGACAGTCCTCAGAATGGAAGAAAATATTTGCAAACAAAACTACTGACAAAAGATTAATCTTCAAAATATACAGACAACTCATGCAGCTCAACATCAAAAAACAAACAAACCTGAGAAAAAATGTCCAAATAGACATTTCTCCAAAGAAGACATGCAGATGGCCGACAAACACATGAAACAGTGCTCAACATCACTAACTATTAGAGAAATGCAAGTCAAAATTATAATGAGGTATCAACTCACACCAGTCAAAATGACCATCATCAAAAAATCCATAAACAATAAATGCTGGAGAGGGTGTAGAGAAAAGGGTACCCTCCTACACTGTTGATGGAAATGTTAACTGGTACATCCACTATGGAGAATAGTATGGAATTTCCTTCAAAAACTAAAAATAGAGCAATCATGTGACCCAGTAATCCCACTACTGGGCATACATCCTGAGAAAACCATAATTCAAAAAGATACATGCACCCCAATGTTCATTGCAGCACTATTTACAATAGCCAAGACATGTAAATAACCTCAATGTCCATCAACAGGAGAAAGAATAAAGATGTGATACATTTGTGTGTGTATGTTTACACAATGGAATATTACTCAGCCATAAAAAAGAACAAATAATGCCATTTGCAGCAACGTGGATCAATCAAAGATTGTCATATTGAAGTCAGACACAGAAAGACAAATATCATACGATATCTCATATGTGGACTCTTACCAAAAAAATAGTACAAATGAACTTATTTACAAGACAGAAGTAGAGTCACAGATGTAGATAAGAAACTTATGGTTACCAGGGAATAAGAGAGGCAGGGATAAACTGGGAGCATAGAGAACCTACTGTGAAGCACAGGGAACTCTACTCAATACCTTGTAAGGGTCCATATGGGAAAAGAATCTTTGAAACAAAGAGTAGCTCTTCAGCCCTAACCTGTGCGCCGCCGTCGCCGTCATGCTAGGCGCCGCTGTCCGCCGCTGCTCTGTAGCTGCAGCCGCCGTCGCCCGGGCCAGCCCTCGAGGCCTCCTGCACCCCACTCCGGCCCCCGGTCCCGCCGCCGCTGTCCAGTCACTTCGCTGCTACTCCCATGGGTCACATGAGACAGGCGAGGAGTTTGATGCTCGCCGGGTGACATACTTCAATAAGCCAGATACTGATGCTTGGGAGTTGTGTAAAGGGATGAACACACTTGTTGGCTATGACCTGGTTCCAGAACCCAAAATCATTGATGCTGCTTTGCTGGCATGCAGACGTTTAAATGATTTTGCTAGTGCCGTTCGCATCCTAGAGGTTGTTAGGGCAAAGCAGGACCTCATAAGGAAATCTACCCCTATGTCATCCAGGAACTTAGACCAACTTTGAATGAACTGGGAATCTCCACTCCAGAGGAACTGGGCCTTGACAAAGTGTAAACCCCATGGGTAAGATGGGCTTCCCAAGGACTTACTGATAATGCTACTTGATTGTAAACAGTCACCTGGAAATACTGATGATAACATATTACCTTATTCGAACAAGTTTTCCTTTGTTGAGTACCAAACCATGTAATGTAACTTGGACTTTAATAAAAGGGAAATGAGTTTGAACTGAAAAAAAATAAATAAAACAAAGAGTAGTATATGTACATATAACTGATTCACTTTGCTATACACCTGATACTAACAAAACATGGTAAATCAACTATACTCCAATAAAATTTTTCTAAAAGGCCAGATTAAGTTTGTTGGCTTAATAAAAATAGGCATGACTTCAGAGTTGTCCACGTTAAACATACTGCAGTCATGCAAATTTTTCTACCTAGGTTTACTAGTCAAACAAGCTTATGTTATCTCTATTAGATGTTGAAGATTGTAAAATTATAAATTCAACATAAGACTTAAACATAAAATAAAAAATAAATTATGAATGTATTTCAAGAAAGGCAATAAAAAAGGTTTAGGAAGAGCCATATGTTCCAACTTTTAGATTTTTTGCTTCTCTGTGTGGGTTTTTTTCATACTTTTCTGATTAGTCTACAGGAAAAGCAACTCAAGATGACGGATAGCTTTCCTTAATGTCTCATGAAATTTTGATGAGCAATTCAAGCACAGTTTGCTAAAAAACAAATGAATTAAATGGATGTAAATGGGATAAAAGTATATAAATGTATATAAAAGTATATAATAGAAGTATAAATACTTTTATATATATAAAAGTATATATATATATAAGTATAAATACTTATATAAAAGTATATAATAATTGTTTTATAAAATATGTTAAAAATAATTTCAAAACCTTTTTGGTATCTTAAAACCTCAAAGTTAACACTAACAAGTTAAATGATGGATATTCATTGACTATCAAGGCCCTTTCCAGATACCATAAAATACTGAAACATTAATTTCTAAACTTAAGTTTATCTATTCTTGACTTCTTAAGCTTTACAGAGCCAAAGGATATTTGAGTCTGCTGATATGTATATTTATTTTGTCACATGGAAAATTTGTATTAGGGAAAAAATGTACCTACAAATTATGAGATGATATATTCATAAAATATATTCATTTGCTATAGAATGCTAGTATTATGATAGGCAATCAATAAATATAAAGGAAATTACTAGAAACTAGAAAGGTGAAAGGAAAGTAGTATGTATTTTTAATTAAAAAATGGGGGGAGAAGGCATGAGATATGAATGACTTGTTTCTGTTAAGGGAAAAAAAAGACTAATTTTGTCCTAAAATAAAGTGACTGGTTGTTCCAGGCCCAAGAAACAAGAAATGAAAATGATTAGCACAAAATCTAAATGGATATATTTAGGAATTTGCAGAAGATCTATGGGGGAAAAGTTTTTTATGTTGCAAGGTCAAAGATGACTCAGATGAAATGGATTTATTTATGAGTTTTCTAAATGAGCTCAATAATATGCTGATAAAAAGCTAGTATCTCATTTGCTCTCAGTTAAAATGAAAAAGTTGCAGCTCTGCTTGGTGGGGGATCAAGACAATGGAGTAGGAAGACCCTGAACTCATCTTCTTTAT
The DNA here is from genome assembly GCF_910594005.1 of Cervus elaphus. Taxonomy (NCBI): domain Eukaryota; kingdom Metazoa; phylum Chordata; class Mammalia; order Artiodactyla; family Cervidae; genus Cervus; species Cervus elaphus. The sequence goes on along the minus strand of NC_057842.1, from coordinate 12,948,757 downwards.
GGTAACACCAAAACTGCAACTACTTACAGAACAACTATCTATTCCCTGAATACTAGAAGAAAGATGCAGGGGAGCAAGAAGACCTGGTAGGAGGAGTGCAGATGTGGTTTTTTGGGTCAGCAACCCACAAATGGAGGGAAACCACAACCATCACCATCCTTACTGAGAGTGAGGAGCCTGGGGCTCCCAACATGGAGAATGAGCCCCCAGAAAGTCCAGCTTTGAAAACACGTAGGATTTGGGGTTGAGTGAGCAGAACAGTAGGCAACAGACTGTGCTCTTAAAGGGCATGTGCAAAATCTCACATGCCCTAAGTCCCAGCACGGATGCAATGGTTTGACAGGAGCCTGAGTCACTCTCATTTACTGATCTTGCAGGCAGTCCTTCAGAGGCCGGAGGCATGTGGGATCCCCCTAGGAAATGAGATGCTGGCAGCAACCATTTGGGGGATCTCATTCAACCATGATAGCACCAGCACTGGTTAGAGCTATTTCTTATTTAGTTTTTTTCTTTTTAATTTTTTTGGCTGTCATGCACTGTATGCAGGTATCTTTGTTCCCCGACCAGAAATTGAACCTACACCCCCTGCACTGGAAGCAGGGAGTCTTAACCATTGGACAACTAGGAAATTCCTCATTTTATTTTTAATTGAAGTATACTTAATTTATAATATCATGTTATTTTCAGATATATAGCACAGAGATTTAGCTATATATATATATATATATATATATATGTAGATAGATATGTTGAAACTAATGTATTAACTTCAGGTAGACATCACAGTAATTTTGTCATTATATATATATAATATGAAATATATATAAAGTAATCTGAAAAGAATATATATATATATTATTTTTAGATTATCTTCCCTTTTAGGTTATTCAAAATATTGAGTATACTTTCTTGTGCTATACAGTAGGTTCTTGTTGGCCATCTACTTTTTAAATTTATTTATTTTTTAATTGAAGGATAATTGCTTTGCAGAATTCTGCTGTTTTCTGTCAAATCTCAACATGAATCAGCCATAGGTATACATATATCCTCTCCCTTTTGAAACTCCCTCCCATCTCCCTCCCCATCCCACCCCTCTAGGTTGATACAGAGCCCCTGTTTGAGTTTCCTGAGACATACAGCAAATTCCCGTTGACTCTCTATTTTACATATGATAATGTAAGTTTTCATGTTACTCTTTCCATAATATCTCATCCTCTCCTCCCCTCTCCCCATCTCCATATGTCTATTCTCTATGGCTGTTTCTCCATTAATGCCCTGTAAATAAATTCTTCAGTACCATTTTAGATTCCATATATATGCATTAGAATATGATATTTATCTTTCTCTTCCTGACTTACTTCACTCTGTATAATAGGTTCTAGGTTCATCCACCTCATTGGAACTGATGCAAATGCATTCCTTTTTATGGCTGAGTAATATTCCATTGTGTATATGTACCACAACTTCTTTATCCATTCATCTGTTGATGGACATCCAGGTTGCTTCCATGTTCTAGCTATTGTAAATAGTGCTGCAATGAACAATGGGATATATGTGTCTTTTTTGATTTTGATTTCCTCAGGGTATATGCCTAGGAGCGGGATTGCTGGGTCATATGGTGGTTTTGTTCCAAGTTTTTAAAGGAATGTCCATACAGCCTTCCACAGTGGCTGGATCAATTTACACTCCCACCAACAGTGTAAGAGGGTTCCCTTCTCTCCACACCCCCTCCAGCATTTATTGTTTGCAGACTTTTTGATGATGGTCATTCTGACTGGTTTGAGGTGATATCTCATTGTAGTTTTGATTTGCATTTCTCTAATAGTGGGGGATGTTGAGCATATTTTCATGTTCTTGCTAGGCATCTGTATGTCTTCTTTGGAGAAATGTCTGTTTAGGTCTTTTTTCTACTTTTTGATTGGGTTGTTTTTCTGGCATTGAGTTGTATGAGCTGCTTGTATATTTTGGGAACTAACCCTTTTTCAGTTGTTTCATCTGCTATTATTTTCTCTCATTACAAGGGTTGTCTTTTCACCTTGCCTATCATATCCTTTGCTGTGCAAAAGCTTTTAAGTTTAATCATGTCCCACTTGTTTACTTTTCTTTTTATTTCCATTACTCTAGGAGGTGGGTCATAGAGGATCTGCTTTGATTTATGTCATCAAGTGTTCTGCCTATGTTTTCCTCTAACAGTAAAACAGTTTCTGGTCTTACATTTAGGTCTTTGATCCATTTCAAGGTTATCTTTGTGTATGATGTTAGGAAGTGTTGTAATTTCAGTCTTTTACATGTGGCTGTCCAGTTTTCCAAGCATCTCTTATTGAAGAGGCTGTCTTTCCCCCATTGTATATTCTTGCCTCCTTTGTCAAAAATAAGGTACCCATATGTGCATGGGTTTATTTCTGGGCTTTCTATCTTGTTCCATTGGTCTGTATTTCTGTTTTTGTGCCAGTACCATACTGTCTTGATGACTGTAGCTTTGTAGTATAATCTGAAGTCAGGAAGATTGATTCCTCCAGCTCCATTCTTCTTTCTCAAGACTACTTTGTCTATTCAAGGTCTTTTGTGTTTCCATATGAATTGTGAAATTTTTGTTCTAGTTCTGTGAAAAATACCACTGGTAATTTTATAGGAATCACATTGAATCTGAAGATTGCATTTGGTAGTATACTTATTTTCATAATATTGATTCTTCCTACCCAGGAATGTGGAATCTCTCTATATCTGTTTATGCCATCTTTGATTTCTTTCATCAGTGTCTTATAGTTTTCTGAATACAGTTCTTTTGTCTCCTTAGATAGGTTTATTCCTAGATATTTAATTCTTTTTGTTGCAATGATGAATGGGATTGATTCCTTAATTTCTCTTTCTGATTTTTCATTGTTAGTATATAGAAATACAAGTGATTTCTGTGTATGGATTTTGTATCCTGCAACTTTCCTAAATTCACTTGTTAGCTCTAGTAATTTTCTGATACTATCCTTAGGATTTTATACATACAGCATCCTGTAATCAGCAAATAGTGGGAGCTTTACTTCTTTTCCAATCCAGATTCCTTTTATTTCTTTTTCTTCTCTAATTGCTATAGCTAGGCCTTCCAAAACTATGTTGAATAATAGTGGTGAAAGTGGACACCCTTGTCTTGTTCCTGATCTTATAGAAAATGCTTTATGTTTTTCACCATTGAGAATAATGTTTGTTGTGGGCTTATCATATATGGCCTTTGCTATGTTGAGGTGGATTCCTTCTATGCCCATTTTTTGAAGAGTTTTAATCATAAGTGGATGCTAAATTTTGTCTCTTTTTCTTCATCTGATATTATCATGTGGTTTTATCCTTCAATTTGTTAATATAGTGTATCACATTGATTGATTTGTCTATATTGAAGAATCCTTGCATCCCTGGAATAAACCCAAGTTGCTCATGCTGTGTGGGCTTTTTAATGTGCTGCTGGATTTTGTTTGCTAAACTTTTGTTGAGGATTTTTGCATCTATGTTCATCAGTGATATTGGCCTGTAGTTTTCTTGTTGTGTGTTGTCTTTGTCTGGTTTTGATATCAGGGTGATGGTGGCCTCATAGAATGAGTTTGGAAGTGTTCCTTCCTCTGTAATTTTTTGAAAGCATTTTAAAAGGATAGGCATTAACTCTTCTCTAAATGCTTGGTAGAATTCACCTCTGAAGCCATCTGGTCCTGGGCTTTTGTTTTTTGGGAGATTTTTGATCACAGGTTCAATTTCAGTGCTTGTAATTGGGTTGTTCATAATGTCTATTTCTTCCTGGTTCAGTTTTGAAAGATTGAACTTCTCTAAGAATCTGTCCATTGCTTCCAGGTTATCCATTATATTGCCATATAGTTGTTCAAAATAGTCTCTTATAATCCTTTGTATTTCTGCATTGTCTGTTGTAACTTCTTTTTCATTTCTAATTTTGTTGATTTGATTCTTCTCTCTTTTTTACTTGATGAGTCTGGCTAAAGGTTTGTCAATTTTGTTTATCTTCTCAAAGAACCAGCTTTTAGTTTTATTAAATCTCTACTACTGTTTCTTTCATTTCTTTCTGCTCTGATCATTATGATTTCTTTCCTTCTTCTAAGTTTTGGGGTGTTTTGTTCTTTTTTTCCCAGTTGTTTTAGGTGTAAAATCAGGTTGTCTATTTGACGTTTTTCTTGTTTCTTGAGGTAGGACTGTATTGCTATAAATTTCCCTCTTAGAACTGCTTTTGCTTCATCCCATAGGTTTTGAGTTGTCATGTTTTCATTGTCATTTGTTTCTAGGATTTTTTTTTATTTCCCTTTGGATTTATTTTTGTTATTTAGAAACATATTGTTTAATCTCCATGTGTTTGTGTTTTTTACAGTTTGTTTTTTTCTTGTAATTGATATATAATCTCATAGCATTGTGGTCAGAAAAGATGCTTGTTATGATTTCAATTTTCTCACTTTCAGTATATATGTGTCTTTAGGTCTGAAGTGGGTTTCTTGTAGACTGCATATATATAGGTCTTATTTTTGTATCCATTCAGCCAGTCTGTGTCTTTTGGTTGGAGCATTTAATCCATTTACATTTAAAGCATTTGTTGATATATATGTTCCTACTGCCATTTTCTTAATTGTTTGGGGTTTGTTTTTGTGTATCTTTATCTTCTATTTCCTGACTACATAAGTCACTTTAACATTTGTTGTAAAGCTGGTTTGGTGGTGCTGAATTCTCTTAACTTTTGCTTGTCTGAAAAGCTTTTGATTTCTCCATTAGTTTTCAATGTGATCCTTGCTGGGTAGAGTAATTTTGGTTGTAGATTTTTCCCTTTCAGTACTTTAAATATATCCTGCCATTCCCTTCTAGCCTGCAGAGTTTCTGCTGAAAGATCAGCTGTCAAATGTAGGGGGTTTTCCTTGTATGTTACTTGTTGCTTTTCCTTTGCTGCTTTTAATATTCTTTCTTTCTGTTTAATCTTTTATAGTTTGATTAATATGTGTCCTGGTGTGTTTCTCCTTGGGCTTATCCTGTATGGGACTCTTCATACCTCTTGGACTTGATTGACTATTTCCTTTTCCATATTAGGGAAATTTTCAACTATAATCTCTTCAAAAATTTTCTCATACCCTTTATGTTTCTCTTCTTCTTCTGGGACCCTTTTGATTCGATTGTTGGTGCATTTGATATTGTCCCAGAGGTCTCTGAGACTATCCTCAGTTCTTTTCATTCTTTTTAATTTATTCTGCTCTTCAGCAGTGATTTCCACCATGTTACCTTCCAGCTCACTGATCTGTTCTGCTTCATATATTCTGCTATTGATTTCTTCTAGAGTATTTTTAATTTCAGTAATTATGTTGTTTGTCTCTCTATGTTTATTCTTTAATTCATCTAGGTCTTTGTTGATTCTTACATTTTCTCCATTCTGTTTTCAAGGTTTTTGATCATCTTTACTGTCATTATTCTGAATTCTTTTTCAGGTAGTTTGCCTGTTTCTTCATTTTTTTGGACTTGTGTGTTTCTAGCTTGTTCCTTCGTTTGTGCAGTACTTCTCTGCCTGTTCATAATTTTTTTAAACTTACTGTGTTTGAGGTCTCCTCTTCCCAGGCTTCAAGGCTGATTCTTTCTTCCTTTTGGTTTCTGCCCTCTAAGATTGGTCCAGTGGTTTGTGTAGATTTCGTAAGGGTGAGACATGTGCTGAGTTTTGTTTTGTTTTGTTTTTTTCCTCTGATGGGCAGGGCTGAATGAGGTGATAATCCGTTCTTCTGATGTTTGTATTTTTGCCTTCTTTGTTGTTTGGATGAGGCATCCTGCACAGGGTGCTACTGGTAATTGGGTGGTGCCAGGTCTTGTATTCAAGTGGCTTCCTATGTGGGAATTCTCACTATTTTATATTGCCTAGGGTTATGAGTTCTCTGGTAGTGTAGGGTGTTGGCATGAGTGCTCCCACTCCAAAGGCTCAGGGCTTGATCTCTGTCTGAAGCGAGGTCCTGAAGCAAGTGACACCTCATTGCGTGCAGTGGGTGCAGGAGCAGTCATCTATTTTCATATATAGTATTCTCTATCTGCTAATCCCAAATTCCTAATTTATCCCTTCCCCCACATCCCTTTCCCTTTTGGTAAAGATAAGTTCTTTTTTCATGCCTGTGAGTTTCTGTTCTGTAAATAAGTTCATTTGTATCATTTTTTAGATTCTACATATGTGTTATCATATATTTATTTTTCTCTGTCTTACTTCACTTAGTATGATAATTTCTAGGTTTATGTTGTGGGAAATTGCATTATTTTATTCTTTTACAAGGTTGAGAAATATTCCACTGTATATATGTACCACATCTTTATCCATTCCTCTGTTGATGGACACTTGGGTTTCTTCATATATTGGCTATTGTGAATAGTGCTGCAGTGAACACTGGGGTACATGTATTTTTTAAATTATGGTTTTCTGTGTATATATATATGCCAAGGAGTGGGAATGCAAAGTCATATGCTAGCTCTGTTTTTAGTTTTTAAAGCAAATTCCATACTATACTCCACAGTGGCTGTACAAATTTATATTCCCACCAACAGAGTCAGACGATTTCCTTTTCTCCACATGCTGTCCAGCATTTATTTGTAGATTGTTTTGATGATGACTATTCTGACTGGTGTGAGGTGACACTTTATTGTAGTTTTGATTTGAATTTCTCTCATAATTATCAATGTTGAGCATATTTTCATGTGTCTTTTGACCATCTGTATGTCTTCTTTGGAGAAGTATCTGTTTAGATCTTCTGCCCATTTTTTTATTAGGTTCTTTGATTTTTTTGACAATGAACTGTATAAACTGTTTTATATATTTTGGAGATTAATCCTTTGTCAGTTGCTTCATTTGCAAATATTTTCTCCCATTCTGAGGATTGTCTTTACATCCTGTATATGGTTTCCTTTTCAGTGCAAAGCGCTTAAGTTTAATTAGATCCCATTCACTTATTTTTGCTTTTATGTCCATTACTATAGGAGAAGGAGCCAAAAAAATCTTGCTGCAATCTATGTCAAAGACAGTCTTATGTTTTCCCATATGAGTTTTAAAGAATCTAGTCTTACATTTAGGTCTTTAATCCATTTTGTGTTTATTTTTATGTATGTGTTAGGGAGTGTTCTAATTTCATTCTTTTATAACTAGTTGTCCAGTTTTCCCAGCACCACTTATTGAAGAGGCTATCTTTTCTCCATTATATATTCTTGCATTCTTTGTCATAGATTAATTGACCATAGATTCATGGGTTTATTTCTGGGCTTTCTATCCTCTTCCATTGATCTATTTCTGTTTTTGTGCCAGTAGCATACTGTTATGATTATTCTAGCTCCATAGTGTAGTCTGAAGTCAAAGAACCTGATTCCTCTGGTTCCGTTTTTCTTTCTCAAGATTGCTTTGGCTATTCTGCATCTTTTGTTTTCCCATACAAATAGTAAAATTATCTTTTCTAGTTCTGTGAAAAATAAAATTGGTAAATTGATAGTGATTGCATTGTATCTGTATATTTCTTTGGGGAATATAGTCATTTTGACAATATTGAAGACTTGAACAATATTGACTCTTCCAATCCAATGACATAGTATATCTTTGCAACTATTTGTGTCATCTTCAACTGCTTTCATCAGCATCTTATAATTTTCAGAGTACAGGTCTTCTGCCTCCTCAGGTAGGTTTATTCCTAGGTATTTAATTCTTCTTGATGAGATACTAAGTGGCCTTTTTTCTATAATTTCTTTTCTCATTGTCAGTGTATAGAAATACAACTGATTTCTATGCATTAATTTTTCAAATTTACTAAGTTGACTAATGAGCTCTAGTAGTTTTTCTGGTCACAACTTTGTTGTTGTTGTTCAGTCAGTCAGTCATGTCTGACTCTTTGCGACCTCATGAATTGCAGCATATCAGGCTTCCCTGTCCTGCACTATCTTCAGGAGCTTGCTCAAACTCATGTCCATCGAGTGGGGGATGCCATCCAACCATCCCATCCCCTGCTGTCCCCTTCTCCTCCAACCCTCAATCTTTCCCAGCATCAGGGTCTTTCAAAATGAGTTGGCTCTCACATCAAGTAGGCCAAAGTATTGGAGCTTCAGCATCAGCATCAGTCCTTCCAATGAATATTCAGGGCTGATTTCCTTTAGGATGGACTGGTTGGATCTCCTAGCAGTCCAAGGGACTCTCAAGATCTTCTCCAGCATCACAGTTCAAAAGCATCAATTCTGCAGTTTCAGCCTTCTTTATGGTCTGACTCTCACATCTGTACATGACTACTGGAAAAACCATAGCTTTTACTGTATGAATCTTTGTCAGCAAAGTGATATCTCTGCTTTTAATACTCTGTCTAGGTTTGTCATAGCTTTTCTTCCAAGTTTACCTCTGGGATTTTCTATGTATAGTGTCACATCATCTACAAACAGTGACGATTTTACTTCTTTTCCTATGTGAATTTCTTTTCTTTTTTCTTCTCTGATCACTGTAGCTACAACTGCTGAAACTTTATTGAACAAAACTGGCAAAAGTGTACACTCTTGTCCTGGTCCTGATCTTAGAGCAAATGCTTTCAGCTTTTCACCATCAAGTATGATATTACCTGTGGGCTTGTCATTGGCTGCCCTGGTGGCTCAGAGGTTAAAGCGTCTGCCTGCAACGCAGGAGACCTGGGTCTGATCCCTGGGTCAGGAAGATCCCCTGGAGAAGGAAACGGCAACCCACTCCAGTATTCTTGCCTGGAAAATCCCATGTACAGAGGAGCCTGGTGAGCTACAGTCCTTGGGGTCGCAAAGGGTCGGACATGACTGAGCGACTTCACTTTCACTTTCACTTGTCATATATGGCCTTTACTGTGTTGAGGTAGGCTCCCTCTGGGTTTCCCTGTTAGCTGAGCTAACAGGAGACCTGGTTTGACTTCTGATCAGGAAGATCCGACCTGGTTTGACTTCTGATCAGGAAGATCCCCTAGAGAAGGGATAGACTACCCACTCCAGTATTCTTGGGCTTCTTTGGTGGCTCATTGGTAAAGAATCTGCCTGCAATCCTGGAGACCTGGGTTTGATCCCTGGATTGGGAAGATTCCTTGGAGGAGGGCGTGGAACCCACTCCAGTATTCTTGCCTGGAGAATCCTCATAGACAGAGGAGCCTGGTGGTGTGTGGTCCGTGGGGTCACAAAGAGTGACCACTCATTGGACACAATGAGTGACTAAGAAGAGCATAGCAGTCTCCCTCTATGCCCTTTTTCTGGAGACCTTTTATCATAAATGGATGTTGAATTTTATCCAAAGTTTTTTTTTTTGTATCTAATGAGATGATCATTGGCTTTTATTCTTCAATTTGTTAATGTGATATATCACACTACTTGATTTGCAGATACTGAAAACTCCTTGCATCCCTGGGATAAATAACATTTGATCATTGTATATGATCTTTTTAATCTATTTGCTAGTATTTTGTTGAGGATATTTGTGTCTAACTTCAACAGTAATAATGACCTGTGATTTTCTCTTTTTGGTGGTTATTTTGTCTCTTGTTGTTATCAGGGTGATGGTGGCCCCAAAGAATGAGTTCTAAAGTGTTCCTTCCTCTGCAATTGGTAGAATCGTTTCCAAAGATAGGTGTTAGCTTCAGTTCAGTTCAGTCACTCAGTCATGTCCGACTCTTTGTGACTCGATGAATCACAGCACGCCAGGCCTCCCTGTCCATCACCAACTCCCGGAGTTTACTCAAACTCATGTCCATCGAGTCAGTGATGCCATCCAGCCATCTCATCCTCTGTCACCCCCTTCTGCTCCTACCCACAATCCCTCCCTCCCAGCATCAGGGTCTTTTTCAGCGAGTCAACTCTTCGCATGAGGTGGCCAAAGTATTGGAGTTTCAGCTTCGGCATCAGTCCTTCCAATGAACACCCAGGACTGATCTCCTTCAGGATGGACTGGTTGGATCTCCTTGCAGTCCAAGGGACTCTCAAGAGTCTTCTCCAACACCACAGTTCAAAACCATCAATTTTTCAGCGCTCAACTTTCTTCACAGTCCAACTCTCACATCCATACATGACCACTTGAAAAACCATAGCCTTGACCAGACAGACCTTTGTTGGCAATGTAATGTCTCTGCTTTTTAATATGCTATCTAGGTTGGTCATAACTTTCCTTCCAAGGAGTAAGCATCTTTTAATTTCATGGCTGCAGTCACCATCTGCAGTGGTTTTGGGGCCCAAAATAATAAAGTCTGACACTGTTTCCACTGTTTCCCCATCTATTTCCCATGAAGTGATGGGACCAGATGCCATGATCTTAGTTTTCTGAATGTTAAGCTTTAAGCCAACTTTTTCACTCTCCTCTTTCACTTTCATCAAGAGGCTTTTTAGTTCCTCTTCACTCTCTGCCATAAGGGTGGTATCATCTGCATATCTGAGGTTATTGATATTTCTCCCAGCAATCCCAAACCCCAGGGTGACCCACCTGGGGGTGTGGGACTTGACTGTATTGAGTCTGCCCCTCCTGCCTATCTCATTGTAGTTCCTTCTTTACGTCTTTCATTGTAGAACATCTTTTCTGGTAGGTCCCAGTCTTTTTCACTGACAGTTGCTCTGTAAATAGCTGTAATTCTGTTGAGCTCCTGGGAGGAGCTCAGGGTCTTTTTCTTCTGCCCTCTTGGCCACTTTTTTGAGATTCCTTTTTAAAAGTTACAGCAAAACAGACTTTAAAAGAGCCTATATGATAAATCACTATTCTTTTGGTACGTGATGAAGCCAAGATTCATCAGAGTAGACTTGTTTTACAAATGAATTCATCTTCCTTCAATTATCTTTGATAAAAATGGGGGTGATTCCCAGGGGGAAATTATGTTTCAGTAAAAGCTGTAACACACCCTCTTGGTTGAACTGTGCAGGGCTCACTGACTGGGCCTTTTCTCCTCTTTGTTTCTGATTCCTGTCATTTTGTGCATTTTGTCATTAATTAATATTTCTAAGTTTTCTCCCACCTTCTCAACTTTACATCACTGTAAACTAAAATTGCCCTTTATCAGCCTGCAAGCTGAAGCTGGATGACTTGATATAAATTTCAAAAAAATCACCAAAACTGATCATGTATTGAATACAGCCCTCATGCCTGCTGTAGGCCACTCAGAAATTTCACCATGATATCACCTGATGCCATCACCAGAGATGGTCAACCTACAAAAAAAAAATTAGATTGCCCTTCCCTATTCTCACTCTACTACCTAAAGATGCTTCAGGGGCTTCCCTGGTGATCCAGTGGCTAAGAATCCATCTTGCAATGCAAAGGAGGCCAGTTCAATCTCTGTCCCCACACGTCATAGAACAGCTAAGCACATGAACCACAGCTACTGGGCCCATGCTCGAGAGCCTGGAAGCCACCACTAGGGACGCCTATGAGCCTAGAGCCTTTGCTCCGCAACAAGAGAAACCACCACAGTGAAAAGCCTGCATGCCACAACCAAGAGTAGCCCCTGCTCTTTGCAACTAGAGACAGCCCATGCTCATCAATGAAGACCCACCAGAGCCTAAATACATAAATACATCTTTTTTTAAAAAGTACAGTAAAGATGCTTCAAGCCCAACATCTAAAAAGTTCCCAACTGACTGCCCTCTGGACTCAAGCATTGAGTTTATTATAATCGTTAACCTTTGTCTGTCTCTGTTTCCATAGAAATGCCCATTATTAAATGACTGTTACCCACATCATGTAAAGGCCTAATTCAGATATCCCCACCCCACAACTTCCACCCACACCATTGCCTCCTGAAACAGGACATAACTGTTTGACTGACTGACCAGTCTCAGGACTAAGAGACTGCTTCATGTGATATGGAATAATCTACCCACCCAGCTTCTAGTCCAACAGTCCCATCTTGGTAAACAAATGGTAGTATACAATCACTAATGTAGTTTAACCTTTAATTATGGAAAATCTGGAACATGCATAAGTAGGTCCAATAATATTAGTAGCTCCCACGTGTAATATCCCAGTTTCAGCATCAGCTCATGGCCAATCTTATTTCACGTCTCTCTTCCATTTTACATGTAAGCGACTTTACAGTGTTTAAAATACTTTCATCAACATTATTTCCTTTGATTCTCATGAAAACCATGAAAGGTAGATTATGTAGTTTTACAGTAAAATCCTTTTTCTAACAAGTTACTACTTTAATGTAAATGCTAATATTTAAGATAGTGAGGGGAAAAGATATAAAGGATGATAATATGCCTTTATGCAAGCTTTATTGGTTTATTTTTTGTGTGCATCCTAATTCACTAATAAAGAGAAAAGGAGGAACACTGGCATGTTTTATCTTCAGTTATTATTCAAACTAAATGAAATTAGTTTTCTACAAAATTGTTAGGCTCAATTGCCAATTTCTAATTTTCAAGAAAACTACTTCTACTGAATAAACTTGATCCCAACTCATCCTATAAGAATAGAGTTTTACTGTCAAACTCCTCTAATGTCACATTTTGTATATAATGGCTGCAAATATCTAAAATTTTAAGGAAACATTAAAATTTAGAACAATTCTAGGATAAAACTGATGGTTGGAAAGGATCCAGAGGCATGAAAATAAAACAAATGAGCCATTTAATTTGTGGTTTGGATGTCATTTTTCTGACAGTTATCAATGAAATTGCCATGTATCCCTGGAATTTGGGACTATCCAAATTATATATTTTGACATTGTTCTTCCACATAATTGTATCTGATATGGTAACAGAAAATATTTATGTTCACATGAGGTAGATATTGATTATCAATACATTCCCATTACATTATTCCTCCCACATGAGTTAGTTGATTCTTTTTAGAATCTGCTTTGCATACCTATATTATCATACAGATATTGACAAATATTTAACTGTGTATAGATTTTTTTTTCTTGATCTCCTTCCCACTTAAGAATATGAAGGATGTACTCAAATGCTCTTGTGGAAGTTGATTTTTCACAGTAGCAGTACCACAGGCTCAAAAGTCAAATGGGATCAGCTCCATACAGAGCTCTAATGGGGTTGCAGTCTTTCTGCTGCCAAAGTAACAGTTGCATATTACTCATCAAAGCAAAATGTAAATTTAGTGATTCTGCAATATGTTTTTTGTTAACTCCCCAGATGAGGGTTTTTTTTTTAACCTTTGTTTGTTTATTTGAGAACAACAGCTGAATGCTGAAACACAGTAGCTGATGCCAACAATCCAAGGCTTCATTAGTACAGATGAAGCAATGCTCACTTTGTTACACAAATAATTAGAGAGATTAGATGAAAATAAACACCAAGAGGTTGTACAGAAGCTCTGGAGTTAGGTAATTATTTTCATTACTCTAGTGACTTTACCAACCTTCATTAGCAGCCACAGAGCACGTTTAAACTGTTTTATGTAAGAGCATCATAAACATTATGGGAACATACTACAGCTATCAGTGATAATGCTTCAGAAAAATTTTGTTCACGTTTCCATTTAAAGAAGCTGTTTCCATTCTGGTGCCCTGATAAATTCTCTCAATATTTTTAAAGCATAATACATTTTTTGCACTTAGTAGTATTTTATCCTCGTTTTTGGCTTCAAATGGACATTCTTGATTTTTATATCTTTGTATCTTTGCCAACACTTGATCATGAAAGATGCAGGTCCACATTTTTGAGTCACTGAATGGCATATTCAGTGACTTGAAATAAATGTCACTTGGACAGGGGCACCGTGTACTGGGAGTTGACTTCTTCTTTCTCCCCCTCTCTACCCCAGTTGGAGAAGGCTCTACCACACACACTAGTATCTCCTCAGGTGGGGCCCTATTTTGAGGTATTGTTAAGATGATCACGCAGATCCCCTGGTGTAAGATGTTCATTGAGGAAGTGTTAACTGTACTTAAATACCATTTACTGACTACTTATATGTTGCCAGCTGCTCTGCAAAATACTTTACCTAACATATCCTATTTAATCGTTACAAGATTTTGATGGAGTGTGTTCTATTAGCCATTTTTTCCAGATGAGGACACAGGCTCTGAAAAGCTCATTGACTTTCTAAAGTTGCCCAACCAACCCAGCTGGGGATAAAACCCAGGTCTACTCCAAGAACCCTCCTGTTCCCAGCAGATGAGTGGATGATGTACACCTGGGGGCAAATGCTGACTAAGGAGAACAGAAAAGATGCACAGACCTGGATGTGGGCGTGTTGGTTAACGGTTGTGTTGTATGACATCTGTGAATCCTGGGCCCCAGTCAAAATCTCAAAATAAATTCCAGAAGTTGATGATTTTGCAAGTGTTTCCTCTCTGAGCAGTCCTGGTTCTGGAAAAGAAGCAGTCAGGAAATAGGTTTCAAGGTTCAGAGGGAATAACCAAGGTCCCTACTCACAAAGGTGAGTGATGCTTTTAAGTTCAATTCTGTGACCACTTCAGTTTTACTCAGGTAACACAGGGGGCATTTTTCTTCAACTACATGTGGAAATTCCAACAGGATGAAAGAGACATTAGTCATCTTTGCAGGGTGGGCAGGTGTGTGTGCTGCTTTGAGAAACGCCTCCACCGAATTCCCTCCCCAACCTCTTCCCTTGCCTCCCCCCAAATGCTGACCCTGACGTCCCCAGGCGCATCCCTCGGGGCCTGACTTTTCTCGAGGCTATGTTATTTTCAGAGGCCCGCTAAGCTATCGGCGACCATGGGAAGGAGTCTGATGGATTCATTGTTTCTTATGTTTGGGGGCACTGATCTAAAGTGCGGTTTCAAGTATGAGCTAGTAGCTGATACTGGAAGGTGGAAGAGGGGATCCCTAGTGAGGGCGGCGCGTGGGGTTATTATTATACATTTCACTCTCGGGCTTCAGACTCTGGGCTGTAAATTAGGGAAATTCAGGATGCGCCAAGACCGGATGACAGGCGGGAGCAGCCAGGACGGGGCTGAGAAACCAGGAACCTCAGAGCCGCTGGACACGCGAGCATCCGCCCCAGAGCATTCATTCCCCGTGCGCACACTCAGAGCGCGATCGCCGGGGTTTATTTATGAAGACGACTGAGGAGGACAGACAGCGAGGGAAGATGGGCTTAGAAATTATTTATCACAGGCTGGGGAAAGTCTTTGCCGCCGCTCCGCGAGCACCTCCCCTGCACGTGCCCAGGGAGCGCGATCCCGCTTTCATCTGTCCGATAGCAGGCAGCCAGAGGCTCAGCCAGCGGGCCCGCTAGACTGCAAACATCCAAACCAAGCGCCTGCGTCTTACTCGCGTCTTCCAGACACTGTCACGGTTCCACATGTCGCCGTGCCAGCGCTCCGTTTGGTTCCGAATGCACCGTGTTTGCCGCCAGGAGGGCCGCCCGCCCAGTGGCCTGTGTCGGGAGTGGCTTTTGCAGGCCGAAGCCACCAGCTAGACTCCGGGCACCTACGTCTCGTTTCCGCTGGGCCATCGCCACTGACCTCGGCGAGATCATGGCCCACTCTGAGTCCCAGCTTCCTCATGCAGAAAATGAAGGTGATTCTACTTCCCAGACCTCATCGAAAGGATCGCTGAGAGGGTCAAACGAAATCATTCCGGTGGCAGCCGACTGTGAGGAACTGTGACCCAGAGTACAGGAGGAAAATAAGTTAAACCTGATAACTCAGCTGGAGTTTTAGGAATTTTCCCGCAATGATCTCACTGCAGCCAGGCAGCAAAGGTTCGGATGGATCCTTTCTTCCGGGCCATCTCACCAGTCAAACCCCCACAGGGGCACCCCTCCCGTTTCTCCATGATCTCTGCCTTTCGGGGAAAGCGCTTCTTGTCTGCGCGGTGCAGTTCACCCCCAGCACACAAACCCCGCGCCGGGCGCCAGAGAAGGTACCCTACGCCCTCTCCCGCCGCCCCTCTCCTCTCACTCCCCACGCGAGGTCTCCCGCGTTTTCGGCACGTGCCTGTGTTTTCCTGGCTGGTCTCCAAAGACCTTGCCGCATTTCAGAAAGCTAAGAGCGCGGAGGTCGGGGGAGCGAGCGAGCTAGCATCCAGCCCCTCCCCGAGGCCGCGGCGCCCGACAGGGACCCTCCTCCCGCTCCCCCTCGGCGGTGCGGCAGCCGCCTCCAGAGTCGGCTCGCCCGGCCGCCTTCCCGCCTCCCCGCGCAGCCCCACGCCGCCAGTAGCAGCGCTGCTGTCTCTCCACAGGAGGACTGGGGGGGACGCTGGAGTCTGCAGCGCCCCCGCCCCCTCGCTTTTTCTTTCTTTCCAGGCTTTGGGATCTTGCTGCCGGAGCCGGGAGAGGTTGTACCGAGAGCAGCGCAGAGCGAAGAGACCCGGGCACAGGCTTCCGCGGCGGCGCGCGAACCGAGCTGGGCGCACGACATCCCAAGCTTCGCCTCCGGTTCTCGCCGCCCCGGCTGGGATGTAACGAAGGAGAGCGCTCGTCGCCTGTCCCCCACGCCTGTCTCCCCACCCAAGAGCGCACCAGGGACGCACGGCTGGAGTCGCTTTGCTTGCGGCGCCGCGGGACGGCTCTCAGCTCCCACGCTTCGGAAAGAGCGCGGTTGGATCACCACCTTCCCGGCGCCCAGCACAACTCCGGGGCCGGCGGCGCGCGCGGCTGGACCGAGTCCCGCTTCCCGCCGACTACCCGGAGTAGGGACCTCCCCGCCAGCCCGCCTGCCTGCAGGCCCTGTAAGCCGGAGCTCCCCGCCACCTGCGCGGACCCCGCACGCCCGGCTCCGCGCCCCCGCAGCGCCCCGCCGCCCCATGGAGTGCGCGCGGGCCGCGGCTTCCTGAGCGCGGACGCCAGCGCCGTCCAAACTGCACGCTGGGGTCCCCCAGCTCAGCCCCGCTTGGGGCGTCGGAGAGGTCGGGGGAGAGCGCACCATGAAGTCTGTGCTGTTCAGCCGCTTCTTCATCCTCCTGCCCTGGATCCTGATCGTCATCATCATGCTCGACGTGGACACGCGCAGGCCCGCGCCCCCGCTCACCCCGCGCCCCTACTTCGCGCCCTACTCCGGGGGCCGCGGGGGCGCCCGGCTCCCGTTCCGCCGGGGCGGCCCGGGGCGCGGCCGGGAGGCACGCAACGAATCGTGGCCGCGGCCGCCGCCGCCGCCGCCGCCGCCGGAGCCGCAGCTGCCCACCATCTATGCCATCACGCCCACCTACAGCCGCCCGGTGCAGAAGGCCGAGCTGACCCGCCTGGCCAACACGTTCCGCCAGGTGGCGCAGCTGCACTGGATCCTGGTGGAGGATGCGGCGGCGCGCAGCGAGCTGGTGAGCCGCTTCCTGGCGCGCGCGGGGCTGCCCAGCACTCACCTGCACGTCCCCACGCCCCGGCGCTACAAGCGGCCCGGGCTGCCGCGCGCTACCGAGCAGCGCAACGCCGGCCTGGCCTGGCTGCGCCAGAGGCACGGGCACCAGCGCGCGCAGCCCGGCGTGCTCTTCTTCGCCGACGACGACAACACCTACAGTCTGGAGCTCTTCCAGGAGGTAGCGGCAGGCCCGGGCGGGCGGGAGGACACCCCTCGGGCTGGTCCTGCCACGGCTGCCCTTCCCCGCGCGCCCACTCGGGACTCCGGGCGCAGCGCCGCGGCTCGCGCTGACCCCCCGGGGCTGGAGGAGGGTGGGAGGACCTCCGGGACTCCTGGAGAGAGTCTGGCGGGGGCTTTGCTTACCCCCACCCCCAACACACACATACACACATACACACACTCTCTCTCTCTCTCTCTCTCTCTCTCTCCCGGCCCCGCGATTGGGCCGAAGCGGTGGTGCAGCTGTGAGGCTCCTGGAGGATTTCTAGGAACTGGGCTCTGGCCGGCCTGAGGATGGAGCCCCGTGAGGCCAGGCTGCAAGGAGGGATTCTGCGCCCTGGGGGCGGGCGAGGTGGTCTCTAGCGGCCTTTTAAGTGCACATAGGTGTGAGTCTGAGTCTAGAGCCATATCAGGAGGACGCTGAAGGTGGTGACTAAGAATCAGCCAGACACCCATTTCCCTGTTTCCTCGGCTGGAAATGGTTACTAGTGAAAACACTGACTTCTAGGGAGTTCTTCCCCCACCATCTCTCCCTGTAGCCCACAAAGGCCCTCCGTGACTCTAAAGATGACCGCCTTTCCGAGGAAACCCTCTGGCAACTGAGTTTGGGACTGCCCTGTCCTGCCGTCTGGTTGCGTTTTTTCACAGCCCGAGGTTATCAGCAGGACTGCCGGTTCCTTCTCCTGACCCTTCTCGAGGCCCCTCTTTGGCCACTTTTGCACCGGCCATTGCTGCTTGGTCCTCGCCGTGAGGTCCCCAGCGCAGCCTGGGATGGCACAGTGTCCCTTGGAGCCCACAGCCGCACAAAGCCAGCAGGCACCGGCTTGGAACAGGTGTTCGTCCCTGAGGCTGGGGCTTTGCAGCCTGAATGTGTGCGCATGCCTGCGCGTTCTGCTCAGGAGGCTGGGTTGCCCCGTTTTGACAGTTTTTTTGTTCCTCCTCCACACATATAGCGGGCAAAGATCTTGGACTTTTTGACATGCCTTGGGACTTCCCCAAAAGATCTTGGACTTTTTGACATGCCTTCCTCTTCCCCAAATCCTCAGCATCCTGACTCAGACTTCATCATCCCTCTCCTTCCCCTAAGTGAACTGGGTGATCTGTATGTCTAGACATCCCCTGGTGGCGCTAGTGATAAAGAACCCGCCTGCCAATGCTGGAGGCATGAGAGGCAGGTTTGATCTCTGGGTCAGGAAGATCCCCTGCAGGAGGGCATGGCAACCCACTCCAGTCTTTTTGCTTGGAGCATCGCATGGACAGAGGAACCTGGCGGGTTACAGGCCACAGGATCCCACGGAGCCGGACAGGACTGAAGCGACTTAGCACGCTCTTCACAGAAATCACAAAGGTCCCATGCTTTCATCCTAATATCTCAATTTGGCTTTCATAACCTCAGGATAGAGGTATTCTGTGTCTCTCCAGCCTCATTTTTCTGCCTGTGTGGCTTTAAAAATCCATTTCTTAGGGGCAGTTGTTGCCTTCATTTCTGTTCATCCCCTCTTCTTGAATAAAAGGATCAGTAATTGCTCTCCTCTCCTCTCTTCCATGCTTTCATGATGGAGGGCTTTCTTCCTGTATTTCTTCTGAAGAAATCAATTAGCTTGTCATTGTAGGGTATGGTCTTCATTATAACCAAGATTCAAAATATCAGCTCTTTTTTTAAGTTGGGTTTTATCGTGAGTCTGTCTGCGTATTCTTGCCCCCAAAAGACATGGTTTGTATTCTGAAGCACATTTCAGAACACCATCATTTTAACCCCCACAGTCTTTTTCTTTTTATACAACTTGGAGGTTGCTCTGCTTGTGAAAATGTGTAGTCTTAGGTAAGCAAAACAGTGCACATTTTTATTAATTAACCTTCAAGGGGAATGGGCTGTGGAGGGCAGTGAGTTTCCGTTTCTTCCCCGCTTCCAGCCCGCTGGTGTGAGGTGTTGGACAGAATGGAGGCGTTGGCACAGAGGGGCAGAGAAGCGGCCCAGAACACAGTCTTTCTTTGATGCTTCCCAAACTGAAAGAAGTCTTGTTTGTGGTGGATATGAAGCAGCAAGAGGTTTTTTCATTGCTCCATGGGGGAAAAGAAAGAGAGAAGATAAAAGAAAGAGGAGAGGATGGGGACAAAAAAAAAGTGTCAGCCGAAAGGAAACTGTATAGGGGAAAAAAATGATAAACTTTTAAGACACTAATGTTTTGTATGGTTGAAAGTAATGAAATATTCAAAATAAACTTACGAACATGTGTGTCTCTTATTTATGGAGAAGTGCCAAGTATACAAAATACACAACAGAAGGGATTTTTTTTTAAGCATAATATGCATGATACACTTTGAACCTAAGTTCTGTAGCTTCTCGGGGTTCCTCCCAAGCAGGAATTTTAGTACTAATCCCTTTCTGGCCCACCACCCCTCCCCCAACATAGCGTTTTTGAACAAAAAAGGCATCTCTCTGTTTACCAGGCATGTATGTTGAGACATTAAGTTCTCTTTATCACAGCACATTTTTTTCTTTGCATGGCAAGCAAGATTGAACTCTCTAAGAAGTCAGATTAGGGGAAATTATGCATCCTTAGTCTTGTATATTAATGGGATGCCCTACCTCCTCCAGTTCTAGATTAATGATTCCACGTGGATTGCAGTCTAGGCATTGCTCTCTTGGCGAAAAGGCAGGACCAGTTAAAACATCTAAAAACTATAGCTCCTTGGGGGAAGGGAAGATGCGGATCAGGGATGCTGGAGGGCCCAGCATATATCTCAGCCCTTTCTATGGCACACACACAAATTAGTTTTTAAGTAATTCACAGTACCTCAGGAAAGAATGTCCCGAGGCAAGCTTCATCTTTTATTCATGGTGCTTCTCATTTCCATGGTTGATGTTAACGCAGATAAGATAAAAGGAGGAAAATGAACCAGGTACAAATTAGCTCTCTAAGCATTGGCTGCCAATGAAGGAAAGGAAAAGATGAAAGGTTTCCAAATTAAATTTAAGGCACAACAGGCACTCTGGTGCAATTAATCCTCCGTGGTAGCTTAGCTGGAATTGAGCTTTCTTTTCCCATCCAGCTAGCCAGCCAGCCAATTTTCAAGCTCCCCTTTCAACTGAGCTGTGCGGCCAGGAAAGAAATATTTGCATCAAACAACCCTACATTTAACAGCCAAATCCATTTGCAAAGGAAAGCTGTGTGAATCGTGGCTGCAAAAGCTGAGCTGTCTGTCCATCAGAGATGGAGGTGCTTGGAGTTCTCCGGTTCCCAGGGGCCTCTACTCCTGGCCCTGATAGGAGTTTGCACTGCGGCTCTTAGGTAATCCTGGCTGCCTGCGGCCTGCACACCCCATCCATCAAACTCTCCGGAAAAGCTTATTTGCAAAGGATTTACCCAGCTTTCACAGAAGCAACAGCCACAGACAAATGGGACTGCAGCTGGTCACATTTTTTCAATAACACTATTGATCAGATTTCTGTCCTCTGCTAGAAAACCTTCCAGGATTTCTTGAGTTTAAAGAGGCCACTTTTCAGGTGAAGTTGCTTTCAACTTGAGGAAACCAGTTGAACCGAAAGTTTAACAAATATCACTTTCCAAGCAAGGGAAGTACTTAAAAATTTAACTTTCAGTCTAACGAGGTGAGGCTGGAAGACAAGCTGACTTTGAAACTGGTTACAGACTCAGGAAAGTCTCAGTTAATGAGATTGCATTTGGAAGACATTTCTGGAAAGTAGTGAACTAGAGAGGCCCTTTGGATGTCGTGTTGGGTGCAGTTAAGCTGTTTGTGTGCTGGGCAGGGGGTGGGGGAGGTGAGGGGTGAGTTCACCCTGCTCTTTTCTGATAATTTAGTTACATGTTCCACCCTTTACGTGCAGCTCATTGGAGCCATAATCCAAAGGATATTGAGATTTACAGTGTTTGGCACTTTCCCCCCTAAATAATAGATTCTGAATGTATTTCCTGGAAGGAGACAGGAGAGCTCCCTTTCCATTTCCCCTTGACACAGTTACTTACTGTAGAGTGATTATCTTCTCGAAGTGAAGAAACCTCTAAGATGCTTTTAGAGAGCACCATCCAGAGATGATTTTACCCGGAACGCACCCCTCACGTGTTATTTCTTCCCTCCTAAGAGCATGTTAATAGTCACGCTGTGAGTCTGATCACATGTGAGAATTTTGCGAAATGGATGTCTAGAAGGATGGACAGCTTTCCTAGTCTATCGGTGTTAAATCTGTACATTTTCTTTACTTTCCCTGGATGTATGGTACCTGAGCTGAGGCTCATTTTTGACAGGGTTTTCCTTGGACACCAGCAGTTTTCATCTGGATCTTGATATTTTAATGGATCAGAAATAACCCCTCGGGTTTCAAAGGCCTTCTCCCTTCTGCCTCTCCCTGTTGTCTTCCGTCATTCTTCTTCCTCCAACCTGCTTTCCACTGATTATTCTTTCTCATGAATAGACATGAAGACAAGTCTGGGTTATTGTGAGTGGCGATGACTGTGTGTCTTCTAAGCATTTAGACTGTTGTCTGCAGCTTCTTGGTCCTGGTGGGGGACTCCATTTTCTTCTGTCTACCCCACTTACCTCTCAATTGCAGGCTAGTAAATTTTCTCTTGTGTGAACAGTAATGGAATAGTAATTGCTTTGAAGGCGTGCTGCAAAAGCAGAATAGGAGAACCAAAGTCAACAGCCTTATTTATTAACTATTCCAGGTGCTACTCTAATAGTGGGTTTTTTCAGGACAGAATTTAGTAATTTTCAGATATGTTTACTCAGACCTTCTGGACTCTGATGTACTATCTGCTTGGTCTGCATAAATTAAGATAACATTATTTATATTTGATTTGTAGTGCTGTCGAAGCATGCAGTTTAGGTTTTATATCATTCTCAAGTTTTCCCCCTGAAACACATAATTGTCATACCAATCCATAGGTAGGTAGGTAGGCTGGTAAATAGGTAGGTTTACAATAGATTTCCAGTTCATAGAAATACACTAAAATACTCCATTGTTACTACCAGGTAATTTTTGTGTACAACTTGGAAATAAACATGTAAAACACTCCTTATCATGGATACAAGCAAAATGAGCACTTACTATGGCCCAGGGACCACATTTAGGGTGTTACGTGATTCACTCATTTGATCATCATGACAGCTACTGGGTAGGTTCTAGTATGGCCCCCAGTTGCCCCCATTATAATGCTGATATTTAGGTGTGAACACAGTTCTTTGATGATTACAGGGATCTTTAAAAATGCAACCTGAATCTAACGTGGTCATAACCCTAATCAGTGTAATCAGTGTCTCCGTTTTATAGGTGAGCTGCCATAGCAGGAAGTCCCTTGAAGGGTCAAGCAGCTGTCTGAGACAGGATCTCCTGACCGGTACCCCAGGTCTGGAGCCTGGGGTACCCAGAGGGTCCGGTGTGGCCCATCTCACTAACCTGCACCGTCAGATGGGCGCGTGTCACCCACTGCTATGAGTAAAGCATCTGACCCGCAGAAGTCCGCTCATACTAGTCTAGCTGCTGCGATACTTGAACTCGGGCAGATCTGCCTTCCTTTTATTAAATTTATCCTTTATTGAGGCATAGTTGATTTACAATGTTGTGTTCCTTTCTGGCATACAGCAGAGTGCTTCAGTTATACATATAGGTCTATCTTCTTGGCTGTATCCACTCCTGATTTTCTCTCTTGCCCTTTTCTTCCTGACGTAACTTGGTTTTATGAAAACTTCATCTCCTCACTATCTCACTAAGGGACCATTTGACTTTTAGACTCTATTTTCAAGTCAGCTGAAAACTGCTAAATAAGCATAATAACCTGAAGTCTTTTATGGTTTTGAACTGTATATTCCTGGGAACAAGTAAGAATTAACTTCTGGGAAACTTCCCTGGTGGTCCAGTGGGTAAGATTCCATGCTTCTAATGCAGGGGGCATGGGTTTGATTCCTGGTCAGGGAACTAAGATCCCACAAGCTGTGGGGCACAACCAAAAATAAAATAATAATAAAAATTTTTTAAATAACTAATTTCTGCAAGAAAATACAGCATTAACTTTTTTCCTCAATCAATGTACATACGTCAGCAATGGTAATCTGCTGAGCAGGTCAGAGTGGACACAGTGAAGGGAAGAATACATTTCAGGATGGAATGGAAATGGGGGTGACACTGGATTGTTTCCAGTGGGCTGGGTGGCTTACCATCGGGGTAGAGGAGAGTGGCTGGGGACTTCAGCGAATCTGAGCTGCCGCTGACATGGCGGAGGGGTGCTGGGGCAGCTGCCCCCGGAACACAAGCCTGTCGGATCCATTGGTCTGGTATTGCTGGCCACACCACCCGGCTCGCCTGCCTCCTCCCTTGTGGGTTGGAGGTTTGTTGATTGTTCTGTTTGGTTCTTTTGGTACTAGAAATTTCTCTGTATTAAATGCAAAATTAGTAAATCATGAGTTTCTGCATGCTAGGAAAATCTTAAGGATGGCTGAGCTAAGGGAAGGTGAACATGAACCCAATTCGGGTTATATGGTTTTTTCCCCAAATAACTGAAAACTCAGTCGTTTTTTTCCCCCCTCTATCCACCTCCTCTATCTGTGGACAGAGAACTTTAAACAGTACCTGGTGGCTCGGTGGTAAAGAATCCGCCTGCTAATGCACGAGATGTGGGTTCGATCCCTGAGTTGGAAAGATCCCCTGGAGGAGGAAATGGAAACCCATTCCAATATTCTTGCCTGGAGAATCCCATGGAAAGAGGAGCCTGGTGGGCTACAGTCCATGGGGTTGCAAAAGAATGGGACCCAACTTGGTTTTAACAACAAACAGCAACAAGTTACATGCAGCATCTAAGACTGTCCTTATGGCAGTCTGCATTGTCAATTGCATCTTCATCTGTCTAGTGAAAGCTACGCGTGCTGAAGGCTGAACATTCTCCACTGAAATCTCCCTGATCTAAGTTATCCTCAGTAGTGTATCACTCCACCAGATCCCTTGTGCCCACTTCAGCTTAAACACGACCATGTTTAGAAGATGTTTGAAAGGAACAAATCAGTATCCTTCTCCCCTACTTAACAAGTGTTAGTTGCACACCTCCTATGTGCCAGACTCTGTGTTAATTACATCAGGATGGAGTCCTCCTGTGATCACAGAGTATCCCTGCCCTCTTCATTTAAGCCTCTGGACCTAATCTGTATGCTAAGATCAGAGCCTGCTGAGAAAAATGCAAGTGCCTAGGCGTGTGGAGCAGAAGCCCCTGATGGAGTCATGAGTTGTAGTTGTGGTTGTGGAAGAAGTGACATTTGAGCTGACATCTAAAGGATGGAGGGGGTCTGGTGGCGGGGGTGGGGGGGCGGGGGGAGAGGGAGCCGCGTTTGAACCAGTCTGTGAATTTGGAAAGTGTTACACAGCAGTGTGAGGGGCATGCCTTTACTTTTTCACGTGTGCTTTTTAGATCCCCCTGCAGGCAAATCTTTAATCTCTAATTTTTTAAGAAGAACTTGGATAAGGTAGACACTAGATCAAGAGAAAAACTGTAGATATATAATGCATATCTGGCTGTAGCAAGGAATCATTAATGTAGACGGTCATGATTCGTCTTAGCAGCTAACATCAGTATTGAGGTTCACTGCTCTCCTACTAGAATTTAAACTCTGTCAAGGTAGGTATTTTCTTCTGTTCACTGCTGTGCCTCTAGTGTCCGGCATATTGTAAGTGTTCATTCAATACCTACTGAATGAAGGAGTGGGTTGCAGGAAACGTTGGATCTAAGGGAGTCCATCCCCAAAGGAAGCTGTTTCTAGAAACAGAGATTGTTGGATCACTGCCTTGAAGTTTGTTCATGTGACTAGGGTTATACTGAGCCCTTTAAGTAGTAGCTGGAAGAAAAATTGGCTCCTGCTCTGACTCTGAGAGCTTTTAGTGCTAAGAAGGAGAGGTGGGGAGGGAGACCCACGAGCCTTAGTCTGTAGCCAGGCATCCCTGTGGATGCTTGAGACAACGAGAGGGTGTGGGGTGACCGCAAACCCACAGGATGTTTGAGAGGCGGGAGGCTGGTGGGGGGCTCAGGTGGGAGCTTGGGGCTTAAACAGCCTCAGGTTCCTGTCCAGGCTCATCACCTGCTGGTCATGGGACATGCGAGAGGGTTGCCTGCCTCCTCCGATGGCTCCGAGAAGTACTGAACGGAGGAGGGCTATAAATGTTCTTTCCTGCTTCTGTACAGGTGACTGCCCAGGCGATGGGCCCCCAGGGAGCCATGCTGTCTCACCTGGGGAGATGCCTCTGAGTTCTCTGCTCCTGAAACCTAGACTGTTTCAGTCTGGAGAGGAGGATGGGGCAGAGGTACAGGACTTTCCCAAATTAGTCTGTGCCAGGAGGAACTGGTAGATGGGGGATTTGAATTACACCACTGGGTTAGGACAATGATGAGAAAGACATGAATTTAACAGGGCTTGTCTATAAGGAGTCCTGGAGGAAGCAACATGTGAGAGAGTAAAAAGCATCTTAAGGAGGTTTTAGGCTGGAAGGAGGTAGCGCCGTGTTCTCTGTGGGTGTGGAGCTAGTTTGGGACGGGGTGGAAGCTTGCAGGTTGGGTGCCTGGGTCTCAGAGGAGGACATACATGCACCTCCCTGCAGCTCTTGGGTGTGATTGTCAGTAAAGCCCTTGCCCCTGGCATGGACCTGAGATGCATCGCATAATGGATTCTTTCTGGCATCAATGAATGAATCAGGGAGATAGTCTGTTACGTAGGAGAGGGCAGCTTAATAGGAATGAAGTGAATCTGTTTTTTTTAAGTTTTTACTGGGATGTAGCTGTCTTACCGTGTCGTGTTAGTTTCTGCTTACAGCAAAGGCAGTCAGTTATACATTTGCAAATATCCCCCTTTTTACTGATTTCCTTCCTGTTTAGGTCCCCACAGAGCGTTGAACAGGTCCTCATGAGTTATCTGTTTTATCCTTATCTGTTTCATAAACAGTATGTATACATGCCAATCCCAATCTCCCAGCTCTTCCCACTCCCCCACCCTTTATTGTCTGCATGTTTGTCCTCTATGTCTGTGTCTCAATCTCTGCTTTGCACATGGGTTCTTTGAACCACCTTCCTAGATTCCACATATATGAATTAACAGATGATATCTGCTCTTCTCTTTCCGGTTTACTTCACTCTGTGTGACAGTCTCTAGGTCTGTCCACTTCTCTGCAGACGGCACCATTTTGATCCTTTTTGTGGCTGAGTAATATTCCATTGCATATCTGGACCGTAACTTCTCTACCCATTCCTCTGTTAATGGACATCCAGTTGTTTCCATGTCTTGGCTGTTGTAAACAGTGCTGTTGTGAACACTGGGGTGCGTGTATCATTTGGAATTAAGGTTTTCTGTTTTTTAAAGCACATGATTAGAAGCAATTGCTTGATTTTTAAGGTCGCTTGCTGGATGGGCAGGTTAGGCGTATGGGTCTCTCCTGCACCAGCTGGCCGAGGCGGCAGGGAGGCTCCAGTCTGACAGATTCTCCTTTGCCCGGTCCCTCCAGTCTTGACTGGATCACAGGCGTGTCTGCTGCCTGGCACCAACTGGTAGGTCCACCCTGAACCGCCTTCTTGTTTTTAAAATACTGCTTACATTTTCGTAAATAAAAACATCTTAAAGCTCATTCCCTGCCATCTTAAGGAAGATGTAGCAGTTGGGAGAGAAAGCACACGTGTGTGTCCACGTGTCCTTCCAGCCGCAGGTCCCTGGGCCGTGTTGATGCACAGAGTTCTTCCCTCTCCCTGTTCTTTCTCCACAGACCCTGTACCATCCCGGTCAGTCTCTGGTCAGACGGGTGGCCACCCCCAGGGGTCCTTGGCATTTTCTGTTCACCTAACTACTAAAAGAATTTGATAAAATTGCATGCCTTCTAGGATATTTTCAAACTGATGACTACATTTTAAAAATCATGTAAAATAGTTGCAAAGCATATGATTTCCATATTGAATCAATTTCCATATTGAATCACTATGTTGTACACCTGAAAATAGTATAATATTGCAAATCAACTATACTTCAATTAAAAAACACTTTTATGATTGAATTAACAGCATATGTCCCTGATGATTCAGGCAGGAAAGAATCTGCCTGTAATGTGGGAGACCCGGGTTTGATCCTTGGGTTGGGAAGATCCCCTGGAGAAGGGACTGGTTACCCACTCCAGTGGTCTTGACTGGAGAATTCCATGGACAGAGAAGCCTGGCGGGCTACAGTCCATGGGTTCACAAAGAGTCCGACACAACTGAGCAACTAACACTTTCACTTTCAACAGTATATTTAGTAGCAGTAATCAAGTTACCAAAACAACATAAATCTTACAAAGTTGGATAATTAACTATTAAGTATAAAAGCTACATATCTTGGAACTTGATTTCTTAATGACATAGGTGAAGCATTCTCTTGCTAATGATGCATACTCTGTGTCATTGAGAGTATTACCTACTGCTGGAAAGAGATGGGATTTAGCATAAGTTTGGTTCCCTTTACGTCACCCTTGTTTCCATAAAATAACTATGATGGAAAGCATTTTCTTCCAGCAGTGTTCTTCAATTTTTTGAACCCTCAAGCTCTAAGCCAAAGACACTATGTTGATCTCTTAGCAGAAACGATTTTAATAATATATTGATAACATTAGTTCTTCAATTTTGTTGAAAAAGCTAAATAGAAATGTTCTGTCTTCTAAAAGGATGAGGTTACCCATTCACTAGAGAGAGGAACTTTCTTAATAAAGACAGCAGTATTTCTGATAATCTGTGATTGCTCTTGGAGGTTTGATCACAGTGAGACAATATATTTAATATGATCCAGGATGGATATGGGACTTCCCAGGTAGCACTGGTGGGAAAGAACCCGCTTGCCAATGCAGGAGATGGAAGAGAAACAAGTTTGATCGCTGGGTCGGGAAGAGCCCCTGGAGGAGGGCTTGGCAGCCCCCTCCAGTGTTCTCGCCTGGAGAATTCCGTGGACAGAGGAGCCTGGCAGCTACAGTCTACAGGGTCCCAAAGAGTCGGACACAGCTGAAGCGACTGAAAATGGTTGTTTTGGTGAGAGGAGCATTAAGTTAGGAGCCGGAAACTGTGGGCTCCAGGGCCAGCGGAGCCCAAGCCCTCCGTCCTTCACCTCGCAGGGGTGTTCATCCTTTGCTGTGGGCTAGGCGCCCCCTCCCGGTGTTGAGATGGTTCCTTCTCATCACGTGTCTGAAGTTAGGAACCACAATGCCCTTTTTACACACGAGGATCAGCTGTATGGCGGGCCGGGGGGTGACGTGTCCAGGATTTGGTGAGGGAAATGCCCATGGGTCAGAAGGGCAGCTTCCCTGCCCGGCTGGACCCCTGCTCTCCAAGGGGTCTGGCCCCAGGAGCGGGGAGAGCCGGCAGAAGACAAGATCCACTGGGCCCCTCGCTGCCCCCGCTGCGTGGCCCCAGCGGTCAGCCTCCAGGGTCCACGTGCGGACACGCGATCATCTAAATAAACTCGGCATTGCAAGACTAAAATGCCAGTGTCGTTTTTAAAGGTCGGGCGACAGTTTGGGGATATTTTTGTAACTTTGCAAAGTTCTTCCTTTGCGTCTGTTCTCACTGGTGAAAGTGCTCCAGGCGTCCTTGGGACGCCTCTCTGCGGGGAGCTAAAGCCTTGCTTTGCAGAGATGCTCAGGCACACCCCCCACCCCGACCCCGTGCTCAGAGCTGGGGCTGGGCCTCATCCCCTGACCCTTGGCTTCATGCCCGTGACCCCTGCTGTACATAGGAGAAGACGGCGTTTGTGATTTTTTTTAACCTGTTCCCGCCTTGCCTTTTCCCCTCTGTTTAGGGGTTTTTTAAAAAGGATTTTAAAACAAAAACATAATGAGAACCTACTGTATAGCACAGGGAACTCTATCCAGTGCTCAGTGATGCCTACATGGGAAGAGAATCTAAAAAAGAGTGTATATGTGTGTAATGGATTCCCTTAACATGTAAATCAATTGTACTCCAACAAAAATTAACTTTAAAAAAACCCACAAAAATTAAGATGAAGTCAGATTGACAATCTTTGTGGTTTCTGCAGGTGATGATTTGGGGTTTTACGGTAGTCCAGCATTTCCTCTGAAAACCAGTTGTCTTGTGGGTTAAAATAC
Organism: Cervus elaphus; assembly: GCF_910594005.1. NCBI lineage: Eukaryota > Metazoa > Chordata > Mammalia > Artiodactyla > Cervidae > Cervus > Cervus elaphus. The sequence goes on along the minus strand of NC_057842.1, from coordinate 12,919,192 downwards.
AGGCATTCACTTGGTTGCTCTTGTAATGCCAGTGAGATTTAAAAATAAATGCCTCTCCTCTGCTTCTTTTTAGGTCTTTCTTCCCTCTTTGTGAAGGGCTGTGGGGGAGAAACAAAAATTGAGTATTCTTATTGTATTCTGGTAAAATATATATTCCATGAAATTTACCGCTTTAACCATTTTTAAGTGTGCAGTTCAGGGGCATTTAAGTGCATCCACTCTGCTGTGCAACCATCTCCCTCTCCATCTCCAGACTTTTGTCTTCATCCAAGCTGAAACTCTGTCCCCTTTAAACAGTGGCTTCCCGTGTCCCCTCCTCCAGTCTCTCATAACCTATAGTCTACTTTCTGTCTCTATGAGTTACACTATTTCAGATGCCTAGTATAAGCTAGAATCATACACTCTTTGTTCTTTTCTATCTCACTTCCTTCACTTAATATCTCCAAAGTTGATCTACATTGAATCAAAATTCCATTCTTCTTTACCATTGAAAACTCTTCCATTATATGTGTAGACAGTATTTTGTTTATCCATTCCACCACCAGTGGATCCTGGGCTGTTTCCACCTTTTGGCTCTTGTGAGTGCTGCTTTGAACGTTGGGATGCAAATGTATGCTTGAGTGTCTGCTTTCAGTTCTTTGATGCGTACACATACAGAAGTGGAATTGCTGGATCACATGGTATTTCTGTGTTTAAAAGACTGTTTTTCCAGCTATTGTTGTTTATTTTTTATAATAACCATCTAAGGGTTGTGAGGTGGTATCTCTTTGTGGTTTTGGTTTGCATCTCCCTAGTGATTAGTGATGCGGACCATCTTTTCTTATGCTTATACTGTTTGTAGACCTTTTCTGAAGAACTGTCTGTTTGTGTACTCTGGTCATTTTTCAGTTAGCTTGTTTGGTTTTGTTTTGTTTGTTTTTGTTGAGTTTTAGAAGTTCTTTATACATTCTGGATAGTAGTCTATATCAGATATGTGATTTGCAAATATGTTCTCCCTTTTTGAAGGGTGCTTTTTTTCAAATTTCACTGATAGTGTCCTGTGATTCCCTAAAGTTTTAAATTTTGACAGAGTTCAGTTTATCTGTTTTTTCCTTTGTTGCCTGTGCTTTTGGTGTCATGTCCAAGAAATTGTTGCCAAATTCAGTGTCATGAAGCTTTTCTCCTATGTTTTCTCCTAACAGTTGCATAATTTCAGCTGTTTTGTTTAGGTAATTAATGTTGATTTTGTTGTTGTTGTTCAGTTGCCCAGTCATGTCCCAACTCTTTGAGACTCCATGGACTGCAGCATGCCTGGCCAATCTGTCCCTCACCATCCCCTAAAGTTTGCCCAAGTTCATGTCGATTGCATTGTTGATGCCATCCAGCCATCCCATCCTCTGATGCCCTCTTCTCCTTCTGCCCTCAATCTTTCCCAGCATCAAGGACTTTTCAGTGAGTCAGCTGTTTGCATCAGATGACCAAAATACTGGATTTTCAACTTCAGCATCAGTCCTTCCAATGAGTATTCAGCATTGATTTCCCTCAAGATCAACTCATTTGATCTCCTTGCAATCCAAGGGACTCTCGGGAGTCTTCTCCAGCACCACAGTTCAAAGGCATCAATTCTTTGGCGCTCAGCTTTTTTTATAGTCCAACTCTCACATCCATACATGACCACTGGGAAGACTGTAGCTTTGACTAGATGGACCTTTGTCGACAGAGTAATGTCTCTGTTTTTCAATATGTTGTCTAAGTTTGTCATAGCTTTCCTGCCAAGAAACAAATGTCCTTAATTTTTGTACACAGTATTACATATTATCTTTTGCATGTGGATATCTAGCTTTCCCCAGCACCATTACTGAAAGGACTGGCCTTTCCTCGTTGATGGTCTTGACACCCTTGTTTAAGGTCATTTGACCAAATATATGTGGCCATTTATTTCTAGGCTCTTTGTTCTACTCAACTAGTTGCTATGTTTGTCTTTTGTCAGTTCTATTCTATTTTGGTTATTGTTGATTTCTAGCAAGTTTTAAAACCCGAAACTGTGGGTCCTTCAACTTTCTTTTCCAAGGTTTTTTGGACTGTTTGGGTTCCCTTAAGATTGCATATGAATTTTAGGATGAATCTTTCTATTTCTGCAAAAACCATTGGAGTTTTGATAGGGATGGTGTTGAATTTGCATATTGCTTTGGGTAGTATTGGTATCTTGACAATATTGTCTTTGAATCCATGAACACAGAATATCATTCCATCTTTGTATGCCTTCTCTAATTTCTTCCAGCAGTGTTTTATGGTTTTCAGTGTATAAATATTTTGCTTCCTTGGTTAGGTTTATTCTTAATAACTTTGTTCTTTTTGATGTTACCTGTTAGGGGTTTTAAAAAAACACAAGTTAGTTTGGGTTTCTGTCTCATCTCTGAAAAATATTATTGTATGCTACTAGTAGAACTAAAAAAATCCAGGACTGAGAAAAAAGCTTTAGGTACACAGAGCAGCAGAATTAGATCTCAAAAGTATGGTACAGTGTAGAGAAAATGATGGAAAAAAAATCTGTTCCATAACGCCATTTATGCATGTTTAAAAACAGCACACTAAGTATTACACATTTCATGAGGATACACACAAATAAAATAATTCAAGATCTTCTGAACTGTGTTCCTTGGAAGAGTGGTTTCTGGTGAGGCCTGTCTGGTACGTGGGTGCTCAGTCTCTAAGTGGTGTGCGACTCTCTGTGACCCCAAGGACTGTAGCCCGCCAGGCTCCTCTGTCCATGGGATTTTCCAGGCAAGAATACTGGACTGGTTTGCCAGCCCAGTATTGGGCTGGTTGCTTCTCCAGGTCTGTCTAGATATGATTTTAAATGCCTTGATTCTTGTTCATGTTCATATCCAAGGCTGACCTCAAACATCATCAGAGATGAAACTTGTCCTGAAACACAGAAGGAAGAGCACCCCTTATTCCAGGCCTGGATTTGTGAAATTTACTTGGCACAGATTTTCCTAGAAACTAAATGTCTTTTGTTTCTTCAACATGTAAGCAAAGGCTTTCTCTGTTGGCGGGTCCCAGTGTCTAGGCTAAGGTTGGAGACTCTGTCCCTGAGCAGCATGGTGATGGCTGATACACATACTGTTCTTACCTACGTGCCAGAGTCATAGCCCTATGAGGCGCCTCTAAAATGTCACTATACCCATTTCCATAGGTGGAAGGAAGCACAGAGAGCCTCACCTATGGCCTGAGGCCACACAGCTAACTTGAGCTGAAACTGAGCTATGAATGATGAGAGGAGGTTTCACAGACCCGCTTCTTCACTCTGCTTTTTCAGTTTTTTGCTGTTTTTGTTTCATTTTGTGCCCTTATTTCCTTCCTTCCTTTGGTTTTGATTTTATTTTTCTTCTTTTAAAAAATGTATTGAAATGAAAACTTAGATCTTTGATTTTTCTATCTTCTTCTCATGTCTGCATAAAGTTATACACTTCACTCTAAGCACTGCATCCCACAAATTCTGGTGCTGTGCTTTCATATAGTTCATTTCAAATGTTTTCTAGTTTCCATTGATCTATTTTTTCATATCTTGTTCTATAATTTTACAAATAATTCAAAGCATGTCACTTAATTTCTGAATGCTTAGGTTTGTTATCGTCTTTGGTTCTGATTTCTAGTTCAGTTCTTTGTGGTCTGAAAACATAGGCTAGTTTCACTCAACTGAAATCTATTGAGATTTGCTTTGTCTTCGAGCGTATAGCTGTTTTCAGTGCTTGTTCCGTGTGTGCCTTAAAAGGATGTTTACTCTGGTGTTGCTGGGCAGAGAGTTTTATACACATCAATTTGTCAAGCGCTGTTTAAATTCTCTGTATCCCCACTAATGGCTAATGTGCTTGTTAACATTTCTGATTTTCATAGTGAATTTTCCTTTCTCCTTTTAAATTTATTTTTCCTTCATCTATTTTGAAGCTGTGTTATTTGGTGCCCACAACTTCAGATTTATTTTCTTCTTGATGAATTGACCCTTTCATCATTATGAAATGTCCCTCATTATCGCTGGTAATCTCTTTGTCTTGAAAGCTATTTTATCTGATACTAGTATAGCCACAGTAGCTATCATAGGCAGACTGTTTGCATGATATTCCTTTTTCCATCCTTCAATTTCATCCTATCTCTCTTCTTATGTTTAAAGTGTATCAGCTGTAAATAGCATAATGTTGCCTCTCATTTCTTTATCCATTTCACTTTTCCAATACTCTTCTCTCAAGTTAAAGACTTAACAGTCAGTAAACAAAGCACTATTTAAATAACCCCTGCTGTAAATCTTGTGTGAGTAAGCAACCTCTGTATTTTGTTGCCTATTAGACTTTCTGAATTAGGTTACCTTTCAAGACTCACCTATATTTTTACTTCCCACCAAAGTAAAGATTGGCCATGATAACTTTGTAAAATAACCTTTTACTGAGGCTACAAAGAGTCTCCTTACTATTCTAGGGAATGTCTTATCATAATCTTCCTTTTGAATATTTTCTGGGGGACTTCTCTGGTGGTCCAGAGGCTAAGACTCTGTGTTCCCAGTTCAGGGGCCTCAGGTTCAATCCCTGGTCAGGGAACATGCTGCAACTAACAGTTCACATGCTTCATCTAGAAATCCCACATAGCCAAATAAATAAAATAAGTATTTTCTGGGAGTCCTTAATTGCTTCTGTAACCTTAGAGACTTCCCTCCCTGTTTCTCTTTTATTTATTTGTCACATATTCTGAATATGCTTTCCACCAAGAGAATCAGCAATTTTTTTCTTTTCCTTAGATTCCAGGTACAGAGGTACAGCTGATCTTACTTCTCAGGTCTGACCTGCTATCAGCATCATCCTACGTGTCTCCCCATTCTGTTGTGTATTTCCTTTTATCCTTATCTTCAGGCATCTATTCTAGTATACATGCTATGGATTGTTTCATTTGTATGTGTCTTTATGAAATATATAATGTTTTGTGTGCAGTATTTTAAATGTATATAAATGGCATTATGGAATATATTTTTTCTATTTTTCTGTGTTGTAACACAGAAAAAAATGTATTTTTAATTACTATATGCATCTCTAATCCACTGCTTCTAACTGTGAAGCTTTTTTAAAAATTGAAATTCTCATAAATACTCTATTTATTTGGGAAATTAGAATTTGTCATGAGGTACTTTGCTGTATTGATCATGGTAGCACTCTAGTGCTTTATTAATTGGTGAAAAAAATTAAAATTTCAAACCTGCTACTAAGAGATCATTTTGTCAAAGACTTTGCCAAAACGGTGGTAAAGTTCCTACTTTCTGGTGAACTATGTCTGAGTAAATGTGAATGTTGCACAGTGATGACCAGTACCTCCAGCTCCTGGGAGTAACTCCCCAGGGAGGATGTCCCCAGCACTGTGGCCCTCCCCGACTCAGGGTCACACATGGTGGATCGCCCCAGTTGTTTATAAGGACCAGAGAGGGAACTGACTTACACAGCCAATGTGTAAGTCCATATCAGGAAGTCCAGATGGAGGGCAGGGTTCAGGCTGACTTAGAGAGTCAGTGGCATCATCACGGGCCCAGGGTCCCATCTCCCTGCATGCTCAGAATGTCAGCTTTTGTGCTGGCTCTTTTCCTACCAGTTATGGAATGGCTGCTGCAGTTCCAGCCATCACATCCAGACATGGCTATGTGCTGAATTCCTTAGGAGTGGGAAAGCCTTTCTCACAAGCAGCCCAGTGCCCAGAGTCCTTCCTCTGATGACTGGAACTGCCAACATTCAGAGTCATCACTGATAAGTTAGGATTCACTCTTGCTCTTGGAAGAGGGTCGCCCTCTCCTCAGTCATGTTTGGGGAAGGGGTGGAGAAGACCAGTCACTGCTAAGCTAAACTGAAGCTCAGCCAGTAAGGAAGAGAAGAGAGTAGGCATTGAGCAGGCGGCCAGCAGTGTCTGCCGCAGGCAGTCTCTGCTGCCTTTCACATCATTTCTGACCCTTGGTAAAGGTTGTGATTTTCTTCATTTGGTTCCTGCTCTTTGCTCAGTGAGTTTATGCCTAGCATTAGTTACTTGATATTGCTACAGCATTGTTATTTTCCATGGTGTTTGTTGGTATATATGGAAGCTATTAGTTTTCAGTCACCTCTGTTCAATTTTCTGGTATCTGTGTATCTCTGTAAGTTTCCATGATCCCTTTCTGGAATAACATTAGATGATAATTGAATCCTGGGAAAGAAACCCAGAGGACATTGAATGGAACAGGGGACAGAATGGAAGAGTAAGAAGACAGACAGTATTTTATTATATTCCATTTCTGTGAAAAGAGAGTTTACATCTCATTGTCTAGGGGAAAAGGAGGATTGTGTGTCTTTCTTAGAACTCACTTTAAGACACTGCTGTGTGCGACAGGGGGCTCTTTAATGTCCCAGAATATTAAACCTGATGCTGGAACTGCTGCTGCTGCTGCTAAGTCACTTCAGTCATGTCTGACTCTGTGCAACCCATGGATAGCAGCCCACCAGTCTCCTCTGTCCACAGGATTCTCCAGGCAAGAATACTGGAGTGGGTTGCCATTAACAACATCTTTTAAGAATATCTGAGTGTTTGGGGGACCTCTTTTCCCCACTAATTTCTCTGAGTAGAATGGGAGATGGGTAGTTGGTTTTCACATAGAAAAATTAAGAAACAAATGAAAGAATTTTAATTTCCTCACATACTCATAGTACTGAGGAAACCAGAAGAGAGGTCTTTACAGTCAGTGCTCATTCGAGAAAATAGGTTGAGCACAGCCAAGGGCACAGCCATAGGGAACTCTGTGTCTCCCATGCAGTGACTGATGGAAGGGATTTAAAAATCCAGTGTATGCCCCCCAGAACCCCCACCCTCTACACACACACACACACAGACACACACATGCATGCACGCACACACACAGCACATTCTGAGACCATATTCATTTCTTTAATGCTTTCAGTTCAGCAGTATCAGTTTATAACTTTTTCCTGAGTGTGGGTTGGCTTCTTTGTATCAAAGTCTGTCTGTTACACGCAAAGGCTGGTGGACTACTGAGATTAGCCATCAGGTGTGGGTTGGAGCTCCAGGTGCCTGAACTGAGTGAGCTGTGCAGTTGGACAAACACTTTCTTTATGGACTGGACATAGTGCAGAAGTGAGTGAGGTGCTGTCTGCCATTAAAGACCCCAGGACTCGGGAAATGGGGCGGGGAATGTGAGCAAAAAGAGCAGGTTTTAAAGGGGGAAACCACTTAGTGTATTGAAATATGTTAGCATGCTGATTTGTGAAAGTTTTCTGCAAACCTAACTATATATTTGATTTTTTTCATTTTTCAGTTACTACTGCATTTAAAAAACGTTTATTACAATTTTTAAAGTGCATTTACAAAAGTGTAAATGCAGTCCACTTACAGTCATGACACAATAGCTGTATTCTCCACGCTGCACAATACACTCTTGCAGCCCATCTTAGACCCAGCGGTGTGAACCTCCCACCCCCTCACCTCTATCCTGTCCCCCCATGTCCCCCGCCCCACTGGGAACCACTACATTGTTCTCTGTATCTGTGGGTCTGCTGCTTTTTCTGTTAGTTTGTTGTATTTCTTAGATTCTACATTTAAGTGATATCATACAGTATTTGTCTTCCTCAGTCTGACTTACTTCACTTGGTACAGTATCCTCCAAGTCCATCCACGTTGCCGCAGATGCCAAGTTTTCACCCTTTTTCCTGGCTGAGTACTATTCCACTGTGTTTATGTACCACATCTTTATCCAATCATCTGTTGATGGGCACTTAGGCTGCTACCACATCTTATACATTTGATTTTATATAAACTTTTCCTTTTTGATGTCCAAATAAGGATTAGCAGAGTTGTTGGCAATTAATTTATTATATTTATATTTTCAATAAGCATCCAATTTTACTAAAGTATATAGGTCTATACAAGGAGTAGTGGGACAGATGAGGCTTATTTTGAGGTTTTAGAAGGAACATATCTTAACCTTGATGGCAGGAGAGAGGATGGCTCTTGGGGAGGGGGGGGATGCACCTCCAGAGGAGAGCCTGCTCTCCTGTCCCGCGTTGTTACAGTAGCACCCTACCCTGAGGCTGGGTTTCTTTTCTGCAGCAATGCCTCATTTCCTAGAAGCCCAGCATGCGTGTGTGCTAAGTAGCTTCAGCTGAGTCTGACTCTTTGTGACCCTGTGGACTGCAGCCCGCCAGCCTCCTCTGTCCATGGCATTCTCTAGGCAAAAATACTGAAGTGGGTTGCCATTTCCTTCCCCAGGGAATCTTCCACACCCAGGGATGGAACCCTCACATAAGAGACATAAGGGTACTCTCTTACATCCACCTGCATTGGCAGGAAGGTTCTTTACCACTAGCGCCACCTGTGAAGGCTTCTAGAAGCCCGGAGGAAAACAGAAACTTAAATAGTCCTAGATTTGACTATGATAAGTCCACACAGACAACAAAATTTCCCCGTGACTGGTTGGTCTCGCCGACAGCCATCTGTTTCCTCATAAGTACATTGAGGCTAAACCTTTTTAGCAAGGATACCACAGATGAGATACTCCCTTCTGTCCTGTGTCCAGTGACGTGGCACCAAGGTCAGGTCGTCTTATGGACTCTGACGCCAAACTGGACCACTTGGTCAAGGGGTGGCCGCCAAGTCTCTCCATGGCAGAGGCGCATTTTTCTTTTATAGTCTGTAAGTGCCCCATAGACGGACACTCTGAAGAGTCATGAGTATCTTCTTTCTGGAAAACTTTTACCCAGGAGTTTGCACATCCAGTGGTGATTCTCGCTTGAATCAGTTATTGCCCAACTTGGGGCCACCCCGTGGAGCTTCTCTCTTGGTGTCCTTCTGCACTTGTTCACTGGTGTCCTTCTTAAAGGACAGCTTCTCTCTAACCAGCCCCCCAGTCTACAGCCACTCCACCCCCGCCCAATGTGTTTCAATCTGTCAGTGTCATTCATTTCAACGCTCAAATTGTTTACAGCTTGGCCAGCAACCCGTCTTTATATTCTGTCATTTAGCACTTCCTTTGCTTCTTTGATGCAAAGCATTCTAAACTCAAACTTTGTCCCCGTGTGAGACCTGGAATCAGCCACTTCTCCAAGGAGACCTGGTTCCCTTTAGTGTAGAATGGTGTTTACAAACCAGGATCTTGGTGTTAGGTGTGTTTATTGCTACTGGGGTGTTAATAGTTTTAAGACTTTTAATCATGAGTTCATATAAAAACCTCCACATGGGTTTTGTTTTTAAAACCCCAGCTTCACTGAGGGGTAATTTACTGACAATAAAATGCACTCATTTTAAGTGTAGAGTTTGGTACATCTTAACCCCCCTCTACAGGCTGGTACATACCATCTGACATACCTGTTTGCTGGCAACTGTGTGTGGTGGCTCTAATCTGCTTTCTGTCTCTACAGATGAGTCCATATATTCTAAAGCTTCGTAGACAAGGAAGGATACAGTATGCAGCCTTTGTCTGCTTTCTTTCACTCACCATTGTATTTTCGTGATTCATTCATGTTGTTATGAATATCAGTAGCTCATTGCCTTTCATTGCTGAGTAGTAATCCATTGTATGGATACATCACAATCTGTTTTTCTGTCTCAAAGCTGTATCGGGGCCATTTCCAGCTTATGGCTGTTATGAGTAAAACGGCTGTGGATATTAAGATACAAGTTCTGTGTGGACAGGTGTTTTCATTTCGCTTGGGTAAATACATCGACATAGAATGAGTGGATCAAGATATCTGCTAACCTGGTAAGACGCTGCCCAGGGGTTTCCCAAACCATTTTTACACGCCTGTAGGGAATGTTTCCTCACACTCGCATTGATCTTTGGTGTTGGCAGTCTTTTAATTTTTGCCATGCTAGTGGGCGTGCAATAGTATGTTACTGCAGCTTTCATTTCTGTAATGACTGAGGGTGTATGCTAACTGATCATTCCTGTTTCTTGGATGAAATGTCTTCAAATCTTTGGCCAGTTTTTAAACTGTCTGTGGTGGCTATGCTTTAGGCTTTTTTATTGAGCTGGGAGAATTCTGTGTATTCCCAATACAAGTCTTCTGTTACATATATGTGCTGCTGCTGCTGCTAAGTCACTTCAGTCGTGTCTGCGACCCCATAGACGGCAGCCCACCAGGCTCCCGGGTCCCTGGGATTCTCCAGGCAAGAACCCTGGAGTGGGTTGCCAGTGCCTTCCCCAGGCACATATATGTATGGGGGTATTTTCTCCAAGCTGGTGACTTACTTTAAAATTTGGTGAACCAGTATCTTTGGGAGAGTTAAAAATTTTAAGTTTGATTAAGTCCAATTTGTGAATTGTTTAGGGTCCATATTTGTAAGACCTTTCTGAGGAATCTTTGCCTATATATATAACAGTTTGCATCTGGTAATCCCAAATTCCCAATCCCTCCTTCCCCTACCCCTCCACAAAAAGTTTCTTTAAAAAAAAAATATTATATTATATTAATATATAATTATATAATTATATAAATATATATAATATACATTCAATTAATATAATTATATATAATATATAAGTATATATAATATGAATAAAATTATAAATAATATATATAATAATTATATAATTATTAATTAATTAATATTATAATATTAACTTCTGCTGTACAGCAAAGGGATTCAGTTATGCATACATATGTGTATATACATATATATATTCTTTTCCATTACGGCTTATCACAGGATGTGGAATACAGTTTCCTGTGCTATGCAGTAGGACCTTGTTGTATAAACACTAATTTGCATCTGCTAATCCCAAACCCCCAGTCCATCCTTACCCCACCCCTCCACAAAGGGTTTCTTTTCTATTTCCTTCTACAAGTTCTCTAGCTTAAGCTTTCGTGCTTATGTCCATGATCCCATTGAGTTAGTCTTTATGAATACTGTGAGATACAGGGGTGGAGATGATTCCCTCCCTTCCCTCACCCGTGAAGGTCCTTTTGTTCCAGCGCAGTGTGTTAAAGACTATCCTTCTCCCCACTGAGTCCTCTTGGCATCTTAGGGGGGAAAAATCGGCCAGGCATATGTGGGAAGAGCTGTTTCTGAATTCTGTCATCTCTCCCATTTACCCCCGTGTCTGTCTTTACACTGGCACCACGGTGTCTTCACCTGTGATAAGCTGAGCTCAGCCAGCTCCTCCCAGGACTCACAGTCAAGTGCCCTCAAGCAAGTGACATAATTAAGTCTAGCTGGCTGTGTGTGAGCAGTATTGCATTTTTTGTATTAAAACTAAAGGACTAAAACTTCAGCCTGATTGATTGTCATTTACTAATGTTTTTAATTACGTCCCTTACCCATATATTTCTCATAGCTGTTATTGTTTCTAATGGGGTCTTTTACATACATAAGAAAGCCTTCCTAAGTGATCAATGCAAAGAAATAGAGGAAAACAATAGAATGGAAAAGACTAGAAATCTTTTGAAGAAAATTAGAGATACCAAGAGAACATTTCATGCAAAGATGGGCTCAATAAAGGACAGAAATGGTATGGACCTAACTGAAGCAGAAGATATTAAGAAGAGGTGGCAAGAATACACAAAAGAACTGTACAAAAAAGATCTTCACGACCCAGATAATCACGATGGTGTGATCACTCACCTAGAGCCAGACATCCTGGAATGTGAAGTCAAGTGGGCCTTATGAAGCATCATTATGAACAAAGCTAGTGGAGGTGATGGAATTCCAGTTGAGCTATTTCAAATCCTGGAAGATGATGCTGTGAAAGTGCTGCATTCAATATTCCAGCCAGTTAGGAAAACTCAGCAGTGGCCACAGGACTGGAAAAGGTCAGTTTTCATTCCAATCCCAAAGAAAAGCAATGCCAAAGAATGATCAAACTACCACACTCATCTCACATGCTAGTAAAGTAAAGCTCAAAATTCTCCAAGCCAGGCTTCAACAGTACGGGAACCATGAACTTCCACATGTCCAAGCTGGATTTAGAAAAGGCAGAGGAACCAGAAATCAAATTGCCAACATCCATTCAATCATAGAAAAAGCAAGAGAGTTCCAGAGAAACATCTACTTCTGCTTTATTGATTACACTAAAGCCTTTGACTGTGTGGATCACAGCAAACTCTGGAAAATTCTTAAAGACATGGGAATACCAGAACACTATCTGCTGCCTGAGAAATCTGTATGCAGGTCAGGAAGCAACAGTTAGAACTGGACATGGAACAACAGACTGGTTCCAAACTGGCAAAGGAGTACATAAAGGCTGTATATTGTCACCCTTCTTATTTAACTTCTATGCAGAGTACATCATGTGAAACGCTGGGCTGGATGAAGCACAAGCTGGAATCAAGATTGCCAGGAGAAATATCAATAACCTCAGATATGCAGATGACACCATCCTTATGGCAGAAAGCAAAGAAATACTAAAGAACCTCTTGATGAAAGTGAAAGAGAAGAGTGAAAAAGTTGACTTAAAACTCAACATTCAAAAAATGAAAATCATGGCATCTGGTCCCATCACTTCATGGGAAGTAGATGGGGAAACAATGGAAACAGTGAGAGACTTTATTTTCTTGGGCTCCAAAATCACTGCAGATGGTGACTGCAGCCATGAAATTAAAAGACTCTTACTCCTTGGAAGAAAAGCTATAAGAAACCTAGACAGCGTGTTAAAAAGCAGAGACAATACTTTGCCAACAAAGGTCCATCTAGTCAAAGCTATGGTTTTTCTGGTAGTCATGTATGGATGTGAGAGTTGGACGATAAAGAAAGCTGAACGCCAAAGAATTGATGCTTTTGAACTGTGGTGTTGGAGAAGACTTTTTTTTTTTTTTTTTTTTTGGAGAAGACTCTTGAGAGTCCCTTGGACTGCAAGGAGATCAAACTAGTCAATCCTAAAGGAAATCAGTCCTCAACATTCATTATAAGGACGGATGCTGCAGCTGAAACTCCAATACTTTGGCCACCTGATGTAAAGAACTAGCTTAATTGAAAAGACCCTGATGCTGAGAGAGATTGGGGGCAGGAGGAGCAGGGGACGACAGAGGATGAGATGGCTGGATGTCATCACCGACTCAATGGACATGAGTTTAAGTAAGCTCCGGGAGTTGGTGCTGGACAGGGAAACCTGACGTGCTGCAGTCCATGGGGTTGCAAAGAGTCAGACATGGCTGAGTGACTGAACTGACTGACTGATATACTGTTTGCACATTAAATCTGCAGGAACAGTCCTCATCCTCATCTGTGCAACAGTATTGCCTCACTGTGTACAGCACATCCCCTACATACAAACCTTCTGATTGTGAATGTCGGTGACGTGAATCTGCGCGTGCATGTCCAGTCACACACGTAAGTTCATGTGTCTGGTGTATGCTGTCATGCATGTGCCTCTTCTACAAGTCGGTGTGCTTATAGAGTACTAGAAAAAGTACCGCTAGTAGTATTTATATTACTAGAAGCACTCTAGGACTTCTACTGTACAGGAAAGCACACAAAAGCACATCACTGAAATTGTACAGTGTCTTTATTCCAGGCTCAGGAGGTCACCTGTGAAGAGAGGAAAAGGAGCTACTACCCAGATGTAACTGGATCACTTTTTCAAGAGGGCAGATAGAATTGAATCCAGTAAGGAACCTGCGCCATCAGAGTCAGGCGTGAGTGAAATCGCAGCTTGCCCTCCGTCTCCTATCGCTGGCGATCCTTCAGCTCCACGGTCTCCCACCTCCTCTCTCTCCCCCACTCACTCACTCTTCTTCCCTGTCCGCTTGATGCCCAGCCCCTGCATGCCCTGTATTTTCAAGGCACTGTACTGTAAAGGTGTTTTATTTTTTGTACCTGTGTAAAAAGTATTATGTGTCTCCTACAGTACAGTATTATATACACGATTGCTAGTTGAATACCTGGGCTAACTTTGTTGGACTTAGGAACAATTTGGACCTAGGAACATGCTTTCACGATGAAACTCATTCTTATGTAGGGACTTATTGTACTTGGAATGTGTGACTCATCTGGTCTGCTTTCTAGGTGCCTACTTTGGCGAGAGGACTGTCCCCCGTGAGAGCACAGGCTGGTAAAGAATCACATGTAGGTTCAGCTTTGGGGGCTGTGTTGGGGGGCGGAGAGGGGGCTGGCCTGGCGCTGCTGCAATCCAGCTGCTGTCGCCTTAAGGGGATCCAGCCCAGCGCACCAGATCGTCAAGGAGGCCAGATGGCTTGGGGTCTACTATGTCTCCATTTAAAATGCAAAACCTCTGTACAGGCCAGTCCAGACTCTCCTCTCAGGCCACGTACGGCCAGATGCCCTGCTATGATCTCTGGTCCACATGGTGACTGAGGGCAGGGAAGTGAGTGAGAACTTGACCCTACGCTAGAGAATAAGTCTGCATCATCCCCTACCCATCAGGGCTGGACAGAGAAGGAGTAGCCACTCCAGGTGCTGTGGAAAGAAAATTTTAAAACAGACTTCATATTTAACACAGTTTTGGAATTACCGAAGAACTGAAGAGAGTGCCCCCATATCACACACCCAGTTCCCCCTGTTGCTAACATTATATATCAGTATGTTACATGTGTTAAATGTATTGTAATGAATGAACCAAATTCGCTAGAGTCTGTTCTTTATTCAGATATCCTTAGTATTTACCAGGTATCCTTTTTCTGTTCCAGGATCCTTTTCTGGACACCACATTACATTCAGTCATGTCTCTGTAGGTTCCTCTTTGGCTGTGATAGTTTCTCTGATTTTCCTTGGTTTTGATGACCTTGACAATTTGGAGGAGTGTAAGTGAAAGTGTTAGTCGCTCAGTCCTGTCCAACTCCTGGCAACCAAACAGACTGTAGCCCGCCCGGCTCCTCTGTCCATGCAATTCTCCAGGCAGGAATACTGCAGTGGGTAGCCATTCATTTCTCCAGGGGATCTTCCCAACCCAAGGATTGAACCTGGGTCTCCTGCACTGCAGGCAGATTCTTTACCACCTCAGCCACCAGGGAAGCCGTGTTTTTAATGACTTTGATGCTTTAAAAGAGTACAGGTCAGGTATACTGTAGCATGCCACTCCACTGAAGTTTCTCTGAGGTTTTCCGCATGATTAGAATATGGTTGTGGATTTGGGGGAATAAAAGTACCATTTTCATAATATCAGGTTAAGGGTACCTACTATCTACACTTTTGTATAGCTCATTATTTTGCACTGTTTCTTCTCTAGCCACTGGGACCTCTTTCAGCTGGCTGTGTTCTTCAGACAGACCCTCATTGATGTGGGTTTGTGTGGGATCTTTGCCTTTTAAACCCCTCCTTACTTTCTGGTGCTGCAGGATGATTTAGGCTCATCTTGTGTATTTCCCATCTCTGTGCTGGAACTGGCCGTTTCTCCAAGGAGCCCTGGTTCTTTTATTAGAAAGACCCACAGAGGTTAGAAAAGCCCGTGGAGGGACAGTGCCACTCGCAGCATATCAAGGGCACATGCTGTCAGCATGACTTAAACCCGTGGATGGTGTCCTTGAGTTTTCTGCACTGTGACGTTTCTTCCACGCTGATCTCTCTAAAAGGGAGTTCCTATGCAGCCCACGACGAAGGAGCTCTCCCTCCTTGGTTGAGAGGAGGGCCACCTACATATGGAATTTGGAATTCTTCTGAGTAGGAAGTTGGTATATTCCCCCTTTGATGATTTATTCACACATTTGTTTATATACTTCAGTTGTATTTGTGTTTAGTGTTTATTTTGTAGTTTGTAATCCAATTTTGTTGATCAAGTTGTTCCATCTTTGGCCATTGAGTAGAGTCCTATGGGCCTTTTTATATGTCCCCATCAATGTGTTTGTTTTGTGTTTTTGAATGCCTCCTTGCTTTCTGGCTCTGAAGATACCTGGGATCATCTTGTATATTTCTGCGCCAGCCCTGGAGTCAGCTGCTTCTCGAGCAGCTCTGGTTCCCTTTATTAGCGCACGGTGTTAGGAACCATGATCTGGGGCCAGGTGGGCCCGTTGCTGCTTCCAGGCCCCTCAGAGGACAGAGCAAGGAACTGTGTGTGTACTAACCAGCGTACACACGTGTCTATCTATTGCTGTTGTTTAGTCTCTAAGCTGTGTCTGACTCCTTTGCAATTCCATGGACAGTAGCCCGCCAGGCTCCTCTGTCCATAGGATTTCCCAGCCAAGAATACTGGAGTGGCTTGCCATTTCCTGCTCCAGATCTTCCAGAGCCATGGATCCTGCTTGGCAGGTGGATTCTTTACCACTGAGTCACCTGGGAAGCCCCATCCATAACCATCTCTGTAGTAAGCTGTAACCATCTATAACCCTCTCTATATGAAGCTAAACATGAGTTCATACTGATGTCTCCAGCTCTCATCCATAGCCACCGGGGTCATGCTGGTCTTCTCTTTTGCCGTCTGTAAGTTCTCACTCCAGCAGTGAGAAGCCTGGCTCCCAGCAGCCACTGTCCGAAATGAATCTATTTTATTAAGGAATGCAGGAGAACGTTCCTGTCCGCGACCTGAAGCACTTGAGTTGCCTCCTTTCTGGAAAGTCCTGGGTCTTCGTGTCCACAGTGGCCAGTGCTTCTCGTGCTGTGGGCTTAGCTCAGGACTATGTCCCGGAGGAAGCCTCAGCAGGTTCCAGACCAGATCAGAATCTCTGAAATGTACCTCATAGCACCATCTGCTCCCTTAGAGCCCTTATCAGCATAAGATTTAAGTAGCTTGTTTTGCAGTTGATTGTGTTACTGACTTTTCTTTCCCGGAACATTGGCTTCATAGGCACGGACCTCATCCACCTCGCTCAGAGGCTGGCACTGGATGCATATTATATATGTGACTGATATTTAGTGGAAAGATACAGGAGGTGTGAAGAGATGTGAGGTGTGGTCTTCTAGACTTTCTACCCAATGACACAAGAGAAGGGTTGAGTATACAGCATTAGGGGCATTTCTGCTTCTAGAATTCTTAGCTCCTTTAAGTAATTAGCTTCTGCCCCTCAGAAGCTCGTGCTGCGTAAATGGTTGCATATGGAAATCAAAATTATCTGGAAAAAAAAAGAAAAGATCCCGGGCAATATCCAGTTATGTGAAGGACACTGTGTGGAGTGAATAGCGCTGAGCCAAGGAACTGTTAGTTGAAGGAAATGGATGGTGAATCAGATGCAACAGAGAAAACAGACATGATGCTAATTTTCAGACTTGTTCCAAAGAAAATTTATGGATGTGCTGGATCATATAAATGTAGCTTCTCTGTTGGAAAATACCAGGTGTTTATGCACAATATTGGAAAGGACCCTGGGCTCCAGGTGCACACTCTCTGCTTCTTCATCACATTTGCAGCTCTCTTTCCTGTCTGTCTTTAGTTCTAAATGTGTATGCTGCCACATTTAGGGTGATTTTTTTTATTGTCGGTTTGGGGTGGCTTTTTCACCACTGAAATTATTAGTTTAAAAAGAAGGACATGGGATGTAAAATATTTTATTGTATTTCTACTCCTTGAAGTTGCCTATAGCATTTCATGTTTTATAAGATCAAGGATTTTGCTCATTTCCCTTTGGAAAAAAAATAATATGACTTTCACTTACCAGTAGGTCTTAAAGGAAGCTAAAGACACTTGTTTAACTTTCTGTTTCACTCTAAGGGCATTCTGATGATAACGGACATGTGATCTGAAGTGTTCCAGTCCTGCAGCTGGCTGCAGGTCCCCAGACAGGGACCAAAGCCCTGTAGCTTCAAGTTGCAGGAACAAAGTTGGCTTAAGGAAACAGGAGCTGGTTGCTGGGAAGGGTCGCCAGACGTGGAGTGCAGGGCAGTTCCTTGCCTCCCTGCTCTCCTGGAGGAGATGCAGACAAACCAACACCCCCTGCCCTGGGGAGTTTGAAGGCATTTAGCCTGGAGGAGTGTGGAAACGTACCTAACACATCTTGTGGTCCTTCAGCCATTGGGTCTGCTTGTGATCTGGGCTGGTTGCTTGTGAGTCCTGTCCATTTAACTGGGAGTCACAGCCGGAGGAGTAAGTGATAGAGTACGGCTCTGGTGTTGAATAAAGAGGAAGAAAATGCCTTTGGGACCAGACCTGGTTATACGTTGTGAATCTTATTAATATGCAAAGTGTTTCCTCACTTTCTTAACATACAGCGCTTTACTCCTCGATTTCAAACTGGAGCTCACACCAGGTACCTGGAATTGTGCCGTGACATAGCTGCTGCTTTGTGCTAAGAAAGTAGGAAAACTTTTAAATATCGGGAATTATTTTAGTTTTAGGAAAATGCTTTTAGTTTTAATAGGAACAGTCATCATTACATCCCCCTCCCCTCAGAAAAGAATGTAGCTGCCAAGGACTCCTTAAGGAGCAGCGATGGAATGAAAAGGACGCAGAACAAAGATGGGTCCCAGGGGTGGCGTGCAGATGCTCTGCAAATAGCGCTGCCATTTTCCTGTAAAATGCCTGGCACACTCTGTAATGCAATGGTCCTGCACCGCCAGGCTGTATGATGAAGGATTCCACACTGAATCTCAGAAGCATGCATACATGGCAAAAGCATCTGGATCTTTCCGAAGTTGTAGACTAGAGGCATCCCTAGGCGCCCACGGGAGATTGGCTCCAGGACCCACTGCGGGTACAAATCTGAGGATGCTAAAGTGCCAACCTGGACCCTCCGTATCCACAGGTTTGGCATCTGTGGGTTCAACGAACTGTGGATATGATGTGCTGCCCGTATTTAAGTGACTGACATTTTAAAATTTAGCATACTTGGAAATATAATCCTGCCACATCACCTGTGTTCAATAGTCATTGCTTCTCCTTTAGCACCCGATCTGCTGAAAAAATAAAACATGAACAGATGTTTGGTCTGAGCTACTCTCAGGAATTTGGAGCATGCAAACAAACCCTACATGTTCTAGCATGAAACTGGCACAGAGGTGTGAAGAGTTACTTCTTTGGTTCATCTCGTTACCCAGAACCCTAGGCCATTCTGGAATCTGTGGGCAAAATCCTTCATGTCTTACACTGTCCCGTTTGAAGTGAAAAGCCAGGCATTGAACCCATCTGGTTGTGTTTGCTAGTCCCTGTGGGAGTGTTCCCGGTTACGTGTGTTCTACTCTTTAAGGAAATTTCTCTTTTCCTGTTTCCGATCTCCTTCCATTCTTCTCCTGTCTGTCTGCCTCTTTGCCCGTGAGGTACCTCTTCACAGCACAGCTCATCCTGATTTCTTGCTACCCATGATTCACATATCCGGTATCACATGGTGCTCACATCCTTATCAAGAATGTTTCGGCCTTTGCTATATGCAGGCACAGCCTATGCGTTGTCAGGAGGACACCCACCCAAGTCTGAGATGGGGTCTGCTTACCAGCTTTCCACATTTAAACATTTAGTGCTCCAGGAAAAAGCAGTTTAGGAGCTGAAACATCACAGGCATTTTAAGGAAATATCAAAAAAAGGACACAGCGCTATTTTTGTGCCTTGTTAGACACAAGGCCATTTTGTCACTGTAAGAAAAACATGTATTAGATTTAACTTGGTTTTTCAGTATGCTTGGCTTTGAGATATCAAACGAAAAAATGGAAATGTTTCCATTTTCTGCAGTGTGCAAGAAGACAGGGGTCTGAAGGTGGAGTGAATTGAGAAGAGAACTGTATTTCTGTGAACTTTGAGTCTTTCCCCTTAAAGAAATCTAGGAGATAAACTTCTGGTGGAGGGCTGTCTTTGCCCAGAGCTCCATGAAGCACAAGAGCGTGTACCTGGAGAGGATCAGAGATTCCAGTCACTGGCACGGGGCATTCCTCGCGAATTTGGCCAAACTGCCTTTGAAAGGCAAGCGAATTTAGGGTACATTTTTCTTTCTGTCAGTCCGGAGGGTGCCTGGTGTCTGAGCGGAACTCCTGCTGTTACTGGACGTGCGGTTCCCCGGGGATCAGCCAGCCTCCTCATTTCTGGAGGTACCGAGTATTGTTGCAGATTCAGCTTTGAGACACGGAGACAATATCTGATGGCCACAACTTAGCTTCCAAGGAGGTGCGCGATGTTCAGACACCGACCCACTTTATTTCTCAGCCCTGAGCCCCTGACTGAGTCCAGGGCGGCACAGGGCAGTGAATTGAAAATCTCCACTCCATTTCTAATGTGGCTCACTTTCCTTTCCTCCTTTCAGGGCCTTTTCCCTAAGGAACCTTCAACCACTTCTCTTTCTGCTTTTGTAGATGCGAACGACTCGCAAGGTATCCGTCTGGCCGGTGGGCCTGGTCGGCGGGCGGCGCTACGAACGTCCGCTGGTGGAGAACGGCAAAGTCGTGGGCTGGTACACCGGCTGGAGGGCGGACAGGCCTTTCGCCATCGACATGGCAGGTGAGGCGCGCGGATGGCGGGGTTTGTTCCCGCCGCCTCTCCTGGGTGTAACTGCACCGGGGGAAGGACGCTTTGAAAGACTGCTTTGGTTCAACCCTAGGCTGTATTACGTTCAGCCGATGAACTATTTAACTAAACCCTCAAAGCAGGCTTTGGGGGTAATTCAAGGAGAAATTTATTTTGGGGGTGATTAGAAAATGCTCATTCCACTTTGTCACCTGTCCATACAGCCATCCCTTTGTCCAGGGTGGGCTGGGGACAGGGGAGCTGGTGGGGACCAGACGTGGCCCAGGTTTCACAGGCTCTGCAGCCTGCAACTCTCTCTGCTTTAAGTCCAACTGGTTATAATATATCACATGTGTGCAGGTTATAGTATAATCACATGTGTTATAATATATCACATGTATAATATATCACATGTGTACTGGTTATAGTGTAATCACATGTGTTATAATATATCACATGTATAATATATCACATGTGTACTGGTTATAGTATAATCACATGTGTTATATCACATGTATAATATATCACATGTGTACTGGTTATAGTATAGTCACATGTGTTATAATATATCACATGTATAATATATCACATGTGTACTGGTTATAGTATAATCACATGTGTTATAATATATCACATGTGTACTGGTAAATGTAACAGGGATATGGTATAGGCAAGCCAATCATTTTGATGATTGCTGATACATTTAGTGCTTATTGATACATTTAGTAACTAAAATATAAAATTGGATGACTGGTTGTTCAAACAGGGATTGACATTAAATATAACTGTCTTTTGAAGTTCTTGAAATGAAACTGTCTTTGACATTGGTTGAAGACCAACCAACTAAATTGAATAAAACCTACAGTAGACCACAAATTCTAAAATGCTGCTTCATCACAAAGCAACTCATTTTCTAGGGGTTATATAAAATGATGCCTGTGATTACTCTAGAAGGATGCAGTTTGAAACATGAGGCTTGGAGGCAAAAAAAAAAAAAAAAAGAAAAATCACTGACATCTGTAACCTAGAAGATGAAGGCAGAGAAGCTTCAAAATTGATCTCATCCATCTTCAGATCTGAAACAGAGCTCTGTCTGTCAGCCTGGGCTTGGTCAAGCTTTTGTGTGTTATTTCCCAGCTGTAGTCGGAGTCACTACATTTGGAATTCTGATGGGATGGAGGCTGTGTTCTGACTGGCTTTATCACTTTAGTTCTGACAGTACTATAAATTTGAGGGAGTAAGGCTATGAAGAGGACTACGGATGAGAGCTGCTGGAGAGAGCCTTGTGGACCGCTGGTCCACTGCCCTGCGTCACAGGAGAAGACAGGCTAGGACATCCTTACTCAACATTTCCTGAGTGCCTCATTTGGGGACCAGGTGTCATGGCCTGTGACCCTTCCCTGATCCTCCTCTCCCAAACCCTTTCCCTGCATCCTAATCTCTCCATCACTCTTCCAATCCAAGCCCTACTCCTCATCCCCCAGTTCTTACCGCCCCAGAGCTGGGCTGGCCTCTCAACCAAAGCATCTTCCCGAAGGCAGACGGAGAGGCAGGTCAGCCGTATTTGGAAGGTCTCAAGGATTCTCAAAAGAGTTGTCTCCTCAGTCCAGTCTGAGTTTGCGGCTCTGAAAGTATGACTGACTGACTGACTATAACTTATAACGTGTCTTTTGAGAATCAAGGTTTTTTGTTTTTTGTTTTTCTGTTCAGAAGTATCCCTTTGAGCAGACTTGAGTACTATTAGGAAAAATCTTGTGCTTCTCAGGGAGTTGGTCTCCTCATGTGGAATGAGGGAGTGAGTGACTGGTGAGCTCTTCTCTAATGAATTCCTCCCTTCCCTGGCTTCCAACCTTGGAAGTCCAAAGAAAAGTCCAGGTCCCTGGATTCTAAGTGAGGGTGTGACTGCTAACACAGCCAGCTGGCAGATAGCTGGTCCTAATTGTCCCCAGAGCCTTGCCTGAACTTCCCAGGAGCATCTCTGCCCATCACCCTGCAAGGTAACTTCAAGGTGAGAATAACATGGATACATCTTCCTGGATTTTGCTGTAAGAGCTTTATGTAGATGATCAAGCATCCAGTAAACAGTAAGCCCATTGAGTGTTTTGCATTGCTTCCCCCAGAATTTGGATCCAAATAGATATATCCAAAATTCAAGAAAGGCACATGGGTTTTGTGATTTAGGCTGGATAATGATAAGATATTTGATGCTCTTTCACTGCCAAAATCTCTGGGAAACCTTTCTCCATGACATGACTTATATTTAGATTTTTCTAAGCCCCTTATTATATTTCAAAGCATAAGAGCTATCATAAAAAAATGAATGATTTGCTAATTTTGTATTAATTATAATTATTTTAAAATAGGAATAAAATTTCTGCCTCAAAGAAAACAACTTTTGAAACACTAAATTATTTTATTCACGCATGAATTTGCTTTGCAAGTTAGTTTTCGGTAAATTATTGATATTTTTGGAAATCTTTACCTGACAGTGATTGGTAAGATTGATAGATAAAGATCTGACTTTGAGGCAGTTTGTTCTCATCCTAAAACTTGAAACTCCACAGCTTTGTTTAGATTCCATATAATCCATTTATTCTTAGTGGGACAAGAGGAAGATCTTTTGAATGTTCTTGTACAAACGATACTTCCCACCCCAATTTCAAGGGACAGATACCCACAGTCACAATCTCTGGAGAGAAGGAAGCAGAAAGCCTGCTTCCCTGCTGCACCCAGGAAAGCCTGAGAAGCACTGCTTTAAAAATGGTTGTGATCATTGCATGACAGGCCCGCATTGGAGCCCGGGCCTCACTTGGATTGCCACAAACTGATTAAAAATGTAACTGGCAGCTGCATGGGGACCTGGCTCCTTGGGCCAGCACCAGCCTGAAGGCCCATGGAATGTGGAGCCAGCCATGTGAGATTGTTACCTGCAGGCCCACAGCCCCATGAGACGAACATCCCTGTAGCCAGCCAGGCCAGGGTCCAGGCTCCCACCAGCACACTCACAGTAGCCAGCCCAGCCACAGAAGAAGAAGGCACGCAGCCCACAGAGGAGGCACCCCTAGAGCATATAGCTCTGGAAGAGTAGCCTGTGGGGCCCCATAGGACATCTCCTACATGAGGCCACTTCTCCAAGATCGAGAAACGTTAACCACCCCACCTAACACATAGAAATAAACAAACCTGGGCAAAATAAGGAGATGGAACAGTATGTTCTAAATCAAAGAACAGGACAACCTCAGAAAGAGAACTAAAAAAAGTGGAGATAATAAATTTATCTGATAAAGAGTTCAAGGTGGTAATTATAAACAAGCTCATCAAACTCAGAAGAATGAACAAACATGGTGAGAATTTCAAGAAAGAGCTAGAAAATGTAAAGAAGAATGAAGCAGAATTTAGGAATACAGTAAATGAAATAAAAATTACACTAGAAGGAATCAACAGTAGTTTAGATAATATAGAGGAACAGGTCAGTGATCTGGAAGACAGAGTAGTAGAAATCAAGCTGAACAGAAAAGAAAAATTTTAAATGGTGGTAGTTTAAGAGACCTCTGGGACAACATCAAGTGTACTAACGTTCACATTAGAGGGCTCTCAGAAGGAGAAGAGAGAGAGAAAGAAGAGGTAGATAACTTATTTGGAGAGAAAAGTAGCTGAAAACTTTCTTAACCTGGGAAAGGAGATTGACAGCCAGGTCCAGGAAGCAGAGCGTCCCAAAAAAGATGAACTCAATGAGGTCCACACCAAGACATTATAATTAAAGTGGCAATTATTAAAGAGAGACTCTTAAAAGCACCAAAAGAAAAGCAACTAGTCACATACAAGGGAACTTCCATGTGACAATCAGCTGTCTTTTTGTCAGGAACTTTGCTGGCCAGAAGAGAGTGGCATGATATATTCAAAGTGATGAAAGGAAGAAAAAACAGGAATACTCTACCTAAGAATACTCTACCTAGCAAGGTTAGCATTCAGATTTGAGGAGAAAGGATTTTAAAGGTAAGCAAAAGTTAAAGGAATTCAGTACCACTGGGCTTCCCTTGTGGCTCAGCTGGTAAAGAATCTGGCCTGCAATGTGGGAGACCTGGCTTTGACACCTGGGTTGGGAAGATCCCCTGGAGAAGGGAAAGGCTACCCATTCTAGTGTTCTAGCCTGGAGAATTCCATGAACTGTATAGTCCACGGGATCTCAAAGAGTCAGGCACGACGGAACCACTTTCACTTTCTTTCACTTTCAACCAGCTTTGCAAGATATAGTTAAAGAGGCTACTTTAAACAGAAAAGACCACAACTAAAAATATGAAAATTATAGAAGGAAAAAAATATCATTGGTAAAAGCAAATATATAGTAAAAGCAATAGATCAGCTGCTTAAAAAGCTAAAAGACTAAAGTATAAAATCATCTGTATCCACAATAAGAAGTAGTTAAGAAATACACAAACAAAAAGATGTAAAATAATAACACTAAATAGACTAAATGTTCCAATCAGAGAACATAGAGGAGCTGAATGGATAAAAAACAAGATCCATGTATATGCTACCTACAAGAAATTCACCTCATCTCTAAAGACACATGAAGACTGAATGTGATGTCATGGAAAAAGGTATTCCACATAAATGGAATTGAAAAGCAGGGTATAGCAATACTTACATCAGATGAAAGGCTTTAAAACAAAGAAGAAATGAGACAAAAATGAATATTATATAATGATAAAAGGATCGACCCATCAAGAAGATATAATAATTGTTAATGTATAGGCACCCATTATCAGTTCAGTTCCGTCGCTCAGTCGTGTCCAACTCTTTGCGACCCCATGAATCGCAGCACGCCAGGCCTCCCTGTCCATCACAAACTCCCAGAGTTTACTCAAACTCACGTCCATCGAGTCGGTGATGCCATCCAGCCATCTCATCCTCTGTCATCCCCTTCTCTTCCTGCCCCCAATCCCTCCCAGCATCAGGGTCTTTTCCAATGAGTCAACTCTTCGTGTGAGGTGGCCAAAGTACTAGAGTTTCAGCTTCAGCATCAGTCCTTCCAATGAACACCCAGGACCGATCTCCTTTAGGATGGACTGGTTGGATCTCCTTGCAGTCCAAGGGATTCTCAAGAGTCTTCTCCAACACCACAGTTCAAAAGCATCAATTTTTCAGCGCTCAGCTTTCTTCACAGTCCAGCTCTCCCATGCAACCATTATAGGAGTACCTAAATACATAAAGCAAATATTAACAAACACAAAGGGAGAAAATAATATAATACATTACAATATTATTAATAATAGGGACTTCAGTGCCCTACTTATATCAGTGGACAGATAATCTAGACAGAAAATCAATAAGGAAAACTGACTTTAAATGACACATTAG
This sequence comes from Cervus elaphus, assembly GCF_910594005.1. Lineage (NCBI taxonomy): Eukaryota > Metazoa > Chordata > Mammalia > Artiodactyla > Cervidae > Cervus > Cervus elaphus. Next base: position 12,893,529 of record NC_057842.1, on the reverse strand, counting down.
AGCAAATGAAGTTAATAGATTCAGAACACTTCATTAAAAAATAGCAAAATGTATACTCTTTTCAAGTGCACATGGAACACTTTCCAGGATAGATCACACAAAACAAGTTTCAGCAAATGTAAGAAAATTGAAATGATATCAAATGTATTTTCTGATCATAACAGTATGAAAATAGAAATCAAATACAGGAAAATAATGCAAAAAACCCAAATATGTGGAGACTAAACAACATACCACTAAACAACCAATGAGTCTTGAAGAACTCACAGAGGAAATTTTAAAAAATACCCAGAGACAAATGAAAATGGAAGCATAAAGTACCACAGTCTATGGGACACAGCAAAAGCAGTTCTTAGAGGGGAACTAGAGGCATAAAGGCCCACCTCAGGAAACAGGAAAAATCCCACATAAACAATCTAGCATTACACCTAAATGAACTAGAAAAAGAAAAACAAAACCAGAAGGTAGTCAAAGGAATGAATCATAAAGATCAGGACACTAATAAATGAAACAGAGAGCAAGAAAAAACAATAGAAAAGATCAGTGAAACTCAGAATGGTACTTTGAAAAGATAAATTGATAAAGCTTTAACCAGACTCAGCAAGAGGAAAAGAGGGGATCCAAATAAATAAAATCAGAGCTGAAAGAGGAGACATTACAACCAACACCACAGAAACACAAAGGATTGTTAGACATCACTACAAAAATTTCCAATAAAATGGATAATATATTATAGAAGAAATGAATAAATTCCTAAAAATGTATAATCTCTCAAGACTGAATCAGGAAGAAATATAAAATATGAGCAGACCCAGTTACCACTAATAAACTGGAATCAGTCAGTTAAAAACTCTTAACAAATAAAAGTCCAGGACCAAACAGTATCATAGGTGAATTTTAGAAAAATTTAAATAGGAGTTAATGCCTATTCTTCTCAAACTATTCTATTACAAAGAGGAAGGAATGTTTCCAAACTCATTTTATGAGGCCAGCATCATCTTGATACCAGAGACATCACAGACACCACAGAAAAAAGAAAGGACAAAGAAAGCAAAAATAAATTAATAGGACATTATTACTAAGGGACATAGATGCAAAAGTCCTCAACAAAATGTTAGCAAACTGAATTCAACAAAACATTAAAGTGATTATACACCGTGATCAGATGGGATTTGTTCAAAGGCTGCAAGGATGGTTCACTACCCACAAATCGAGTGATGTAATACACCACATTAACAAGCTGGGGAATAAAAGTCAGTGTCATCTCAATAGATGCAGGAAAAGCTTTTGACAAATTCAACATTCATTTATGATAATAACTCATAGAAATTTGGTATAGAGGGAACATACCTCAATATAATGAAGTCCATATACAACAAAAACACAGCCAACAGTGAAAAGTTTAAAGAATTTCCTATAAGATCAGGAGTAAGACAAGATAGCCACACTTATCAAAATAGTAGCCAACTCCTAGCCACAGCAGTTAGACAAGAAAAAGAAATTCAAACTGGAAAGGGAGATGTAGAACTATCACTATTTTCAGATGATGTGATACTGTATTTAAGACATCCTAAAGATGCCATCAAAAAACTATTAAAAATAATAATTGAATTCAGTAAAGTTTCAGTGTACAAAATTAACATCTGTTACCTTCCTACCTGTTAACAATGAACTACCAGAAAGAGAAATTAGGAAAATAATACTATTTACAAGTGCATCAAAAAGAATGAAAAGCCTAGGGATAAATCTAATTCAAGAGGTAAAAGACTTGTACTCTGGAAACTATAAGACACTGATGATAGAAGTTAAAGACAACACAAATAGAAAGGTATCCTGTGTTCTTGGATTGGAGGAATTAATGTTGCTAAAATGACCAAACTCCCCAAGACAATGTACAGATTTAGTGTAATCCCTATCAAAAGACCAACAGCATTTTTCACAGGAGAATAATTCTAACATTTATTTGGAACCAGAAAAGACCCCAAATAGTCAAAGCAATCTTGAGAAAGAATAACAAAGCTGGTGGCACCATGCTCCCTGATTTCTTACTATACTACAAAGCTATAGACATCAAACTAGGACAAAAACATATGTGCAGATCGATGAAACATAATGGAAAGCCCAGAAATAAACCCATACTGATACAGTTGATTAATATATAACAAAGGAAGCAAGAATGTCCAATGGGGAGAAGACAACCTTTTCAATACGAGATGTTGGGAAAACTGGACAGCTATGTGGTGAAAGACACTGGACTGCTTTCTCACACCATATACAAAAATAAATTCAAAGTGGATTAGATGTAAGGCCCGAAACCATAAACCAGAAGAAAACAGAGGCAGTGTCCTCTCTGACATCAGTCTTAACAATATGTTTTTGGATCTTGTCATCTCTGACAAGGGAGACAAAAGAAAAAATAAACAAATGGGACTGCATCAAACTAAAGAGCTTTTGTGCAATGAAGAGAAACATCAAGAAAATAAAAAGGCAGCCTGCTGAAAGGGTGAAGATATTTGCCAATGATATATTTGGTAAGGAGGTAATATCCAGAATATACAATGAGCTCTTATAGCTCAACATCACAAAACAAACTGACTGACTGAAAAGTAGGCAGAGGACCTAAATAGACGTTTTTCAAAAAAAGACATACTAATGGCCAATAAGTATGTGGAAAGGTGCTCAACATCGCTGATCATCAGGGAAATGAAAATCAAAACTACAAAATGTCCCCTTACACCTGACAGGATGGCTAACAGTGAGAAGGCAAGTAACAAGCATTGGTGATGATGTGCAAAAAAGGAAATCCTTGTACGCTGTTGGTGGGAGTGCAAATTGGTATAGCCACTATGGAAAACAGTATGGAGACTTCTCAGAAAATTAAAAATAGAACTACCATATAATCCAACAATTTTACTTCTGGATATTTATCTGAAGGAAACACTAATTTGAAAGAATACATGGCCTCAATGTTCATTGCAGCATTATTTACAATTGTCCAGGTATGGAAGCAACCAAAGTGTCCATCAACAGATGAAAGGATAAAGAAAATGTGTGTGTGTGTGTATTTATATATGTATATATAGGTATACATATATATGCACACATATAGGTGTATACACACACATATATATTAATACAATGGAATATTACTCATCCATAAAAACAAAAATGAAATCTTGCCTTTGTGACAATGTGTATAGATATAAAGGGTATTGTGCTAAATGAAGTAAGTTAAGAGAAAGGCAAACACCATAGGATCTCACTTATATGTAGAATCTAAACAAAACAGGA